>NC_091283.1:157346271-157698146 GCF_032444005.1 Ranitomeya imitator | reverse complement strand
ATGTCAGAATCACTGGGATCCATGCAAGCGTTGCAGAGTCATAACCTCATAAAGGGACAGTGGTCAGAATTGTAAAAATTGGCCTGGTCATTAACGTGTAAACCACCCTTGGGGGTCAAGTACCCCCCCCCAAAAAAAAACAAATTTACAGAATAGCACCAAATTAACACAACATATACTAATAAAACACGCATAATAACACCACAAAAATTTCACCCCAACACAAAATCTGTATACAATATGAGTGAAGGAAACAGGAGAGAGCAATCCCTATTTTAATAACTATTGTCTTCCTACCTACCAGCGGAGGTTGGCACCCTCAATCCTGCGAAATGCTGCCCCCCACTTACCCTAAGTGCCCTCATCAAGATAAATAGGGTGAACAGGTTTTCAGTAAACTACCATATGTAATCAGGTCAACGTGACACCCTGTCTCTGATATACCAGCTTAAATTTCATTGGTTTCTGCTGGCCTGAAAATAGAGAAACCAACCAGATTCCCCTCTCTCATTTTTCTATCAATGATCCAATTGGGGGCCAATCAGCAACACAATCATTTCTCCCTTCATTTTGCAAACAGATTTAATTGGCTGTGGTACCTGGGCTCTAACTCATCCATTGAGAAAGACTATTGGAACCAATGAGATTCTTCCTTGCTGTCAGTTATCTAATTGGTTGTTCCCCGTGCCCCACTTACTCATTCTTTTGAATGAAAGAGCCCATAGCAACCAATAAGATTTAACATTTGGTTTTCGAGCAGTGATTTGATTGGATGTTCCTCCTTTACCTCTTCCTTCATGTGAAAGACAGCCCACCAATCAGATTTCGCCCTCGCTTATTCTATCAGAGAAAGTCCGTAGCAACCAATCAGGTTCTCAGTTCATTTTACAAGTAGTGATCTGATTGGTTGTTCTTACTCCATCTTTTCCTCCATGATCTGGGATCAAGTCCATGGCAACCAATTAGATCCCATCTTTCATTTTTGCACAACAGAAGGTTGCGGTGTTGCGTAGCGCCATTGTTTCGCTCCTTTTATATTGGGCCCATTAGGAGACATGAAATATCCAATGTATAAAAGTGTTTTATTACAAGTAGCAATATTACGTTTATAAACACACAAATGTCTTAAAAATGCACAATACATCTGTATACACGGCTGTGAAACGCAGATCACTTTAGACAAGATTTTTCTGAAGATTTGACAAAGATTTATTTTTTGTTTTGACGTAAATAAATAAAGTTGATACAAAATTTTAAATTAAAAAAAAAAAAAAACCTTCCAACTCGCAGACCCTTCCTCACCATGGTACAAACCACCGCCATCTTCAATCAGTGGCGCCACTTGTATGAATCCATGAGGACACCCACTGGCCGAAGTAACTGCTGCCGGCAGCCGCCATTCACTGCTCTGTGATAGCAGGAAAGATGTCCTCTACGTACCGCAAGCACGTCACACACAGGATCAGCACCCATGCAGTGATGGAGGGTCCCGCCATTAACCCCTATTAGGTCATTTCAGTCCATGTTGGTTTTCTCGGTGTCTCCTTAGGTCCACTTTACGCTGGAAGCCTTTACCGCACAGGTCACACGTAAACGGCTTAAAGCCTGTGTGCTTACGGCTGTGAGTGATCAGGTTCGAGCTCTGACTGAAAGCTTTTCCACAAACCTGACACTTGTGAGGCTTCTCTCCTAAACACAGGATGAAACACGATCGATATCATAGCCGTTATATTCTTGTACATAGGGGCAGTATTATAGTAGCTATATTCTTATACATAGTGGGCAGTATTATAGTAGTTATATACTTGTACATAGTGGGCAGTATTATAGTAGTTATATTCTTGTACATAGGGGCAGTATTATAGTAGTTATATTCTTGTACATAGTGGGCAGTATTATAGTAGCTTTATTCTTGTACATAGGAGGCAGTATTATAGTAGTTATATTCTTGTACATAGTGGTCAGTATTATAGTAGTTATATTCTTGTACATAGGAGGCAGTATTATAGTAGTTATATTCTTGTACATAGTGGGCAGTATTATAGTAGTTATATGCTTGTACATGGGGAGCAGTATTATAGTAGTTATATTCTTGTACATAGGAGGCAGTATTATAGTAGTTATATTCCTGTACATAGGGGCAGTATTATAGTAGTTATATTCTTGTACATAGTGTGCAGTATTATAGTAGTTATATGCTTGTACATAGGGAGCAGTATTATAGTAGTTATATTCTTGTACATCGTGGGCAGTATTATAGTAGTTATATTCTTGTACATAGTGGGCAGTATTATAGTAGTTATATTCTTGTACATAGGAGGCAGTATTATAGTAGTTATATTCTTGTACATAGTGGTCAGTATTATAGTAGTTATATTCTTGTACATAGCGGCAGTATTATAGTAGTTATATGCTTGTACATAGGGAGCAGTATTATAGTAGTTATATTCTTATACATAGGGGGGCAGTTTAACTTACCAGTGTGTATATACGTATGTTTCTTCATGTCAGACTTTTGATGGAAACGCTTTCCACAGAACTGGCAAGGATACGGCCGAGTGTCAGAGTGGATAAGCAGGTGGGTTGATAACGTGGAAGATCGCTTAAATGTTTTTCCGCACATCTTGCACTCAAAACTCCTCTCCTGTAAAATAGGATTTTTATTTTATTTATTCATTTTTATAACCTAGTGTTTTATATTAAGCTTGCACAATATTTCATGATGGGGATGTGGTTGTTGTAGAGTCGTGTGGTTCTATGACACTGTACGTATAACACCACGATAGGATTAGATACACAGCTCAGCAGTATACCACACATTATGGACCTCACCTGTGAGTGGACGTTGAGATGTTGCTCCAGACTGACAGCATGACCAAAGGATTTCCCACAAATGTCACAGACAAACGGTCTGGTTCCACTATGAGACCTCCGGACGTGAACCTCTAATCCATGAGATGTAGAGAAGACCTAGAAGATAGAAGAGATTATCTGGCTTTCATATAACAATTCAGTACCGTGCAGCGGCCCTCACCCGCCTGCAGCGGCCCTCACCCGCCTGCAGCGACCCTTCCTCGCCTGCAGCGGCCCTCACCCACTTGCAGTGGCCCTCACCCGCCTGCAGCGGCCCTTCCTCGCCTGCAGCGGCCCTCACCCGCCTGCAGCGGCCCTCACCCGCCTGCAGCGGCCCTTCCTCGCCTGCAGCGGCCCTTCCTCGCCTGCAGCGGCCCTCACCCGCCTGCAGCGGCCCTCACCCTGAATATCTTACCTTGCTGCATTTGACACAGTGATAGTTATCCATAACAGAGGAGAATGCCAGGCTGTAATTAATGGGGTGATCATAGTCTGTTTCTGTAGCTGTGGGGGGGCTGCCATATAACCCTAGGACTGTAGGACCCTGCCTCATGGAGGGGTGCCCATGGGATGGGACTTGATTGAAGCTATAGGCAGAATGCAGAGACTCCCAGGAGATGCTTTGCTTGTAGAAGGCAGACAGGGGGAAGGACGGATACGACTTCATGGGGAGCAAGGACAAAGAGATGCCTTAAAGACAGAATTACAACATTGTGTCATTCCTATATTCATTCAATGTGATGATGAGTGTAGTAGTACATTACCTGGGCCTGAAGCCACAGAGGGTTCGCGACTTAAATAGAGGGTTCTCTGCATGTCATCTTTTGATCGGCCATAAGAGCTCTTGGTCAGGTCCTCAGGTGCATGTTCTTTAAGGTCAATGTCGGATGATTTCCCGCCTTTAGACTCTGATGTAATAAAAATAGAAGAAATCTGAGAAAACTGGAAAAATGTTGCAAATTGGGGTGGCCTCCCTCACCCTAGGATCAGGATCTATACAGACATGTACGTGTTGACGCAGTGTGTGTGACACAAACCACAATGTTTGTACAGACACGGAGCCAATTTCTCGGTGTTTGACAATCCGGCTTTGATTGAACTGAGAAAACACATCGTTGTGATACATCCTTGTCCGGCACCTAACGAAGCTCATATCACTGCCTGCAACACAGCACCAGTATTCCCAGCAACAGCGAGCAGCTCATCCTATCCTGTGTGATGCTCCATGCTGAGCTGTGTATCTAATCTTATTCTGATACTGTCTGCTGATCCGTGTATCTAATCCTGTCCTGTGTGATACTGTCTGCTGAGCTGTGTATCTAATCCTATTCTGTGTGATACTGTCTGATCAGCCATGTATCTAATCCTATCCTCTGTGATACTGTCTGCTGAGCTGTGTATGTAATCCTATCCTGTGTGATACTGTCTGCTGAGCTGTGTATCTAATCCTATCCTGTGTGATACTGTGTGATGAGCTGTGTATCTAGTCCTATCCTGTGTGATACTGTCTGCTGAGCTGTGTATCTAGTCCTATCCTGTGTGATACTGTCTGCTGAGCTGTGTATCTAGTCCTATCCTGTGTGATACTGACTGCTGAGCTGTGTATCTAATCCTATCCCGTGTGATACTGTCTGCTGAGTCAGGTATCTAATCCTATCCTGTGTGATACTGTCTGCTGAGCCGTGCATCTAATCCTATCCTGGCGAAATACAAAAAATAGAGCGCACTACTAGTACCAAAAAATATAGGATGCCAAACGGGGTGCAAACAAGCAGCCAAACTACTGAAGCTAGAACCAAAAGAAAAAGAAGCTGCTCAATAGAATGCACACCCAAGGCTAATAAAACACAATCATGAATAATAACACAAGAATTTTATTGGCAAACAACAACTTCAAAAACATAAAACATAATTAAAAACAACGGTACTGAATACATATGGTCCACATGTAGATATAACATATACAGTCCATATATCCATAATAACAATAGTCTGCAAACCTCAATATAAATAATAATAAACGTAACCCTCTGGCTCATGGAGCTAAATGCAAAACATGGGTAACTCTACACGGCCTAATGATAGACAGAGGCACCTACTGAACCTAGGGAGTAACCCCTCAGACATGATGGCACAAGATGCAATGTTGAAAAACCATCATAAGGCCCAGAGGCACCTTATGCCCCTAATAAGGCGGCCAAGTGTAACATACCCACGTAGCCAAAGTGAGAGGGGGAGACAGACCGTCCCCAAGAGCAGACCCGTGTGGACCAAAGCGATGCAGCCCAACGCGTATCGCCCTGCTACAGAGGGCTTCGTCAGGGGAAGGTATTGTCCGCCAAATGCCCCCTGCTTAAATAGTGTACAAACGACCCACCTGATATGAAGCCGGTGAGCAAAATGCCGGCGAAACCGGAAGTCCGGCGCTAAGAAGAAACGCCCACAGCCAGAGAGGCAGAGACGCAGAACCGACACGCCTCCCCATTGGAATAGACAGTGCGCAGGCGCGAGCTGCCTGCCTGAAGGAGCAACGCTCCAAGATTACCGGCCATGTATCTGGCCGACACAGAACAGACCCAGCCATGTAGGGTACAGAAAGACAAGATCGCCGCAGTACGCCAGGTGGAATCAACTGAATGTACACCCTCCCAAAGACCGGACCCACCCCAATAGGTGGCGCAATGCCAAATCCCGCATATGTACTGCCGTCATGATATGGCAGAGTGCACCCTAGAAGACCCCATTTGTGTGCTGCATAGAAGGCACTAGAGAATGCGCCTACCTAAATAAATAAATAAATAAATGAATAAATGTATAAAATAGGCGCGAAACCCCCTCCATGAAGCCCAGACAATAGGTGAAGCCACCCTTAGTACAGGGAAAGCCACCAAATCGACGGTCAAAATGTATCAAGCCATATAATAGTGGCCAACCGAAGGGCTTAACATGAAGAGGGCCATAAAAAGAGGTCCACCACAAGTGCCTATAGGCAATCATATCACCATACTCTGACATCCATACGGCAGACAGGCACACCATATCACCACTCACCCCCGGGGGCGGACCACCATTCATATAATACAACACAAAAGAATTCAGGAACCAGAAATATCATAATAAATTAGACAAGGCATGTGAACAGTTTTATTAATATATAACATACTATCAAGATATTATAACATAAAAATGTATCCAAATTACACAAGGCCCCAAATAGGGCCTAAATAGGACTTAAGGAGATCATAAGGCCCTAAAATCAGTATGCTAGAATAGGGCTAACCCTGTGATATTCCCAATAGAGATCTCGCAGAAAAACTGCATGGTAGCTAATCAAAAAGAGGGGTGGGGAAGGGAAAGGAGAGGGGGGGAAAGAAGGGGAAGGGAGGGGAGAGGAAATAGA
Source organism: Ranitomeya imitator (assembly GCF_032444005.1). NCBI lineage: Eukaryota > Metazoa > Chordata > Amphibia > Anura > Dendrobatidae > Ranitomeya > Ranitomeya imitator. The sequence continues at coordinate 157,691,893 of NC_091283.1, read as the reverse complement.
AAAAGGTAGCAAACGCCTAATAACATATATACAAACCGCCCCATGAGCCATGAGAGGGTGATGCAATAAACCCGAAATGGTAAGTCAGCCCCAACCCCAAAAGGAAGGGGACCATATGCAAGAAGATCATATACCATAAAGTCCATTAATCAAAAACAGGGGATCAGACAACCTGATCGAAGGAGAGACCAAATATCCCAGCCTCCACACAAGTAGGTCCGAAGGAATCCCGACCAATGAGAACAGCTGATCACCAAACACATCAGATAAGTGAATCCCGCGAAAAGGAATGCAGTCACTAGACGTAATGGAAAAACGAATCCAGGTGTTTCCTTCCAGATGTGTATATAGAACTGCTGAGGATCCCGGAGTATCACCTAGAACGGAGCAGGGAAAAGAAAGAAAAGAAGGGGTAAATTAACCCAAAAAGCCAGTAAAAAGCAGCTCTTCATTAAGCCCCCCAGGAGCCACTGATCCCAAATGGAAAATCCAGCGGGCCTCAGCCCTGAGGAGCTGGGGTTTGATGGGACCACCCCTGTTATTGCAATGAATTCTCTCAAGACCTATAATCTGCGTGTTAGAAGTCCGCCCAGCATGATGGGTCAGGAAATGGGACGCTACTGGAGTAAGTATCCTGCCCTTAGCCAGGTCACTAGAAGCCACGTGGATAGTTGAAAAATGCTTCTGCATCCTGCGTCGTAATTCCTGTGTGGTTTGACCCACATACACAAGACGACATGGACATATAAGGGCATAAATCACACATGAGGTCTTACAGTTTATATAAGAGCGCAATTTATGGCGTCTGTCGTCACGGGGATTGATGAAAAAATCCCTAGTCATAGTCATGTGGGAACAAATATTGCAATCTCCACAGGCAAAAGAGCCATGAAGTCTAATACCCTGACCTATCCGAGTTGTTTGTCTAACATAATGGCTCCTGGTAAGGAGGTCCCTAAAATTCGGGGCCCTTCTAGCAGTTATCATGGGACGATCACCCACAATAGTTGATGTACTGAGGTCCGTAGTCAGGATCCCCCAGTGTTTGCGCAGGATACTGCCGAGACCATCCCAATTGTTATTAAAGGTTGTAATAAACCTGGTCTTGTTATCACCCACCTTGGTCCTTGATTCCAGCAGCAAATCCTGCGTCTGAGTTCTGGCCCGCTGATAGGCTCTAGCAATACTTCTGTGGGGATAATGCCGGGCCTTGAATCGGTGAGTGAGCTCCCTGGCCTCTTCTTGAAAATCCAAGTCATTGGTACAGTTCCTCCTGGCCCGAAGGAACTGGCCCATAGGGACCCCCATTCGAGTGTGAAGCGGATGGAAACTCCTAAAATCAAGTAGGCTATTAGTAGCCGTAGGCTTCCGAAACAGCTTAGTAAAAATCGATCCGTTATCCAGCGTAATCTCCAGATCCAAAAACGTCACTGTGGACAATGACATGGTATATGTAAGAAGAATGTGATGAGTATTACTGTTCAAAAACTCTATAAATTGGCAACATTCTTCTTGAGACCCCGTCCAAATAAAGAGCAGGTCATCAATATACCTTGACCAATGACAAACCTTGTCCCTGAAGGTTATGGATGGAAACACCTGGGTAGCCTCCCACCACCCTAGAAACAAGTTTGCTAGGGCGGGCGCGCATCTCGCACCCATGGCCACCCCAGAAACCTGTAAATAATAGGCCCTATCAAACAAAAAATAGTTATGCCTAAGTATAAAATCCAACAGGTCTACTACCAGGGAGTCATGCATACGGTCTGAGTGATTAAGTTGGTCCAGAAAAAACAGAACCGCCAGGATGCCGTCCTCGTGACCGATGTTGGAGTATAAAGACTCCACATCACAGGTCACAAGCCAGGCCCCCGGCGGCACGGTCAAACCCCGACAGATGTGAATAAAGTGGGCTGAATCCTTAACAAAAGAGGGGAGTGTCTTCACTAAGGGCTGTAAAAAGAAGTCAACATAGACGCAAGCCTTTTCACACAAGCTACCAATGCAGGCCACTATGGGCCTGCCCGGAGGTTTATGCAAGCATTTATGTACTTTAGGTAGTAAATAGAAGGTCGCTGTCACTGGGCAATCAACCCACAGAAACTTATACTCATGGTGGTCAATGATGCCCAAGTCCTTGGCCCTGTCAAGAAGACGCCTGAATCTCAAAGCAAAAGTCTCAGTGGGATCGGAAGGCAATTTCCTATAGAATCTGCAGTCACCCAACTGGCGCTGCGCCTCTTCCAAATAGAGGGAATGTGGCCAAAGAACCACATTACCCCCTTTATCCGCCTCTTTGATCAGGAATGTGGTGTTTTGGCGCAAACTTGTAAGGGCCCTCTGTTCTTCCCTACTCAAATTATTGGGAACTAATGCCCGAGGGGAGAGATTCATAATATCCCTTTTTACCAATTCGAAAAACACTCGAATGGCGGGCACCAACGAAAAGGGGGGTGTGACAGTAGACCGGTTTCTGTGAGGAAAGCGATTCCTACCTGTGCCGACCTCATTCTCCTGAAGCAGTTGAATCAAATCCTGGAATATTTGTTGGTCCGTGTGATCAGGACTATTAGCCAGATGGGGCCGACTGTGCAGTACCCGAAGAACGAGCTTCCTACAGAAGAGATATAAATCCTTAACAAGGGTAAATTTGTCAGCACATTGCATTGGTGAAAAAGTCAGCCCCCTTTGTAGAACAGAGAGTTCAGAAGGAGACAATACAGAGTCAGAGAGGTTAATAACCTGCAAGACGTTACCTGATGCGTGAGTCCCCATTGAATCCGCTTCCAACGAAGACGGAGCTAATATTTGCGGTGATTCCGATACTGTCTCTGTGTTGGCGGTGGACGCCCCCCGAACCGAGTGGTCCGTATGGGTGCCGCCACGGCGCCTACGACCTCTTCGGACCCGGCGTCTGGCTCGCTCTCTGCTGAAGATAAAAAATCACTGCCAGAAGTATAATTGGCAGCCCTCGGACCTTCTTGCATGGTGTCCCTGGTTTTCTGTAAAGGCGCATTCGATCTTTGGTTACCATGGTGCTTCCATCTAAAGGCCCTGGACGTCTCAAAATCCGTACGATCTCTGAAAAATTTAGATTTCTTTTTATTCATGACGTCCCGGTCATATTTATCAAGATTCTCCTTAAGTCTCTGCCTAAAAGGCTGAACCTCCTTTATCTCATCGAATTTCAACAGCCTGGAGTCCAAATCCTTAATTCTGGTTTTGGTAACTGATAGTAAATCTCTGTCATGTTCCAACAGCATATTAATAATAATGCTGGAACATTTAAGCAGCCCCTGTTCCCAAGAGTTCTTGAACATGGGCGAGGGCTCCCAGGCAGGATAGATAGACACCCTTAGGCCACGAGGCACAATATTGGCTTTGGTATATTCCTCAAGACTGCGGATGTTCCACCACAGCCGTATACCAGTACGGTGGGCCGCCGTAAGTTCTGCTGTAAGTTTCGCAAAATCTGAATCGACCATGACATCTCCTTTAGAAGCGAAGATATCCGCCGACTGAGCCTGCCAGGCCGCCTCACGGGCCTCCCAATCCATGTTGCGTGGAGTTCCCTTGGGGCAATAATAACTGCAACAAACCAAAAGACCAAAAGAAATTGAAGCATACAGAAACACAACCCGGCAATAATCAAATAAGATCAAATAAGGGTGTCTATCTATCCTGCCTGGGAGCCCTCGCCCATGTTCAAGAACTCTTGGGAACAGGGGCTGCTTAAATGTTCCAGCATTATTATTAATATGCTGTTGGAACATGACAGAGATTTACTATCAGTTACCAAAACCAGAATTAAGGATTTGGACTCCAGGCTGTTGAAATTCGATGAGATAAAGGAGGTTCAGCCTTTTAGGCAGAGACTTAAGGAGAATCTTGATAAATATGACCGGGACGTCATGAATAAAAAGAAATCTAAATTTTTCAGAGATCGTACGGATTTTGAGACGTCCAGGGCCTTTAGATGGAAGCACCATGGTAACCAAAGATCGAATGCGCCTTTACAGAAAACCAGGGACACCATGCAAGAAGGTCCGAGGGCTGCCAATTATACTTCTGGCAGTGATTTTTTATCTTCAGCAGAGAGCGAGCCAGACGCCGGGTCCGAAGAGGTCGTAGGCGCCGTGGCGGCACCCATACGGACCACTCGGTTCGGGGGGCGTCCACCGCCAACACAGAGACAGTATCGGAATCACCGCAAATATTAGCTCCGTCTTCGTTGGAAGCGGATTCAATGGGGACTCACGCATCAGGTAACGTCTTGCAGGTTATTAACCTCTCTGACTCTGTATTGTCTCCTTCTGAACTCTCTGTTCTACAAAGGGGGCTGACTTTTTCACCAATGCAATGTGCTGACAAATTTACCCTTGTTAAGGATTTATATCTCTTCTGTAGGAAGCTCGTTCTTCGGGTACTGCACAGTCGGCCCCATCTGGCTAATAGTCCTGATCACACGGACCAACAAATATTTCAGGATTTGATTCAACTGCTTCAGGAGAATGAGGTCGGCACAGGTAGGAATCGCTTTCCTCACAGAAACCGGTCTACTGTCACACCCCCCTTTTCGTTGGTGCCCGCCATTCGAGTGTTTTTCGAATTGGTAAAAAGGGATATTATGAATCTCTCCCCTCGGGCATTAGTTCCCAATAATTTGAGTAGGGAAGAACAGAGGGCCCTTACAAGTTTGCGCCAAAACACCACATTCCTGATCAAAGAGGCGGATAAAGGGGGTAATGTGGTTCTTTGGCCACATTCCCTCTATTTGGAAGAGGCGCAGCGCCAGTTGGGTGACTGCAGATTCTATAGGAAATTGCCTTCCGATCCCACTGAGACTTTTGCTTTGAGATTCAGGCGTCTTCTTGACAGGGCCAAGGACTTGGGCATCATTGACCACCATGAGTATAAGTTTCTGTGGGTTGATTGCCCAGTGACAGCGACCTTCTATTTACTACCTAAAGTACATAAATGCTTGCATAAACCTCCGGGCAGGCCCATAGTGGCCTGCATTGGTAGCTTGTGTGAAAAGGCTTGCGTCTATGTTGACTTCTTTTTACAGCCCTTAGTGAAGACACTCCCCTCTTTTGTTAAGGATTCAGCCCACTTTATTCACATCTGTCGGGGTTTGACCGTGCCGCCGGGGGCCTGGCTTGTGACCTGTGATGTGGAGTCTTTATACTCCAACATCGGTCACGAGGACGGCATCCTGGCGGTTCTGTTTTTTCTGGACCAACTTAATCACTCAGACCGTATGCATGACTCCCTGGTAGTAGACCTGTTGGATTTTATACTTAGGCATAACTATTTTTTGTTTGATAGGGCCTATTATTTACAGGTTTCTGGGGTGGCCATGGGTGCGAGATGCGCGCCCGCCCTAGCAAACTTGTTTCTAGGGTGGTGGGAGGCTACCCAGGTGTTTCCATCCATAACCTTCAGGGACAAGGTTTGTCATTGGTCAAGGTATATTGATGACCTGCTCTTTATTTGGACGGGGTCTCAAGAAGAATGTTGCCAATTTATAGAGTTTTTGAACAGTAATACTCATCACATTCTTCTTACATATACCATGTCATTGTCCACAGTGACGTTTTTGGATCTGGAGATTACGCTGGATAACGGATCGATTTTTACTAAGCTGTTTCGGAAGCCTACGGCTACTAATAGCCTACTTGATTTTAGGAGTTTCCATCCGCTTCACACTCGAATGGGGGTCCCTATGGGCCAGTTCCTTCGGGCCAGGAGGAACTGTACCAATGACTTGGATTTTCAAGAAGAGGCCAGGGAGCTCACTCACCGATTCAAGGCCCGGCATTATCCCCACAGAAGTATTGCTAGAGCCTATCAGCGGGCCAGAACTCAGACGCAGGATTTGCTGCTGGAATCAAGGACCAAGGTGGGTGATAACAAGACCAGGTTTATTACAACCTTTAATAACAATTGGGATGGTCTCGGCAGTATCCTGCGCAAACACTGGGGGATCCTGACTACGGACCTCAGTACATCAACTATTGTGGGTGATCGTCCCATGATAACTGCTAGAAGGGCCCCGAATTTTAGGGACCTCCTTACCAGGAGCCATTATGTTAGACAAACAACTCGGATAGGTCAGGGTATTAGACTTCATGGCTCTTTTGCCTGTGGAGATTGCAATATTTGTTCCCACATGACTATGACTAGGGATTTTTTCATCAATCCCCGTGACGACAGACGCCATAAATTGCGCTCTTATATAAACTGTAAGACCTCATGTGTGATTTATGCCCTTATATGTCCATGTCGTCTTGTGTATGTGGGTCAAACCACACAGGAATTACGACGCAGGATGCAGAAGCATTTTTCAACTATCCACGTGGCTTCTAGTGACCTGGCTAAGGGCAGGATACTTACTCCAGTAGCGTCCCATTTCCTGACCCATCATGCTGGGCGGACTTCTAACACGCAGATTATAGGTCTTGAGAGAATTCATTGCAATAACAGGGGTGGTCCCATCAAACCCCAGCTCCTCAGGGCTGAGGCCCGCTGGATTTTCCATTTGGGATCAGTGGCTCCTGGGGGGCTTAATGAAGAGCTGCTTTTTACTGGCTTTTTGGGTTAATTTACCCCTTCTTTTCTTTCTTTTCCCTGCTCCGTTCTAGGTGATACTCCGGGATCCTCAGCAGTTCTATATACACATCTGGAAGGAAACACCTGGATTCGTTTTTCCATTACGTCTAGTGACTGCATTCCTTTTCGCGGGATTCACTTATCTGATGTGTTTGGTGATCAGCTGTTCTCATTGGTCGGGATTCCTTCGGACCTACTTGTGTGGAGGCTGGGATATTTGGTCTCTCCTTCGATCAGGTTGTCTGATCCCCTGTTTTTGATTAATGGACTTTATGGTATATGATCTTCTTGCATATGGTCCCCTTCCTTTTGGGGTTGGGGCTGACTTACCATTTCGGGTTTATTGCATCACCCTCTCATGGCTCATGGGGCGGTTTGTATATATGTTATTAGGCGTTTGCTACCTTTTTCTATTTCCTCTCCCCTCCCTTCCCCTTCTTTCCCCCCCTCTCCTTTCCCTTCCCCACCCCTCTTTTTGATTAGCTACCATGCAGTTTTTCTGCGAGATCTCTATTGGGAATATCACAGGGTTAGCCCTATTCTAGCATACTGATTTTAGGGCCTTATGATCTCCTTAAGTCCTATTTAGGCCCTATTTGGGGCCTTGTGTAATTTGGATACATTTTTATGTTATAATATCTTGATAGTATGTTATATATTAATAAAACTGTTCACATGCCTTGTCTAATTTATTATGATATTTCTGGTTCCTGAATTCTTTTGTGTTGTATTATATGAATGGTGGTCCGCCCCCGGGGGTGAGTGGTGATATGGTGTGCCTGTCTGCCGTATGGATGTCAGAGTATGGTGATATGATTGCCTATAGGCACTTGTGGTGGACCTCTTTTTATGGCCCTCTTCATGTTAAGCCCTTCGGTTGGCCACTATTATATGGCTTGATACATTTTGACCGTCGATTTGGTGGCTTTCCCTGTACTAAGGGTGGCTTCACCTATTGTCTGGGCTTCATGGAGGGGGTTTCGCGCCTATTTTATACATTTATTCATTTATTTATTTATTTATTTAGGTAGGCGCATTCTCTAGTGCCTTCTATGCAGCACACAAATGGGGTCTTCTAGGGTGCACTCTGCCATATCATGACGGCAGTACATATGCGGGATTTGGCATTGCGCCACCTATTGGGGTGGGTCCGGTCTTTGGGAGGGTGTACATTCAGTTGATTCCACCTGGCGTACTGCGGCGATCTTGTCTTTCTGTACCCTACATGGCTGGGTCTGTTCTGTGTCGGCCAGATACATGGCCGGTAATCTTGGAGCGTTGCTCCTTCAGGCAGGCAGCTCGCGCCTGCGCACTGTCTATTCCAATGGGGAGGCGTGTCGGTTCTGCGTCTCTGCCTCTCTGGCTGTGGGCGTTTCTTCTTAGCGCCGGACTTCCGGTTTCGCCGGCATTTTGCTCACCGGCTTCATATCAGGTGGGTCGTTTGTACACTATTTAAGCAGGGGGCATTTGGCGGACAATACCTTCCCCTGACGAAGCCCTCTGTAGCAGGGCGATACGCGTTGGGCTGCATCGCTTTGGTCCACACGGGTCTGCTCTTGGGGACGGTCTGTCTCCCCCTCTCACTTTGGCTACGTGGGTATGTTACACTTGGCCGCCTTATTAGGGGCATAAGGTGCCTCTGGGCCTTATGATGGTTTTTCAACATTGCATCTTGTGCCATCATGTCTGAGGGGTTACTCCCTAGGTTCAGTAGGTGCCTCTGTCTATCATTAGGCCGTGTAGAGTTACCCATGTTTTGCATTTAGCTCCATGAGCCAGAGGGTTACGTTTATTATTATTTATATTGAGGTTTGCAGACTATTGTTATTATGGATATATGGACTGTATATGTTATATCTACATGTGGACCATATGTATTCAGTACCGTTGTTTTTAATTATGTTTTATGTTTTTGAAGTTGTTGTTTGCCAATAAAATTCTTGTGTTATTATTCATGATTGTGTTTTATTAGCCTTGGGTGTGCATTCTATTGAGCAGCTTCTTTTTCTTTTGGTTCTAGCTCTAATCCTATCCTGTGCGCTGCTGTCTGCTGAGCTGTGTATCTAATCCTATCCTCTGTGATACTGTCTGCTGAGGTGGAATAAATTTACAGTTGCGTTGCTGTATCTCCCAATTAGCTGTGACATGTAGGCTGCACGTGTGTGCAGAGCTGCGCTCCAGACAGACGGACGCTTCCCGGGAACAGTTACAGTAACGGACACAATAGGATTTGAATAGAGCGGATTTGAATCTGGCTGGAGGAGGGTGGCGGGATCACTGCTGGCACTGCCAGGACGGGCAGGAGTCAGGAGGGCTCCACCTTCCCATATAAGCAGCACACTCCTCTTCTGAAATACTCTGTGCTCCTAGGGAACCTGCTCCTTGCTCTGATCTCATAAGATCCGTACAGAGTTCTCTTGTAAAATACTGTGCTGCGGGGTGACCCTTCTCCTGACAAGATCGGAACAATCTTATTATTAAGGATCCTGCTCTTCCGGGATAGATCTCAGCCTGTTACCTCCTAAAAAATTGGTGCACCCCTCTCCTGGAGATGCTCTGTGCTGCTCCTTTCTATGACACTCTCCTCTTCTTAAATACTCTGTGCTGTTAGCCCCATTCTCCTTCTACTGTAACTCCCAGCATAGTCAGCCTTCTCCTTTCCTGAAACACTCTGTGATGCTCTGATCATTTTTATGCTGTGGGAATATATATAAGAATAACAAAGGCGATTTCGGGACTGTAATGTTTGATCAGTGGGGGTGCATCTTTCGGGACCCCCAGTCTGTAAGCAGAACGAAAGAGGCACTGACATCCATGGAGAGTGTAGTATAAGTACATGAGCAACAATGAGCTGCAGTGCCAGACATGACCACAACCTTAAGGATGGCGCTGTGCAGCTGCAAACCTTGGAAAGAGTACAGCGCCCTCTTCAGTCTGGATGAAGGTACCATTTCTGCATGGCCCCAGCAGCTCAATGGTTAATACATTATATAAACAGGGAAGTCGTTATTATGTATTTGTAAATCACATTATGGACAATGTGTCGGAACAGGAAACCGGGATAGGATTTATTTCCCTGTTTATACAGCGCTGATAATTACACAATGTGCTATTCACACACCAATCACCTCTGCTTGCTGTCAGTGAAAGGAGCCCTCCTATATACAGCTAGGGCACAAGACCGACCTCCCTGATGGATGTGGAGTCACCTACCATGGCATAACGCCAGGCTGGGCGCCTCCTGGGGCGGGCTCACATCCTCCAGGTAGCGATGTTGATGGTAACTATGAGTTTTCTTGCTTTTTACCAAAAAGGATCGCGGCATCTCCTGAAAGAGAAGAAAATAATAAATATGCAGATGTGACCTCATATATACAGAAATTAAGGGTGTAAAACTATAGGAGCCCAATGAGAAGGAAGGGGGTCACAGCTCGGCGTAACGGTCATGGGTGGTCAAAGCCCGAGTAGGAATCCTACTCCACTCCGGCTTCTTCATATTGGCAAATGTGAGCAAAACCATATGTGGCAGACAACGGATAGGGGGCACCAGTCCAGCAGACAACAGAGTGGGGAAACCCGCCCAGCATACAACGGAGAGGGGGCACCAGTCCAGCAGACAACAGAGTGGGGAAACCCGCCCAGCATACAACGGAGAGGGGGCACCAGCCCGGCAGACAACGGAGAGGGGGCACCAGTCCGGCAGACAACGGAGTGGGGAAACCCGCCCAGCATACAACGGAGAGGGGGCACCAGCCCGGCAGACAGCGGAGAGGGAGCACCAGCCCGGCAGACAACGGAGAGGGAGCACCAGCCCGGCAGACAACGGAGAGGGGACACCAGCCCGGCAGACAACGGAGAGGGGACACCAGTCCGGCAGACAACGGAGAGGGAGCACCAGCCCGGCAGACAACAGAGTGGGGAAACCCGTCCGACAGACATCGGAGAGGGAGCACCAGCCCGGCAGACAACAGAGAGGGAGCACCAGCCGGCAGACAACGGAGTGGGGGCACCAGCCCGGCAGACAACGGAGTGGGCGCACCAGCCCGGCAGACAACGGAGTGGGGGCACCAGCCCAGCAGACATTGGAGTGGGGGCACCAGCCCGGCATACAATGGAGTGGGGGCATCTGCCCAGCAGGCATCGGAGAGGGGGCATCTGCCCGGCGGGCATCGGAGAGGGGGCACCCGCCCGGCGGGCATTGGAGAGGGGGCACCAGCCTGGCAGACAACTCAGAGGGAGCACTTGCTGGGCAGACATCGAAGTGGGAGCACCAGCGCGGTAGACAACGGAGAGGAGGCACCCGTCCGGCAGACAACGGAGAGAAAGCACCTGCCCGACAGACAACTCAGAGGGGGCACCCGCCCGGCAGACATCGGAGAGGGGGCACTTGCTGGGTAGACATCGAAGTGGGAGCACTAGCGCGGTAGACAACGGAGAGGGGTACAAGCCTGAGCATCGCTATAATCAGTGGTTGCTAAGGTGTAATGTGCAGGACCCCCATTTTTCACCTATGTGGACCCTCCATGCCAGCAGGTAATGGAGGACACACCAGGTCAGGATATCCTCTTTTTACACCACGCCACTATACAGGGAAGATCTCTGGCTCCCGATAAGTTGCACAATGCCAGTCTGCAGCCAGTGTGATAAAGCAATGTGTACAAAGTCATCACAAAACATGATTTACTAAAATAAAATCTAATTTTTTCCTCGAGACGTATAGAAATCTGAACACTTCACAGCGACAGATTCCAAAGTGTAAAAAAAAAAGAAAAATCACAAGAGCTCAAGTCACAGTACACAGACCCCGGGCGCCGCTTCAGGGAAGCGTCTGCAGATTTGCATGGTCCTCTCCTTCAGCTCGATTTGCATGGAGAGGAGAAAGCTGATCCCCCAGAGGCCATAATGCAGCTATTATTTCCAACCTGTTTTATGTAGTTACATCTACATGTTTCAAAGAAGAAACTATGAAATCTACATTGTCTTCAATCCCTAAGACAACTCTTCCTGGCACTACCAGCACAACATAGAACACATGTAAAGTATAAACAGTAAATATTGGGGAGAGCAGCTGCAGAGAATTGGATAACCCTGCAGCAGCTTTCTCTTTTTTTCCCCAATTGCCTACCTAAGGTAACCTGTACACTAAAAGTGCACGACAAGAAAAAAAAAAAAAAAAAGAGGGAGAAGGGGTGTCATATTTTACATGAACACCTCCATAGCTGCCAATGTGGCTGCCTGGCCTTATGGAATTCCCTAGTATACCCCTGTGTCCAGTATTGCAGTGGAGAAGAGCTGCTGCAGGGAAATCAAACTCCCTATGACAGTTCTTCCTGGCCCTAGCGTAATATAGAACACATGTAACGGGGGCAGCTGCAATATAAATTGTGAAGGTACCTCTCTGCAGCAGCTGTCCTCTTTTACAAGAATTACTCCCTGCTAATAAGAACATTTTCCAATACAGTGGAAAACTACAACTACCAGCATGTCCTGTCAGCTGCAGGATATCAGGGCATGCTGGGGATCTAAAACATCACCCCGGTCTATTCACATCTTGTTTTGCCCTCCTGGTCCAGCGGCAATTTGTCTATGGAAAGTACACCCTAAAAGTGAACACCGATTAAAAGTGTACCTGTATCTTTAATAACGAAGGGATAGGGCGTTTATTTTACGTGTGTGCCCCCATAAAAGTGATTCTATAGAGGTAGCATTTATCCATTATCTATAGTCTATAGCGGCCGATGTGGATGTCTGCCACTATGGATTCCCGAATATTGGAGCAGTAGAGAGCCGCTGCAGGCAAAATACCCCATGACAGTTCTGCCTGGCAGCATGGCATCGCATACAGGGAGAGAGGGCAGATGCAGGGTGTGCTGGAGAACAGCAGCTGCAGATATATCCCTTGTACAATTATCAATCCTTGCTGATAAGGTAACAATGCGGTATCTGTCCGGGCATGCTGGGAGTTGTAGTTTCCTGATTGAGAGATACCAGTGCCATCTATCCACATCACCATACAACTGTTCTTTATTGGCATCAGATGTGATTCAGGTGACGACTCATTTGCTTGACATTTGCATTTGTCCTGCAAGGATTTAGTCGCGTCCTAATCAGACACAGTCCGCCATTGATGTGGAAGCCTAGAGCGGGCACGATGCCCACGAAACCTGTTATTTGTCTCATTATGTGCCCTTTGTTCCAATGTTTGGGGACAAGAAAATTCAAATATGGGAAAGGTGGGGGGCATCGCAAATATCAACATTTGGCCCCTTCTTGGGTTCATGCCACCATGACTATAAGCAACGTTCCACCGACTTGTGGCTCTCCAGCTGCTGCAGGACTACAACTCCCAGCATTCCCGGAGAACTGATGGCAGTCAGAACATGCTCGGAGTTGTAGTTTTGACACAAGCGGCGAGGCATAGGTTAGGGAACTGCGGGCATGCTGGGAGTTATAGTTTTGAAACAGCTGGAGAGGCATAGGTTAGGTAAATGCGGGCATGCTGGGAGTTATAGTTTTGACACAAGTGGCGAGGTATAGGTTAGGTAACTGCTGTCAGGGCATGCTGGGAGTTGTAGTATTGCACCAGTTGGAGAGTCACAGGTTAGAAAACCGCTGTCAGGGCATGCTGGGAGTTGTAATTTTGCAACAGCTGGTTAGGCAAGATGGAGAACACTGTCCAGCAATGCTGAGACTTGTAGTTTCGCGAAAGATGGAGAGACACAGGTTTGGGAACCCTGACATCAGATTCAAATATGGCAGAAATTTTATATTATATATATATATATATATATATATATATATATATATATATATATATATATATATATATATATACACACACATATACTTCTGGTGCGGGTGCCCATTCCATAGATCTGAATGATTTTTATCAAGAGCATGGATCTTTATAAACTACACATGCGGAGCTTTTCGGCAGTAATCACACATTCATTTCTGACTACTTGATGTATATAACAAAAAAAAAAGAGAAAACAAAAATGCACATAAGAATATTCCTACAGACACAGCATGAAATATCATGAAGGAAACATAAGAAAAAAAACCTAATAGGCAAATTAATGTGCAATTCACTAAGCAAATGGGCGCTGTATGAAATATTTATCTGATACATATCTTCTAATATTTCCATCTAATATACTTCACTCCCAATTTTATACTAAAGTAATTTTGATTCCAAAATGTATTATATAGAATTAAAAAAAAAGCAAAAATAAGTTAAACAAAAAACACAACAAAATTTTCACTATATATTTAAGAAAAAAAAAACCATTTAGCATTAAAGTCCATGAAACCCCTAATTATTCGTCTACAGGGAAATCTATAATAAGAGGAGAAAGATGAATTAGATATGTAGAGACACCAGAGTATTCTTATAGATATTCTTACTGATAAACATTTATTTTAGCATAGAATTAAAGAGAGTAAAATAAGGTGAAAAGAATATATGAGATTAAACTGTAATACGCAGTGAATAAATGATACAACTGTGATAGGAACACAATGTAAAAAACTTCTAAAAACACAATCAGATATAAAGTATCTGCACTAAAAAAAAAGATAAAAAATATAAATACAGATAAAAAGCATTATATTTCACTAAGCATGTGACATATAACAAGATAACTCATTCTACGCAAAAGCAAAAATATAAATGTAATAATGAATATCGTAATTAACCCTATGAAACATTACTTTTCATTTATATTCATTTTATAGTTAATGATAAAAATTTACGCTATGAAAACTTAAAAATAACATACCGTAATAATAATTAAAAAAAAAAAAAAGATGTGTTGAAACAAATTGCATTGCTCCTGTAGGAGTGATGTTTCATTACCTGGCGGTGGTGGTAGTCAGGATGATAGGTGTGATCCCTCCCTGTCGGCGGCGGTGTCGCACTGATGTAGGGCACCACGGTCCTGGCACTTGTGTTTGCCCTCAGCTTCTCCCCCCGCCCTGATTTTTCAATCTGATTACTTGTGTCAAAATCTGGAGTTGTTGCAGCCAATGGGGAAGCGGAGAGAGACAATATTTGCTTATCAGAAGTGGAGCAGACGTTGTAGTCGCCCAGAGCTCCGCACAACTCGAGAAACCCGCACTACACTTAGTGAGTTCTCCATTTACAGTTGGGACTGGGGGGCAAACGGACCAGGATTGTGGACAACAAAAATGAAGATTTTATTTTTTTAGGGGGAAGGGAAATTGCATAAAGGGCAGTTCCTGGATATTTATTCACTATCATAATTGAGCAATTGTCCTTCTGCTGCTGTCTGTGGCAGCCTGTACTCTGTATATATTGTAGTGGACGCGGGCAGACACAAAATGGCAACTCCATTGATGATTTTATGAAATATCTGCTGCCGCTGCACTCCTTTCCTGAAACGCCCGGTAAGCTATGCCACTGCCACAAGGCCAGCACTCGTTTCCTTAAATGCTCTGTGCTGCTGGGATCATTCCCACAATCTGACGTTCGGGTGTGTTCGGCTTCAGTCCGCATTATCGTGTGTAGATACGATCATTTCACACGTGAATCCGTGCTCTGGTGAGCGCCAATCTGGGTAGAGATGGCAGAACCCTGATACCGGTCCTGTCATGGGGTCATGTCAATGGCACAAGGAGAAAAAAAAAAGTCCCAAACCACAATACAGAGCGTCCTCCCAGTCACCGCCCTGATAGAGGGGCTATCTAATCAGCCAGATCACACAGCAGCAACATGGCAGGAAACGGGCATTAGAGATCTACACATGGGTGGACCGGGCATCAAGAGGGGCACATGTATGCTGCAGGAAAGTATTTGGAGGAAGCCCAATGCCCGCAATATGGCGACAGTGCCCATATGAATGTCGATGCCAACTTCTGCTCTCCAGTACCTGCTGCAGAGCCCATACTACAATGCCAGCCACAGTGCCCCTTTTCTAATGACTGGAATCAATTTTAAGAGTTAGGTCAGCAGTGCCCAAATATCAATGCCAGCCTCTTCCCTCCAGAAGTGTCACCTACAGTGCCCATATAACAATGCCAGACACTTTCTTAATAACAGTGCCAGCCATTTCAGCTGCTGTGCCCATATATCAATGTCAGTAACTTCTCTACACAACAGTACCAGTGTCAGTGCCCATATTACAGTGACAGCTGCCTCTATAACGCCAGCACCAATGCCCTGGCCAGACAGTGCCTATATAACAATGCCAGCAACTGCCTCCATAATAGTACCAGACACAGTGCCTCTATAACAATGCCAGCCACTGCCTCCATAACAGGACCAGGCACAGTGCCTCTATAACAATGCCAGCCACTGCCTCCATTACTGTACCAGGCACAGTGCCTCTATAACAATGCCAGCCACTGCCTCCATAACAGTACCAGGCACAGTGCCTCTATAACAATGCCAGCCACTGCCTCCATAACAGGACCAGGCACAGTGCCTCTATAACAATGCCAGCCACTGCCTCCATAACAGGACCAGGCACAGTGCCTCTATAACAATGCCAGCCACTGCCTCCATAACAATGCCAGCCACTGCCTCCATAACAGGACCAGACAGTGCCTATATAACAATGCCAGCCACTGCCTCCATAACAGGACCAGACACAGTGCCTCTATAACAATGCCAACCAGTGCCTCCATAACAGGACCAGGCACAGTGCCTCTATAACAATGCCAGCCACTGCCTCCATAACAGGACCAGGCACAGTGCCTCTATAACAATGCCAGCCACTGCCTCCATAACAGTACCAGGCACAGTGCCTCTATAACAATGCTAGCCACTGCCTCCATAACAGGACCAGACATAGTGCCTCTATAACAGGACCAGACAGTGCCTATATAACAATGCCAGCCACTGCCTCCATAACAGGACCAGACACAGTGCCTCTATAACAATGCTAGCCACTGCCTCCATAACAGGACCAGACAGTGCCTTTATAACAATGCCAGCCACTGCCTCCATAACAGGACCAGACACAGTGCCTCTATAACAATGCCAGCCACTGCCTCCATAATAGTACCAGACACAGTGCCTATATAACAATGCCAGCCACTGTCTCCATAACAGGACCAGACACAGTGCCTCTATAAGAATGCCAGCCACTGCCTCCATAACAGTACCAGACACAGTGCCTATATAACAATGCCAGCCACTGTCTCCATAACAGGACCAGACACAGTGCCTCTATAAGAATGCCAACCACTGCCTCCATAACAGTACCAGACACAGTGCCTATATAACAATGCCAGCCACTGCCTCAATAACAGGACCAGGCACAGTGCCTCTACAACAATGCCAGCCACTGCCTCCATAACAGGTCCAGGCACAGTGCCTATATAACAATGCCAGCCACTGCCTCCATAACAGGACCAGGCACAGTGCCTATATAACAATGCCAGCCACTGCCTCCATAACAGGACCAGACAGTGCCTCTATAACAATGCCAGCCACTGTCTCCCTCCATAATAGTACCAGGCACAGTGCCTCTATAACAATGCCAGCCACTGCCTCCATAACAGGACCAGGCACAGTGCCTATATGACAATGCCAGCCACTGCCTCCATAACAGTACCAGGCACAATGCCTCTATAACAATGCCAGCCACTGCCTCCATAACAGTACCAGGCATAGTGCCTCTATAACAATGCCAGCCACTGCCTCCATAACAGGACCAGGCACAGTGCCTATATAACAATGCCAGCCACTGCCTCCCTCCATAAAACAGTACCAGGCACAGTGCCTCTATAACAATGCCAGCCACTGCCTCCATAACAGTACCAGGCACAGCGCCTATATACCAATTCTAGCCACTGCCTCCATAACTGGACCAGGCACAGTGCCTCTATAACAATGCCAGCCACTGCCTCCATAACAGGACCAGACAGTGCCTATATAACAATGCCAGCCACTGCCTCCCTCCATAACAGTACCAGGCACAGTGCCTCTATAACAATGCCAGCCACTGCCTCCATAACAGGACCAGACAGTGCCTATATAACAATGCCAGCCACTGCCTCCGTAATAGTACCAGGCACAGTGCCTCTATAACAATGCCAGCCACTGCCTCCATAACAGGACCAGGCACAGTGCCTCTACAACAATGCCAGCCACTGCCTCCATAACAGGACCAGGCACAGTGCCTATATAACAATGCCAGCCACTGCCTCCATAACAGTACCAGGCACAGCACCTATATAACATTCCCAGCCACTGCCTCCATAACAGGACCAGACAGTGCCTATATAACAATGCCAGCCACTGCCTCCATAATAGTACCAGGCACAGTGCCTATATAACAATGCCAGCCACTGCCTCCATAACAGTACCAGGCACAGTGCCTATATAACATTCCCAGCCACTGCCTCCATAACAGGACCATACACAGTGCCTATATAACAATTCTAGCCACTGCCTCCATAACTGGACCAGGCACAGTGCCTCTATAACAATGCCAGCCACTGCCTCCATAACAGGACCAGGCACAGTGCCTATATAACAATGCCAGCCACTGCCTCCATAACAGGACCATACACAGTGCCTATATAACAATTCTAGCCACTGCCTCCATAACTGGACCAGGCACAGTGCCTCTATAACAATGCCAGCCACTGCCTCCATAACAGGACCAGGCACAGTGCCTATATAACAATGCCAGCCACTGCCTCCATAACAGTACCAGGCACAATGCCTATATAACATTCCCAGCCACTGCCTCCATAACAGGACCAGGCACAGTGCCTATATAACAATGCCAGCCACTGCCTCCATAACAGGACCAGGCACAGTGCCTATATAACAATGCCAGCCACTGCCTCCATAACAGGACCAGACAGTGCCTATATAACAATGCCAGCCACTGCCTCCATAACAGGACCAGACACAGTGCCTCTATAACAATGCCAGCCACTGCCTCCATAACAGGACCAGGCACAGTGCCTATATAACAATGCCAGCCACTGCCTCCATAACAGTACCAGGCACAATGCCTCTATAACAATGCCAGCCACTGCCTCCATAACAGTACCAGGCACAGTGCCTATATAACATTCCCAGCCACTGCCTCCATAACAGGACCAGGCACAGTGCCTATATAACAATGCCAGCCACTGCCTCCATAACAGGACCAGGCACAGTGCCTATATAACAATGCCAGCCACTGCCTCCATAACAGGACCAGACAGTGCCTATATAACAATGCCAGCCACTGCCTCCATAACAGGACCAGCCAAAGCACCCAGGTACCAATTCTGGCCACAACATCCTTAACAGTGACAGCCACAGCCCCTACCAAAGTGGAAGTGAAACTCACCAAAAGAGTACACAGTACCTCCATAGCAATGCCTACCACAGTGCCCCTACACCTGTGCCAGCCCCCAATGGGTATAGCCAAAGTGCTCCCATAGCATAAACAGCGAGAGTGCTGTATGGCAGTGCCAAATACAAGTGCCCTCACATCGGTGACGTCTCTAAGTGCCCCCATGACAATGCCAACCACAGTACCTATACGGTATAACACACAGAGCCCCTTCAAACTCCTTGTAAGGCCGGGGTCACACATGTATTTCTATGCAGCTGAACGCTCCGGTCCCGAGTGCCAGCGGCAGTGCCGGGTATTGATGTGCGAGTTTCTTGCATTGAACTCACAAGTGTGACCCCGACCTAACTCATCCAGTCTGCTCTCAGATAACTTCCAGTTTCTGTCCAGACATTGATAGACTTAATATCTCCTTCATTCTTATGGTGGGAAACTCCACACAATGCAGAGGAGTGACATACAGCAGTGCCTGTGCTCCAACATGAGAGTGCAGCGCCCTCTGGTGGTAAATGCATGGCAGTACAGAGCTCAATGGCAGTTTACTATCGCACAAGATCATTTGTTGTATCAGCCTTCAAGCAAACATAGTTTAGCAATAGCAACAATGGCCACAATTAGCCACAAAGATAAATGCTTCTATGTGCATGCTGCCTGCATGCAATCCAATGTACGGATCATGTCCAAGGCTGACATGGAGAACCGAGGGTCGAAGTTTATGTGACCCCTTCCTTCAGAGTGGCTACAACTTACATTGCCTCATATTTCGATAGAGTGATTTTCTTAGCCCAGCAAATGGATAGTCAGAATATCTCTGGTGGTGTAAAGCAATGAAATAGTCAATACTAACATCCCTGGTGGTCTGGTGCAGAGAATGGGTTCATGGTAAAATCCCTGGTGGTCTGGAGAAATGAAAGAGACAATGAGTTAATAACATTTCTAGAGGTCTGGAACAGAAAAGGGGTTAATGGAAACATCCCTGCATCCCTGGTGGTCTGGTGCAGAGAATGGGTTCATGGTAAAATCCTTGGTGGTCTGGTGCAATGAAAGAGACAAAAGAGTTAATAACATTTCTAGAGGTCTGGAACAGAAAAAGGGGTAATGGAAACATCCCTGCATCCCTGGTGGTCCGGTGCAAAGAATGGGTACGTGGTAACATCTCTGGTGGTCTAATGCAGAGAATGGGTTCATGGTAACATCCCTGGTGGTCTGGTGCAGAGAATGTTCATAGTAACATCCCTATTGGCCTGATGCAGAGAATGGGTTCATGGTAACATCCCTTGTGGTCTGGTGCAGAAAATGTTCATGGTAAAATTCCTGGTGGTCTGGAGCACAGAATGGGTTTATGGCAACATCCCTGGTGGTCTGGTGCAGAGAATAGGTTCATGATAACATCCCTGGTGGTCTGGTGCAGAGAATGAGTTCATGGTCACATCCCTGGTGGTCTGGTGCAGATAATGGGTTCATAACAACATCCCTAGTGGTCCAATGCAGAGAATGTGTTCATCTTAACATCCCTGGTGGTCTGATGCAGAGAATGGGTTCATGGAAACATCCCTGGTGGTCTGGAGCAGAGAATGTGTTCATGGTAACATCCTTGGTGGTCTAGAGCAATGAAAGACACCCCAAATGCAATGAAGAGGTTAATGTTAATTTCCCTACGGCAGTGAAGTGGATTAATAATTACCTCCCTGATGATCAGGAAAAGAAAAAGGTTTATGGTATCATCCCTGGTGGTCTGGGGCAGTACAACTTTTTTTTTTTTTTTTACAACAGAAAGAAGGGTAAAATATATAAACAAAATATCCCCCACTATGTTTGCACAGCAGCTTCTATGGGTTAAGTGAACCTCAGAGCTGCATTCATAATTCTGCTGAGCATCAGTGGAAACCATCAGCAGGCTTGTTAGTAGACACCTTCCCAGCAACCGCGCTAATCTTTTGTGATGCAGTGCTGAATTAGGATATACAAGCCCTGCTGCATAGATGACACTACCCAGAATGCAAACCACCAGTTGTTGCAGGGAATGCTGGGAGATTTCAGCTCTGAAATCTGCAGACATGTCAATCATTAATTAGAGCTGAATGCACATGTGGTGACAGTGATGGCTTTGTAGACATAGTAGAGGATATAGGGGCCCACAATGTGATCTGATGGCCGTCTTGTAGCCTCCGCTGCTTACTTCTCGGGCGATGACCTGAAAAGGCTCCAGCAGAGGCTGCCGACAGCCGGGCTCAGCCTTTTGGAGGCTGCCGACAGCCGGGCTCAGCCTTTTGGAGGCTGCCGACAGCCGGGCTCAGCCTTTTGGAGGCTGCCGACAGCCGGGCTCAGCCTTTTGGAGGCTGCCGACAGCCGGGCTCAGCCTTTTGGAGGCTGCCGACAGCCGGGCTCAGCCTTTTGGAGGCTGCCGACAGCCGGGCTCAGCCTTTTGGAGGCTGCCGACAGCCGGGCTCAGCCTTTTGGAGGCTGCCGACAGCCAAGCTCAGCCTTTTGGAGGCTGCCGACAACCGGCTCAGCCTTTTGGAGGCTGCCGACAGCCGGGCTCAGGCCTTTAGAGGCTGTTGTCTTTGCACAGGGCTGCTTTGCATGGAAGAAATGGAGAATTATCAGCTTTTAGGCCACTTTGCATAAATGAATCTTCAGCTCCAGCCGATACAAAACCTCCATTGTTAATGACACCTTGCGGGTGCAGCTGGCACAAAGCGTGCCTTGTCACCTGCAAGGTGAGAGACAACCACCATCATCAGCTGGGAATATATATAGTAATCTTTGTTCATCCAGGGCCTCATGGTTCATGAATACAATTCCAGAACGTCAGTGAGAACTGACTTTCACAGGCAGAGCAGTACTACCATTCGCCTTAAACATTATTATATGGAGTTTTAATTTAACATTTGTGGAGTTTGCCCAGGTGATCTCCATTTTCCAAAATGGTGGCTCCTGCTTTGCATAGGCAACAGGTACCTTGTGCATTGTTTACCAATGACACAGTCGGGGACGAGGTTTTACTCCTTTGCATAATTCTTAGTACCTGGTAGCGTGTGAATTCTGCAGTGGCGGCCATCATTGCTGATGGAGTTTACGTTGGCACCGCACTCAATAAATCCTTCCAATTTACTTTCTATTTATTTGGTTTCGCCATTTGTGGACACCTCTGGCTTTCTCATGCTGCGCGCCCCATTGTTCTCCTCACTGTAGTGATTGAATTTCATTCCTAATTACAGTATTCTTAAGTCAGATTCAGCTTTGCAAATAAGGGAAGGTCAGCAGCCAAGATTGTGACTTTTTAAAGGGACAGCGTCTTTATTAAGTGGTCCACAGCTTTCAGTTGCCAAGATGCTCCCGTCGTCAGTGATCCTGTAAGTTAAGATGGTCCCGTTGTCAGAGGTCCTGTAGATTAAGATGATCCCATCATCCGAGGTCCTATATGTTAAGATGGTCCCGTCAGAGGTCCTGTATGTTAAGATGGTCCCGTCGTCAGAGGTTCTGTATGTTAAGATGGTCCCGTCGTCAGAGGTTCTGTATGTTAAGATGGTCCCGTCGTCAGAGGTTCTGTATGTTAAGATGGTCCCACAATCAGAGGTCATGCATGTTAGGATGCTCCCATTGTCAGATGTCTTATAAGGTAAGATGCTCCCTTCATCAGAGGTCGTGTAGGTTAAGATGTTCCCATCGTCAGAGGTCCTGTAGGTTAAGATGGTCTCATAATCAGAGGTCATGCGTGTTAAGATGGTCCCCGTTGTCAGAGGTCTTGTAAGTTAAGATGCTCCCGTCGTCAGAAGTCGGGAATGTGAAGATGGTTCCATGGTGAGCGTTCCAATATCTAATATGGTCCCATAATCAGTGCTATGGTATATAACATGGTCCCATAGTGAGGCCTTCCAGTTTCTAAGATTTTCCAATGATGAAATTACAGTGTATAAGATGGTGGAGAGGACTCTAGTGTCTAAAAGTCTTATTAAGTGGTCTCCAGCACCCTGGGAGGGCCCTGGGGCGAGGTCTCCAGCACCCTGGGAGGGCCCTGGGGCGAGGTCTCCAGCACCCTGGGAGGGCCCTGGGGCGAGGTCTCCAGCACCCTGGGAGGGCCCTGGGGCGAGGTCTCCAGCACCCTGGGAGGGCCCTGGGGCGAGGTCTCCAGCACCCTGGGAGGGCCCTGGGGCGAGGTCTCCAGCACCCTGGGAGGGCCCTGGGGCGAGGTCTCCAGCACCCTGGGAGGGCCCTGGGGCGAGGTCTCCAGCACCCTGGGAGGGCCCTGGGGCGAGGTCTCCAGCACCCTGGGAGGGCCCTGGGGGGAGGGCCCTGGGGCGAGGTCTCCAGCACCCTAGGAGGGCCCTAGGGCGAGGTCTCCAGCACCCTAGGAGGGCCCTAGGGCGAGGTCTCCAGCACCCTAGGAGGGCCCTAGGGCGAGGTCTCCAGCACCCTAGGAGGGCCCTAGGGCGAGGTCTCCAGCACCCTAGGAGGGCCCTAGGGCGAGGTCTCCAGCACCCTAGGAGGGCCCTAGGGCGAGGTCTCCAGCACCCTAGGAGGGCCCTAGGGCGAGGTCTCCAGCACCCTAGGAGGGCCCTAGGGCGAGGTCTCCAGCACCCTAGGAGGGCCCTAGGGCGAGGTCTCCAGCACCCTAGGTGGTCATAAGGAAAGGTGTCCAGCATCTTAAAAGGTCCAATGAGGAGGTCTCCGGGGTCTAATTTTATCATAAGTTGAGAGCTGCACTTTCTGAAATGGTCTATCATCTGGGACCGGCCATCTTGCACGCTCTTGTGTTAACACTTCTGGTATCTGATGGTATTGTGATGAAACTTCCTATGCCCAAATAACACCAAACTAGTGACTCTATAACTAATCATGTCCTCTGCTGGGGGACTAATGCTCCCAATATCTAAGATGGTTCGGTGGTGCTTGGGATGGTCCTCTAGTGAATCCTCCGCATTTGTAAATCCTAATGGTGGTGTCCAACTTCTTTCACCCAGAGAAGTAGTCACTGATACAGGAAGTGCTGTGCTGCCCGGAGATTTACTCTGAATGGAGGTGCCCTCTAAGTTTCTACACAGCCTGGAATCCATCTCTAATTAGGGGGCGGCTGTTTCCTTCCACAGAACTCTCTGGTCGGAGCTTTGTTTACCCTGGTATGGTGGTCTGGCACCGCGCCCTCGCCAGCTCTGGCATCGCACCTGTTCCCATATGTTTCATTCTCTGCTCTATTTGCCTTCATGCTTTGCTGCTTCTATAAATATGCTAAAATCCCAAACTTATTTACGGGGCGTGGATGGTGCTGGATGTTTCCCACGGAAAATGAGCGTGAGCAGCACCATGACGCACACACACAGCGCCCCGACCGGTGAAGCCTACTGCCGATGGCCAGTCATTGGAGGAACTACAAGGAGGACACAACTCTACTAGGAGTCAGTTTTCGAGATCACTGCTTGCTGTCAACGAACAGAAAATCTTCCTGAAAATTAATCTAATTCAATACATTTGTTATAATGTGTCAGTGAAGACCGAGGCAGAATTTGCTGCTTCTGTGCCCCATGCAAAATTGCTAACACCCCCCTTGATTATCAGGTGCCATAACATGTCCCTTCCAGCAATAGGGACCCTACAACTACACCCCTGAGTGTGGGGAACTTCTATTAATGAAGCACGGAAGCAAAAGTCTGCTCCTGTTTTGGACTCCCGCCATGAAAAAAAACTCCCAACTTCAATAAATGGAAAAGAGTGGCATGTATGAGTGACGCGCTTATGCAACCACACAAAAATAGTGCCGCTGGAGAAGCCCAAAAGTATTCCCACCCAATACAATTCCCCTTTAATGGTCCCCACAGCATGATGGCCCCATAATGCCCCTAAATAGTATGGCACCCCCATCATGGAGCCCAAAGCATGATGCCCCCCCACAGTGCTACTCAGTATGATGTTCCTACACAGTGCCCCCCACATATTATGATGCCCCAGAGCACTCCACAAGGTATTATGCCCCCACAGCCACCCACACTGAAAAATGCCCCTTAGTGAGTCACACAGTATGAGGCCACCACAGTGTCCCTAACGCAATATGAGGCCCCCCACAGTACGACTTACCCAGTACACCTTACACAGTATGATGCCCCCACAGTGCCCATCACACAGTAAGAGGCCTTACAGTGCCCTTCATACGTTATGATGCCTCCAAAATTCCATTTAATCCACAATTGGCTAATAAAACCCTCAAGTACGCACATAGCCCCATTCACATGATGTGGGGCGGACTTGTCTGACTTCTGTGTGCGGTTTGGTGCAGCCTTGCGCCCCCTGTGCTGAGCAGAGGGCACACACAGGCTGGACGGTGGAGCAGGGATCTGACGGCTCCCTGCTCCACTATCGTGTTCATCTCCATCTGCATCCTAAGGAAGCAGATCTAACTGACACCAGGGCATACCCTCAATAGCCAGGGACAGCAGCCCACCTGACCAACTATCCAAGTGTATCGGGACAAGTGGGAGGTAACATCCCATCAACTGGGTGATCCCCAATTGTATCAGAGGAGAACAAAAGACATCAGACCAGTAAACTGAAGAGCGGTAGTGACAACCATTATTGTGAATCAGTAATGTAGCCTGAGCAGTTGTCACTTTCCCCTCCCCGAATCTCTCCACAGCTCATACGTTATTCCATAGGGGGCAGCACTGAGCACAGCAAAAATGTCTTCCCATGGGAGGGAGAATTGGACATGTGTGCGGCACACGGAGTACAGGCATATGTAGCGGTCACCGCACCCACCACGTTTTCCTGTTATCGGAAGTGCACTTTTGCGAGTAAATTACTATTTACCAAATACATATAAATATCGTCACCGCAGAGTGTGGCCAAAGTTACTCGCCATCTGCCCTATTGATTGATTGCGGACTGTAGAATATGTACTTTTAACCCTAGATTCATGCAATAGAAAATTGTGCTCCTTGTACAGATCACCCTGCAGACACCACCTGTGCTATGGTAATACATGGAAGTAGAGTTGAGCGACTTTTACTTTTTTAGGATCGAGTCGGGTTTCGCGAAACCCGACTTTCTCAAAAGTCAGGTTGGGTGAAATCGGACGATTATTGCGAAAAGTCGGGGGCCGACTGAAACATGAAACCCAATGCAAGTCAATGGGGACTCAAAGTCGGCAGTGAGTGGAGGACAGGAAAACACCTACAGTGCCCATTTTAATGGCAAAATTATAGTTAGGCATTGAAAACGGGCTCATTTGGCTAAAGTTGGGGGGGTAGGGCTGGCTCAAGATTTTCGTGGGCACAGGAAACGCGGAATACGTCACGGCGGTGGAGCAGGGAGAGGTAAGTATTTCAACTTTGCAAGTGCTGTAATCCTGAGCAAGCAGGGAGGGCCCACTAGTTGGCACTGGCACAGGGCCCCTCATAGTACGGCGGTGTGTTTGACGGCGGGCGGCACCTCTCACTGCCAGAGACACTTTTGCGTACTATGAGGGGTCCTGTGAAAGTGCCAACGAGTATGCCCCCCCCCCACCTGATGAAGGAACCTGCACTTTCATCTGAATCTTCCTCTTTGTCCCCGTGTAAGGTGGTATAGTATGCGGGAAGGGGATCCTGACTTTCAGCAGGGTCAGATTCTGGCTGTGTAGCGTGCAAGGGGTATGTAGTGGTCTGGGTCAATGTATCAGCAGACTCATCTAGCAGTGGCTGGGCAATGGGCAGGATGAGGAGGAAACACAGATATAGGCCCAAATAATAAAGTAGGCTAAATGCAGTTCAAAATTGGTAACAGGACTAAACAGGCGGCGTAGCTTTGTTCAGTGGAGGACAACTGTAATGAGTGGCGCAGACACAGTTAGTAGGCCCAAAATAAAAAAGAAGGCTAAATGCAGTTCAAAATTGGTAAGAGGAGTACACAGGTGGCATAGCTTTGTTCAGCGGAGAAGGACAACTTTAATGAGAGGCTCACACAGTTACTAGGCCCAAGTAAGTAAGTAGGCTAAATGCAGTTCAAAATTGGTAAGAGGAGTACACAGGTGGCATTGCTTTGTTCAGTGGAGGACAACTGTAATAAGTGGCTGACACAGTTAGTAGGCCAAAATAATAAAGTGGGCTAAATGTCAGCCAAAAAAATGTTCATAAATAAACAGGTGGCATAGCTAGGTACAGGGGTGGGCTCCTCTGCAGAGTTGCAGACAGTGGTAGTTGGTGCAAATTATTAACTGGTCTAAATGGAGGCCAGGGCCCCTGTATTTTTACTATCATCTATAATTTCAACAAATTTGTATTGGCAGTGCCATTGAAGGATTTAACAGCACAGACTACACAGTGGTGGAGAGCAGGGAGAGGTAAGTATTGCAAGTGGTAGAGCACTGTTCGAGCTGGGGGGGGGGGGGGGGAACACTCTCTCGTGGGCGGCGGTCCTGGCACAGGGCCCCTCATATTATTACGACGATGTGTCTGACGTTGGGTGTGCACCACCACCATCAGGGACACTTCATTGTACTATGAGGGACCCTGTGCCAGTGCGGTCGCCCAAGAGTGGGCGCACCCACCTGTCCAGGCAAACGGCACTCGCACGGGTGCTTGCGCCAAGTGGTGACCATGGCCCTGTGGGGGGAGTCAGCCCATTTAGGGAGGTATAAAAATGGCCTATGGTGGACATTCAGCAGCTGCAAATGGAGGAATTGGAGCAGTCAGTAAGAGGAGGCCAAAAGCAAGACATTTTTCAGGCAAGCTACGTGTCAGCAGGGGAAGGTGGGGCAAAATAATTTGAAATCCATGATTGGTTCATTTTAATGAAGGATAGATCATCAACTTTTCTGGTAGCCAGACGTGTCCTTTTTTCGGTCAGTATTGAACCAGCAGCACTGAAGACTCTTTCTGATAGCACACTAGCAGCTGGGCAAGCGAGCTCCTGTAATGCATATTCTGCCAATTCAGGACAGGTGTCTATTTTAGATGCCCAGTAATCAAAGGGGAATGACCTGTGAGGGAGAACATTGATAAGGGAGGAAAAATAGGAGGTAACCATACTGGACAAATGTTGTCTCCTGTCACTTTGAATTGATGCTGCAGTACCTGTCCTGTCTGCGGTCATTGCGAAATCACTTCACAAGCTGGTCAGAAAACCCCTCTGTCCCAAGCCACTTCGGATTTGTGCACCTCTAACACCTCTGCCATGTTGCCCCCTACAGCTCGTGTGAGAACCATCACCACCGCTGTGTGCTGGGAATTCCTGAACCAAACGGTCTACAAGAGTTGCTTGTTTGGTAGCCAATATTTGCTCAAGGTTCTCATGTGGCGTGATATTTTGTAATTTTCCTTTATATCGTGGATCCAGGAGGCAGGCCAACCAGTAATCGTCATCGGTCATCATTTTGATAATGCGGGGGTCCCTTTTTAGGGTACGCAAGGCATAATCTGCCATGTGAGCCAATGTTCCAGGTGTCAATTCGCTGCTTGTGCTGGGTTGAGGAGCATTTTCTTGCAAATCAACATCACTTGTGTCCCGCAAAAACCCTGCACCTGACCTTGCAACGCCACCAGTTTCTATTGCCCCCTGAGAAGCATCCTCCTTCCATAAATATTCATCCCTGTCATCCTCCTCCTCCTCTTCGTCCGCCACCTCGTCCAGGAGACTTCCCTGAGCAGACAATGGCTGACTGTCATCAAGGCTTCCCTCCTCCTCGGCTGCAGACGCCAGCTCCTTGATGTGCGTCAAACTTTGCATTAGCAGACGCATTAGTGGATGCTCATGCTTATGATGGCGTCGTCTGCACTTACCAGCCGTGTGCATTCCTGAAAACACTGGAGGACTTGACAGAGATCTTGGAGCTTCGACCACTGCACACCTGACAACTCCATGTCTGCCATCCAAGTAACTGCCCGTGTATGTGTATCCTCCCACAAATACATAACCGCACGCTTCTGTTCGCACAGTCTCTGAAGCATGTGCAGTGTGGAGTTCCACCTTGTTGCAACATTGATTATTAGGCGGTGCTGGGGAAGATTCAGCGATCGCTGATGGTTCAGTATACGGCTGGAGCGTACGGGCGACCGGCGGATGTGCGAGCAAAGTCTTCGTACCTTCAGGAGCAGGGCTGGTAACTCCGGATAATTTTTCAGGAAGCACTGCACCACCAGGTTCAAGGTGTGAGCCAGGCAAGGCATGTGTTTCAGTTCTGAAAGGGCTATGGCAGCCATAAAATTCCTTCCGTTATCACTGACTACCTTGCCTGCCTCAAGATGTACAGTGCCCAGCCATGACTGAGTTTTTTTGTGCAAGAACTCGGACAGAACTTCCGCGGTGTGCCTGTTGTTGCCCAAACACTTCATTTCTAACACAGCTTGCTGACGCTTAACACTAGCTGTTCCATACTAGGACACCTCGTGTGCAACAGTGGCAGCTGCGGATGGAGTGGTTGTGCGACTGTGGTCTGTGGATGAGCTTTCGCTTCTGGAGGAGGAGGAGGATGAGGAGGAGGGGTGGCGAACGCCTACAGCCAACTGTTTCCTAGACCGTGGGCTAGGCAGAACTGTCCCACTATGGCTGTCCCCTGTGGACCCTGCATCCACCACATAAACCCAGTGCTCCATGATGGACACGTAACGTCCCTGGCCATGCCTACTGGTCCATGCATCTGTTGTGAGGTGCACCTTTCTACTGACTGATTGCCTCAGTGCATGGACAATGCGTTTTTTGACATGCTGGTGGAGGGCTGGGATGGCTTTTATCGCAAAGAAGTGTCGACTGGGTAGATCATAGCGTGGTACTGCGTAGGCCATCAGGGATTCGAAAGCTTCGCTTTCAACCAACCGGTAGGGCATTATCTCTAATGAGATTAGTCTAGCAATGTGGGCGTTCAAACCCGGTGTACACGGATGACAGGATGAGTACTTCCTTTTCCTAACGAGAGTCTCTTGTAGGGTGAGTGTTATGATAAGGTAATTCAGTACCACAATGGACATAGAGGTCAGAGCACATACAGTGACCTGACAATATCCCAAAAACATAGAACGAGCTCTGAGACGTGGAAACTCTGCTGACCGCAATCCCTAATCCTCTCCAACCACACTAGAGGCAGCCGTGGATTGCGCCTAACGCTCCCTATGCAACTCGGCACAGCCTGAGAAACTAGCTAGCCTGAAGATAGAAAATAAGCCTACCTTGCCTCAGAGAAATACCCCAAAGGAAAAGGCAGCCCCCACATATAATGACTGAGGTAAGATGAAAAGACAAACGTAGAGATGAAATAGATTTAGCAAAGTGAGGCCCGACTTTCTGAACAGAGCGAGGATAGGAAAGGTAACTTTGCGGTCAACACAAAACCCTACAAAAACCACGCAAAGGGGGCAAAAAGACCCTCCGTACCGAACTAACGGCACGGAGGTACACCCTCTGCGTCCCAGAGCTTCCAGCAAGCAGGAAAAAACAAATAGACAAGCTGGACAGAAAAAAACAGCAAACAAAATAGCAAAGCGGAACTTAGCTATGCAGAGCAGCAGGCCACAGGAACGATCCAGGAGGAAACAGGTCCAATACTAGAACATTGACTGGAGGCCAGGATCAAAGCACTAGGTGGAGTTAAATAGAGAAGCACCTAACGACTTCACCACATCACCTGAGGAAGGAAACTCAGAAGCCGCAGTACCACTTTCCTCCACCAACGGAAGCTCACAGAGAGAATCAGCCGAAGTACCACTTGTGACCACAGGAGGGAGCTCTGCCACAGAATTCACAACAGGTGAGCTGGACTGGAGAGCTGCATATGGTGGAACTAGTGGGGGTGGTGGTGGACATGGCGGATTGAGAGAGGCTTGGTGATGGTATTCTTGATGTTTGCCTACATACAGTGTTTTCTACCAATAACCTTGTGATTCCCTGACTGCTTTGGCCTTGCGACGATACCTCCACATTTGCTGCTGGTGGTGTCCTAACCGGTGGGCTTACAGTGAGGGAAGCAATGTAGTGTTGCTGACTACCTTCATTCTGAGCAGGTGCACCAACGGTACGGGACATTTGGTAGTTAGTCCAGGCTTGCAAGTGCATGCTGGTTAAATGTCAAAGCATGCACGTTGTATTTAAATTTAGGAGATTCTTCCCTCTACTAGAGGTCTTTGAGCATTTCTTACAAATAACTTTGCACTGATCATTCGGATCTTGGTTAAAAAATTGCCACACTGCACTCTTCCTACTATGGAATACCTTTTCAGGCATTGCACGCTGTGCTACTTTCACCGGATGGCCACGCTGTCCTAAAACTGTTTTTGGTTTTGACAAACGTTTTTGGCCAGATACGGGCCTGCCAGATGAAAGCTGTTGCAATGTAGATGGCTGCTGCGGATCATCCTCCTCCGCTTCAGAGCTACTGGCAGCGGCACCCTCTTCCCCAATGGCTGCCAATCTGGGTCAACAACTGGGTCATCTATCACCTCCTCTTCTATGTCCTGTGCACCTTCCTCTGTGTCACCGTGTAAGGTGCTATAGCATTCGGGATCGGGCACCATAGTCTCATCAGGGTCAGATTCTGGCTCAGTACACTGCGAGGGCAATGTAGTGATCTGAGTCAATGGAACAGCATTATAATCTAGCTGTGGCTGTGCATCAGTGCACTCCATGTCCGATTCATCTTGTAATGGGCTTTTAACAATTTCCCTCACTAACCTAGGCATGGTATGTGTAAAGAGCTTCATGGAGTAACCTGTAGTGTCGCCTGACGCATCCTTCACTTTTGGTTTGGGTGAAGGACACAAGGAAGCGACTTGTTCCTGACCGGGAGCATCCACTGACGACTCGCTGCTTTTAGATTTCGAACCTTCTGAAGAGGAGGCGAAAGAGCTAGAGGCTGAGTCAGCAAGGAAAGCCAAAACTTTTTCCCGCTGCTCCGACTTTAAAAGTTGTTTTCCTACTCCCAGATAAGGGAGCCTTCGAGGCCTTGTGTAGCCAGACGATGACGCTGGCTCAACACCTCGAGCCTTTGGTGCTATTTTGCTTTTCCCACTACCACCAGATGCTCCACCACCACCACCATCAGTACCAGCCGGCAACGACCGCCCACGGCCTCTTCCACCAGACTTCCTCATTTTTGGAAAAATCTAACCAAAATAACAACAGTTATATGGTACTGTGAAACAAGGCAGAAGGTGTATATAAACTTGTGGAGAATTTAAATCTCCCTTTTTTTTGGGGGGGGGGGGACTGCAAAAAAACTCAGGCGTAGTGTATTACACTACACAATGTAAGTGGCAGAACGTGGCTAGAAGATATATGAAAAAATACAAGGACTGTAGTACAATTGCAATCTCCCTACAATGATCTCAGGACAAGTATGGCAGCAATAAAAAGGACTGCTGCACACAAAAGTGTGGACAAAGAAACAAGAGAACTGTGCAGAAAGGAGCAACAGGATTTTT
Organism: Ranitomeya imitator; assembly: GCF_032444005.1. Lineage (NCBI taxonomy): Eukaryota > Metazoa > Chordata > Amphibia > Anura > Dendrobatidae > Ranitomeya > Ranitomeya imitator. Next base: position 157,659,579 of record NC_091283.1, on the reverse strand, counting down.
GCTTTTATAAAAGCAGTTGGTTTGCACAGCGGCGTGCAAACAGCAATGCAGCTATCAGGGAGCCTTATAAGGCAGCCTAATAAGCTACAGAGCTGATGCACAAAAAAATAGACTCCACTGTCCCTGCAAAGAAAAGGTGGTGGTGGGCAGTGGAAATCGCTACAGCACAGCAGTTTGGGGGTTAATCTTCCCTCCCTAACTATATCCCTTCTTCTGATGAAGCTGCAGCAACCTCTCCCTATGCTAAGATCGGCAGAAGTAAGATGGCGGTCGGCATGCACGCCCCTTTATAGTACCTGTGACGCTGCATAAAGCAAGCCAATCACTGTCATGCCCTTCTCTAAGATGGTGGGGACTGAGAACTATGTCATCACGCTGCCCACACTCTGCGTCCTCCTTCATTGGATGAGAAATGGCGCTGAAAACGTCATACAACTTTGGCGCGAAGATCGCCGACCTCATGGCCGATCCCACACTAGGATCAGGTCGGGTTTCACGAAACTCGACTTTGCCGAAAGTCGTCGATTTTTTAATTTGTCCCATCCATTTCGCTTAACCCTACATGGAAGTTGTGATGTGCTGCAGATTGCAGAAGAATAGAGGAGACAAAGCAGCCATGGAGGGCGCCCCAGAGAGGAATCGCTCAGAGAATGCAGCCACTGTACTGGCTTTCGCAGAAAAACAAAGTGCAGTTTGTAGAATGTCCACCAGAGGGCAGACAAAGTTGTAGCACAGCAGGGAAATGTAGTTGTTTACTGCAGCTCTGCAGCCTGCAGCTTGTCCCTGGCATGGGATTCACATGACTCTACACTTCTTTACACTGGAGAATCATTGTCCAGTTACCATGAGACTAAATGTTACCAGACTGGAGAAAAATCTTTGCAAAAGAAGCCTGCAATCCACTGTGCCACCACTGAAGGGCCTGTAAGGCTACGTTCACACTAGCGTTGTGCGCCGCTGCGTCGGCGACGCACAACGCACCGAAAAACGCGTGCAAACGCACGCAAAAACGCTGCGTTTTTCGACGCGTGCGTCGTTTTTTGACGAAAATCGGACGCAAGAAAAATGCAACTTGTTGCGTTTTCTTGGTCCGACGCTAGCGTCAAAAAAGACGCACGTGTCGGAAAACGCAACAAGCAAAAACCATGCGTCCCCCATGTTAAACATAGGGGCGCATGACGCGTGCATCGCCGCTGCGTCGCCCGACGCTAGCGTGACGCACACTAGCCGAACGCTAGTGTGAACGTAGCCTAAGAGGCAACACTTGTCTAAAGTGCCAGTCAGACCCTACAGGCAAGGCTACAAAATGCCGCTATTATAGTCAGTGGGGGCTACTTTCTCTGGATACCTGGAGTAGTGAAAGGGTTAACGGTGATCTCTGTAATTCCCTAGGGTGATTATGCTGCAATCATAATCTGTAGGAAGGGCATTCCCACTAGTAGGATCTCTCTACATGCAGATTTATACAGCCACCACTAGAGGGAGCTCACTACATACAGATTTATACTGTCACCACTAGAGGGAGCTCACTACATACAGATTTATACTGTCACCACTAGAGGCAGCTCACTACATACAGATTTATATAGTCACCACCAGAGGCAGCTCACTACATACAGATTTATACAGTGACCACTAGAGGCAGCTCACTACATACAGATTTATACAGTGACCACTAGAGGCAGCTCACTACATACAGATTTATAGTCACTAGAGGGAGCTCACTACATACAGATTTATACAGCCACCACTAGAGGGAGCTCACTACATACAGATTTATACAGTCGCCACTAGAAGGAGCTCACTACATAGATTTATACAGCCACCAATAGAGGGCGCTCTCTACATGCAGATTTATACAGTCACCACTAGAGGGAGCTCCCTACATACAGATTTATACAGCCACCAGTAGAGGGAGCTCACTCCATACAGATTTATACAGCCACCAGTAGAGGGCGCTCACTACATACAGATTTATACAGTCACCACTAGAGGGCGCTCCCTACATACAGATTTATACAGCCACCAGTAGAGGGAGCTCACTATACAGATCTATACAGTCACCACTAGAGGGAGCTCTCTAAATAGATTTATAGTCACCACTAGATGGAGCTCACTACATGCAGATTTATACAGTTAACACTAGAGGGCGCTCCCTACATACAGATTTATACAGGGGCCGTATGCTGGCCTATCATGTAATGTACAGGAATTAGCTCCTTACCTAAGAAATTTGCAGTACATACAGGATAAGATCAGATACAAGAGAGGTGGTTTTGTTACCTGCTCATACCAGGCTCAGCCATAGTATTATAACCATATACTTCATATGGTGTCCTGTGGTATCTGGCGTTGCTCGGTGTAGCCTCCGAGGGTACCACCGATGATCAATTAGATTGAGATTTGGGCATTTAGCGACATAATATCACCTTGCTCTGAGACCTATCAAAGCCGTGATGCTCTGCGCGCCCTGACACCCTTCTATCATAGCCGTGATACTCTGCAGGCCCGGACACCTTTCAATCATAGCCGCAATGTGGTGTGCCCTGACATCTTTTAATCATACCTGCGATGCACTTTGTGCCCTGACTCCTTTCTATCATAGCCACGGATGCTTTGCGTGTACTGACATCATCATAGCTGTGATGCTCTGCGTACCAACTCCTTTCTACCATAGCGGCGATGCTGTGCATCCTGACTCCTTTCTATCATAGCTGCGATGCTTTGCGTGTCCTGACCACCTCTATCATAGCCGCAATGCTCTGTGTGTCCTGACCCCTCTATATCATAGCAGCGAAGCTCTGCGTGTCGTGACCCCTCTATCATAGCTGCGATGCTCTGCGTGTCCTGGCCCCCATCAAAGCTACCATGCTCTGTGTCCTGACCCCTCTCTATCACTGCCACCATGCTCTGAGTGTCCTGACCCCTATCATAGCCGCCATGCTCCTGACACTATCATAGCTGTGATGCTCTGCGTGTCCTGACCTCTTTATCACTGCCACCATGCTGAGTGTCCTGGCCCCTCTATCATAGCTGCGATGCTCTGCGTGTCCTGACCCCACTCTATCATAGCTGTAATGCTCTGCGTGTCCTGACCCCTATCATAGCTGCAATGCTCTGCATGTCCTGGCCTCTCTATCATAGCGGCGATGCTCTGCGTGTCCTGACCCCTATCATAGCTGCAATGCTCTGCATGTCCTGGCCCCTCTATCATAGCTACGATGCTCTGCATGTCCTGATCCCTCTATATCATAGCTGTGATGCTCTGCGTGTCCTGACCCCTATCATTGCTGCTATGCTCTGCGTGTCCTGACCCCTCTATCATAGCTGCGATGCGCTGCATGTCCTGACCCCTATCATTGCCGCCATCCTCTGTGTGTCCTGACCCCTCTCTATCATAGCTGCGATGCTCTGCGTGTCCTGAGTCTGACCCCTATCATTGCCGCCATGCTCTGCGTGTACTGACTCATTTCTAGCACACCTTTTGCCTACACCCCCCACGCTCACTATAAATATTCCCTAAATTCTTCCTACTTCCACCCTAACCCCCGAAGATAACGTTTGGCTCCCTGTGGAGCGCCCCTTTAAGGCTCCCTCCTCTGAGGTGCACGACTTGCAGTAACCGGACACGCAGCAGATCACGTGCTCCTCACTATAGCCCCGCCCCCTCAGCAGCCTTTTATAGCCTTTTAATGACGTCACCGCAGCAATGTAGTTCCGGCGCTGTAAATCACGAGTTATTCTGCGTCCTCTTCTATATCCATCCGCGCCTCAAATTTTGAATTTGTTTTACCCATTGGCTTCCTAATGGCTCGAAAAAAAGCACAGCCGCGCTGAATATAACTATTTTGGTCCAAATGTTCAGCAAAACAAGGCCGGAAGGGAAGAGCGGCAGGAGAGATTGGACTATTTTATTCTTCTCATTGGTGGAAGGAAACAGACGGAAGGGGGCGGCACTGCGACACAAGATGGCGGCGCCCTGAGGAGCTGTGAGGTAAACAGGCTGTCTGTGTGAGGGGGACGAGCACGGAGGAGTTGTGGTGTCGGTGCTGACCGGAGACTCGCGGTGAGGACCCGGCAGGCGGGCCGGGGATGGCGGCGGCAGTGTCTGCGGGGCTCCGCTCGCCTTCTCCTCAGCCGGGGAGGTGGTTCGGGTCTGTTATTAGTTACCTGCACCGTTACTTTCCCCCCCTGCACAGCACAGTGGTATGGCCCGGGCTCATGTCTGCCCCTTGTCACAATCTGTGATTGCTGTCCGTGAATTGAAACATTCTTGTCTTCTAGGGACTGAGGTCACGTCCTGACCTGATCTTTCTCAGAGCTGAGGCTTTGTTACAGCTGTACCCGGTCTGCACAATGTAACCTGCACTGACACATTGTAACGAAGGATCAGCACCAGAAGAAAATGTGCTGCTCCCCAGGTCACAGGAATGGCTGCAACTGTCACGAACCCTCAGCCGTGGGAACGATCGTGGCCGATCTAGAGGCTCCTACTCCACAGCAAGCAGAGGTCTAACAACGTTTGTGATCTAAGAGCCCGGTTGTGTACCGCAGCAGGAGTATCACTTAATTAGATACCCGGCTGGTAAGTGGAGGTGGGGCTAGGTACATGGTTTAGCAGGCAGTATCACACAGGATGGGATTAGTTATGCAGATCAGCATTGGCTACCGCTCAGTTGGTGCCGCGCAGGGTGGGATTAGCTTTGTTTCTCGGCGGTCTGTACCGCGCGGGGTGGGATTAGCTTTGTTTCTCGGCGGTCTGTACCGCGCGGGGTGGGATTAGCTTTGTTTCTCGGCGGTCTGTACCGCGCGGGGTGGGATTAGCTTTGTTTCTCGGCGGTCTGTACCGCGCGGGGTGGGATTAGCTTTGTTTCTCGGCGGTCTGTACCATGCAGGGTGGGATTAGCTTCGCTTCTCGGCGGTCGGTACCGCGCAGGGTGGGATTAGCTTTGCTTCATGGCGGTCTGTACCATGCAGGGTGGGATTAGCTTTGCTTCTCGGCGGTCGGTACCGCGCAGGGTGGGATTAGCTTTGCTTCATGGCGGTCTGTACCGCGCATGGTGGGATTAGCTTTGCTTCTCGGCAGTCGGTTCCATCGCAGGGTGGGATTAGTTTTGCTTCTCGGCGGTCGGTACTGCGCAGGGTTGGATTAGCTCTGCAGCTCAGTTGGTACTGCGCAGGCTGGGATTAGCTCCGCGGCTCAGTTGGTACCGCGCAGGCTGGGATTAGCTCCGCGGCTCAGTTGGTACCGCGCAGGCTGGGATTAGCTCCGTGGCTCAGTTGGTACCGCGCAGGCTGGGATTAGCTCCGCGGCTCAGTTGGTACCGCGCAGGCTGGGATTAGCTCCGCGGCTCAGTTGGTACCGCGCAGGCTGGGATTAGCTCCGCGGCTCAGTTGGTACCGCGCAGGCTGGGATTAGCTCCGCGGCTCAGTTGGTACCTCGCAGGCTGGGATTAGCTCCGCGGCTCAGTTGGTACCGCGCAGGTTGGGATTAGACATGCGTTTCAGCACTTGGTGCCGCGCAGTGGGGTGGGGGGAGAGAGATTAGCTCCGTCTCAGCAGTCAGTGCTGTGCAGGCAGGGATTAGCTCCGCAGCTCAGTTAGTACCGTGCAGGCTGGGATTAGCGCCGCAGCTCAGTTGGTACCGTGCAGGTTGGGATTAGTTCTGCGGCTCAGTTGGTACCGCGCAGGCTGGGATTAGTCCCGCGGCTCAGTTGGTACCGTGCAGGTTGGGATTAGCTCCGCGGCTCAGTTGGTACCGTGGAGGTTGGGATTAGCTCCGCGGCTCAGTTGGTACCGTGGAGGTTGGGATTAGCTCCGCGGCTCAGTTGGTACCGTGGAGGTTGGGATTAGCTCCGCGGCTCAGTTGGTACCGTGGAGGTTGGGATTAGCTCCGCGGCTCAGTTGGTACCGTGGAGGTTGGGATTAGCTCCGCGGCTCAGTTGGTACCGTGGAGGTTGGGATTAGCTCCGCGGCTCAGTTGGTACCGTGGAGGTTGGGATTAGCTCCGCGGCTCAGTTGGTACCGTGGAGGTTGGGATTAGCTCCGCGGCTCAGTTGGGACCGTGCAGGTTGGGATTAGCTGCGCGGCTCAGTTGGGACCGTGCAGGTTGGGATTAGTTCTGCGGCTCAGTTGGTACCGCGCAGGCTGGGATTAGTCCCGCGGCTCAGTTGGTACCGCGCAGGTTGGGATTAGCTCCGCGGCTCAGTTGGTACCGTGCAGGTTGGGATTAGTTCCGCGGCTCAGTTGGTACCGTGCAGGCTGGGATTAGCTCCGCGGCTCAGTTGTGGCCGTGCAGGCTGGGATTAGCTCCGCGGCTCAGTTGTGGCCGTGCAGGTTGGGATTAGCTGCGCGGCTCAGTTGGGACCGTGGAGGTTGGGATTAGCTCCGCGGCTCAGTTGGTACCGTGGAGGTTGGGATTAGCTCCGCGGCTCAGTTGGTACCGTGGAGGTTGGGATTAGCTCCGCGGCTCAGTTGGTACCGTGGAGGTTGGGATTAGCTCCGCGGCTCAGTTGGGACCGTGCAGGTTGGGATTAGCTGCGCGGCTTAGTTGGGACCGTGCAGGTTGGGATTAGTTCTGCGGCTCAGTTGGTACCGCGCAGGCTGGGATTAGTCCCGCGGCTCAGTTGGTACCGCGCAGGTTGGGATTAGCTCCGCGGCTCAGTTGGTACCGTGCAGGTTGGGATTAGTTCCGCGGCTCAGTTGGTACCGTGCAGGCTGGGATTAGCTCCGCGGCTCAGTTGTGGCCATGCAGGCTGGGATTAGCTCCGCGGCTCAGTTGTGGCCGTGCAGGCTGGGATTAGCTCCGCGGCTCAGTTGGTACCGTGCAGGTTGGGATTAGCTCCGCGGCTCAGTTGTGGCCGTGCAGGTTGGGATTAGCTCCGCGGCTCAGTTGTGGCCGTGCAGGCTGGGATTAGCTCCGCGGCTCAGTTGTGGCCGTGCAGGCTGGGATTAGCTCCGCGGCTCAGTTGTGGCCGTGCAGGCTGGGATTAGCTCCGCGGCTCAGTTGTGGCCGTGCAGGTTGGGATTGGCTCAGTTGGTACCGTGCAGGTTGGGATTAGTTTAGCTTCTCGGCGGTAGGTGCCGTGCAGGCTGGGATTAGCAGCACAGGCTAGGAATAGCTGATGTCCTGTTATGTGCATAATTTGTATCTTTTTCGCTCACGTTCTGTCTTCTGGTAGAAGACTTCTGAATCTTCACCTTTTTGGATCTTTCCTTTGTACCCTTCTTTGTTTCTTGCTCTCGGTGTCATCTGAGGATGTTGCATTTATCGCCTGTGAAGTAGCTGATCGGCTCGTTGCCTGCTCTGATACATTGTCACAAGCCTTCAGCCCTGAAGATGTTGGGGCTAATGATGTTTTATTATTGTAAGCTCTTGGCTGTCAGACGTGATGGGTGGGCGCTTCCATTCATTGACAGCAGGCTGAGGTAGTTGTTGTAGGAGATTGATGAGCTTTGTCCATTTGCAGCAGGACCTCCTGCCGTTGGGAGAGGCTGTGATTGTGGTGGTCTGCAGGCATTTGTTCTGGCCCCATCCCTCCTTGGCAGCAGGGGCTCTGTAGTATGTGGACAGGCCCTGATCTCATCTCTTGCTCTATTTTAGCTGTCTGATTCCAGGAAACCTATAGATAGTGGATCTGATGTGCTCCTGTGACTACAGACGATGCCTGAGCCCGGCAGGGTGACTGTGTGCTATGAGACCCCCTCCATTTTTGTCACTGATGCGGCACATAACCAACAATCGGTCATAGAATAATTCCCTTTAACAATGCTACCTGTTCCCAATAATGTAGTGAACACAGGGATGGTTTTAAAATGTCTTCCCTATTTTCTCCTGCGATGTGGCGCCCCCCGACCACCTGGCTGTGCAGGGAATAAAAGTTGGCAATATTTACACTTAAAATCCCTACACAGCAGTTGGTTTGGTGCCAGTAAGGTGACACAGCACTGCGGGCCCATCGTTCAGACACCCACAGACTATACCTACCCATACCTTATTACTAATGGGAGACCCCCCCCCCCCCCCTTCTAGTTTAAATCAATGCCAATTTCCAATTTTTAAACTAATTTTGTTGCTACACATCAGCAGTGAAGACCCTTTACCCCCACAGTGTTAGGCTACGTTCACATTTGCGTTGTTGGGCGCAGCGTCGGCGACGCAACCAACAACGCATGTACACAACGCAGCGTTTTGCAACGCATGCGTTGTCATAAGATCGTACAGAGCAGGAATTTCGGCGCAGGGAAAACGCTACAAGTAGCGTCCTCTGCGCCCTGTCTATGCGTCAATGACGCATGCGTCGTAAAACGCAATACAATGCATACCGGCGCATGTCCATGCGCCCCCCATGTTAAGGATAGGGGCGCATGACACATGCGTCGACGACGCTGCGCCCATCAACGCAAATGTGAGTGTAGCCTTAGCAGGTGATAACGCTACATCCACAGCAATAATGATGGCGGCAGTCAAGTCATATAGGTAATTGTGTGATCGCCTCCCTAGCTCCATCCTCTTCTGTGCAGTTGCCAGTTGTCCTTGCCTTCGGGAACTCAATTTGCTCTTGTAACCACTGTCACCTTGATTGGTATGGACGCAGCTATTGTTTACACCTGACTCAGGGGTAGCCATGGGGGTCTTTAATATTGGCCATTGTTAAAACCTTGCCAGGAAGTGATCTTCCCCTTTAAATGCTTTATATAAGTGCACGTATGGATCTGTTTGTTGCAGATAGGCGGTGTTGTGGTAATGATCTTTTTTAACCCTCCGTCACATACAATATTCGGACTAACGAGTTCACATACAATGTGCCTGTCAGGCGCCTGCTGGAAAAATACCTATAATATCTAATGTTTGCAATTTCAGTGCTCTAAAAGTGATCAGTGACCTTCATAGGGATGTAATAAAAGAGACTACACATAATCAGTTGCAAAAAAAAACATTTACTTAACATAAAACTAATAACTATGAAATACAAACTTTTCAAAACTCCCGCCAAATAGTCCCCAGTTCGACTCTCTCAAAAAAATGTACAAAGAAAATTTTTGAACACAAACTTAATTTTAAGGTACCTTAAGTACTATTAAAAACATATTCAATCAGAAGTAGATGCTGAGGTTTCCCCAGAAAAGTCACACTTGCAGAGCAAATAGCAAGAATTACACACCATTTTTGCATGTGTCAGGCAAATTGCTTTATGACATTTGAGACATTCATAATTTGAAAGCCTTCTGGTTCCGCTTTCCGTTTGGCAGGTGGTGCATCTCCTTCTTTTGTGAGGTGGTGCAGATGGTGACTTTTCACCATCATCTTCTGGGCGGAACCTTTTGAGCTGAACTTGAAGGCGAGAGGGGATACCGATTGTTTTCACGCTTCTCCTGCGTAGCTCTCCAAGTACTAGTTCATGGGCCAATTTTTTCAGATACAATCATCTACGGAGTGGTTCAAGCTTGTTTTCAAGATAAATTACTTGTGAATTTATACCACCCAAATTCAACATAGCAAAAAATATGACCATTGGCCAGCATTTGATGTTTCTGCTGACGTTGAAAGTGGAGCACATCTGATCTGCTGTATCCACACCCCCTTTGGTGGCATTGTAAAATGTAATTATCTCCGGTTTTTTTTCTGCCCCAGTCCCAGGATGGATGGCAGCATCATCATGAAGTGTTGATAGAAGAAGTACGATTTTTTTGGCATGTGGTACATAGGAAACTAAAGCCTTTCCATTATGGAATGCAAACATACTGCTGTACTGTTGTCTCTCTTTCACACTTACAAACTGTGGCGGCAATTCCCTTTTGCTTTTTCTTACAGTTCCCACATATGACAGCTTCTGAATTTTCAGATAATCAATTAGATCACAACTTGTAAACCAATTGTCAGCTGTAATATTGCGACCTGATCCAAATAAGGGTTCAGCCAGTCTTTTTACAACATCAATGGGTTTGTTGCTCACACAGTAAGGACCTTCTGGTTGTTTTCCTGCATAAACTTCCAGGTTGTAAGTGTAGGTCTTACTGGCATCAACAAGGGCATACATTTTTATTCCATATTTGTTTGGCTTTGATGGAATATATTGACGAAAGGCACATCTACCACGAAAACCAGGGAGCATTTCGTCAATAGTGAGATTCTCTCCAGGGTAATAACTTTGTTTACAGTTTACAACAAATCTTTGAAATATATCACGAATTGGAGCAAGTCGGTCATGTGTTTTGCGTTCGGTTCGGGTAGTTCTGTCGTCAAACCGAAGGCAACGAATTAGAATCTTGAATCTGTTTATGGACATAACAAGGCTAAATTTTTCAACTCCATCCCCATCTTTACCCCAAAGTTCCTCCAAACTTTGTCTATTTGCCCTATAAGATCCTGCAAGGTACAGTAATCCAAAAAAAGCACGCAGTTCTATTTCATCTGTGGGCTTGATGGTTCTGTTGCAGATGTACTTGTCCTTTATAATGTCTATATATTGGTTGGTATATGTGACAATAGAGTCCAGAATGTCATCTGTAAATATACTGTTCCAGCATTCAACTGCAGTTTTTGCATTACGTGCAGTTCCTATTACTGCAGGAAGGTGAGTAATAATGTTTAAAGGTTCCCTACATTTTTTCTGGAATGGCTTCTTGTTCCATTTAGTATTTTTATCTTTTCCAATATAATATGATCCAACTTCTTCATCCTCACCACTGTCACCATCTTGCTCTGTTTCAGAATCCAGGACACATTCTTCCACCTCATCATGAGAATCAATCTCACTTTCCTCCCCTAAATCCTCATTCAGTGTGAGGTCTCTATCATCTAACAGCATGTTTGTTACTTCCTCAACATCAAGTTGTTTGGATAAATTGTACATTTTCCTCTCCATTTCAGCAGATAATCTGAAGCAAGAGAAGGAATATGTTAGGGAACTACTGTATATGCCGCCTGAGCAGCACACTTTCTTTTATAAAATCTCCCTTATTTCTTTGAAATATCCTCACATTTTGTGCTATACATTCATAAAACAAGCTAAATAAACTATTGTGATGAATAAAAACATAAAATACCAACCTTACTGAATGTGACGTATTCACATACAATGAGCCTGAGAGATCTATGCAGCTATATCCTCTCCCCTGAAGCTCTGAAATCCAACTGTGATATCAGGTTTCACAGACCTTCAAGAGACAGGAGACTACCTGGAGGGAGGGGGTTTCCTCACAATCTGGTGAGGAAGGAGAAATGAAAGTAAAAGAGAAGCGCCTGTCAGATCAGTTGTATGTGACGGAGGGTTAAGGGTGAGCTACTTTAAAGGGCGGTTCCTGACACTGCAAACTTTCCCAGCTCCACAGGATTGGTGATAAGTTGCTGACTGACAGGTGACTTGTGCTGCACAGTTGATGATTGACAGCTATCTTCCCCCATGACACCAGTAGTCCTGCCCTGTCAACAGGAAGAGAAACTGCAGCTCAGTTGACAGGGAGCAGCTGAATTTCTGGCAGCAGTTGCTTCTGGCCACTATATGGCTTTTTTTTTTTTTCCTAATGTCCTGGATATCATTTTTAAGTAGAAGGTTCAAGCACAGACAGGCAGTGTTGTCATGGGTTCTCAGAGACCGAGGAGCGTCCACTCATTTTTCACGGCACTCCTCTATGGCTGACAAAGCCCAAGCTTTTGGGTCGTCCCCCTGTGACTGGGGTCCCTCCAGGCAGCTGTTATTATGGAGGTGGTATTGCCAGGCCTCCCTTTGATGCCCTCATGTTGGGCCATCATGGTGGGCTAATAGCCGGAGAACCCAGTGGTCTCTTCGATAATTCCATATTATCTATGCAGTTGGCTGTCACCTGAGGAACAGCCATTCATCCTGTAATGTCTCTGCAGTTTGGAGGAGGCACAGATGAGGACCCTGCTGTGACCTAGAACCTCCCGTGTCCTAACACCAGCACACCCACCTGGACAGCAGCATGGCCCACCCAATGACCGTGTGGGAGAACCTCAGCCTGCTGGAGTCCACTGATCTGCAGCAACTGGACGACATACACAAGCAGATTCGGGAGCAGCTCAGCTCAGGTACTGGGGAGTACAATCCATAGTGACCCCTTATTGAGATGTCCGGAGCCTGTGTTACTGACCACTGTGTGCTCCGTGTGCCGCCATATAGTGCATGTGACCCTCCTTATCTTGTGTCCTGCAGATCGCTCACCGGTCCTTGTGAACAATCTGGTAGATCATTATCTGGAAAGTAATTCTGAACAAGCGATGCTGATCCTCTCCATGGTACAAGAGCCTCATGACAAGGTGAGGGATGAATCCATTTTGCATGATGTCGCAGCCCTAGATTAGAAAAGTGGGTTGCTTTTTCCAGCTGCACCGCCCATCAGGCACCATGTGGTATTGCATCTCAGCGTATTCATCTAAGTGGAGCCAAACTACAAGACCAGACACAACCTGTGGATAGGTGTGGCACTGCAGAAGAAAGCACAATATATTACTCTTCCCAGACTGCCCCTTTAATTGCCCATGCATAGATATGTCATGCTGACTTAAAGGGGCATTTCATTTTCTTGAAAAAAAAACTCCATTTGAATGTCCATCAGCTCCAATGTTTTTGGCTGAGATGAGAAGTGGCAACTGTGCCTTTTCTGGGCAGCTGCGGGCTGCTATTTTCAGGCTGGGAGGGCCCTATATCAATGGCCCTTCAACAGCTCCCAGCTGTCTGCTTTACCAAGGCTGGTTGTCAAAAAATGGGGTGGTACCCCACGCCGTTTAAAAGAAAAAAAAAACAGCATGGGTACCTCTATTCTTGATAACCAGCCTTGCTGACAGCTGAGGGCCATAACTGCCAGCTGTCCGTTTTGCCTGGCTGGTTTTGAAAATAGAGGGGAACTAAAGCCGGATTTTTTTTTTTATTATTATAGCGCAGGAGCCAGCTGATGAATACTCCCATCGTCCGCTCCTGCTGTCACTGTTATTAGCGGCAGCAGGCGTAGGCTGATGGGGAGTAAGAGTCCTTCAGCTGCCCCTGTTATCAATTGAATATAACTCTCATCATTCTCCCCTGCTCGCGCTGATTGCCGGCAGAGCAGGGGAGACTGAGTGTCAGCAATTACTGTGGGGCTTTTTCCTTGGCGCTGGTGTCACATGGTTCTGTGTGCAAGACATTGTGTCACATGGTGACTGTAAAAAAAAAAACGGACATGTCAGCGTGTTTTACACATGGACCGTGGAAACACACTATGTGCACAGACCCATTCACTTGAATGGGTTTACCGTGTGCCATTGTCTCTGGTACGTGTGAAAACTGTCACCACACGTACCAGAGCCAGGGACGTGTGAAAGAGCCCTTATGTAGTGTTTATCAATGTTAATGGTATTAATCTTAAAGGGAACCTGCCACCCCCAAAATATATATATTTCAAATCACCCTCCTTTCTCCCCATTCAAAAAAGGAAAAAAAATCAAATGTACAGATATTTGGTATCGCTGAGTTCAGAATTGCCCGATCTATCAATAACGAAGAAAAAATTAACCTGATTGCTAAACGGCGCAGTGAGGAAAAAAAGTAAAAACGCCAGAATTACGTTTTTTTGGTCGCCGTGACATTTGATTAAAATGCAGTAACCGGCTATCAAAAGGTCATCTCTGAAACAAAATGGGTTCAATAAAAACATCAGCTCGCCACGCCAGATAATAAGCCCTCACCTAACCCGAGATCACGAAAAATGGAGATGCTACCAGTATCGGAAAATGGTGCAATTTATTTTTTTTTTTTCACCACTTAGATAAAAAAGAACCTAGATATGTTTGGTGTCCATGAACTTGTAATGACCTGGAGAATCATAATGTCAGTTTTAGCATTTAGTGAACCTAGCAAAAAAGCCAAACAAAAAACAAGTGCGGAATTGCACTTTATTTGCAATTTCACCTCACTTGGAATTTTTTTTTCCCGTTTTCTAGTGCACATGGTAAAACCAATGATGTCGTTCAAAAGTACAACTCATCCCGCAAAAAAACAAGCCCTAACATGGCCATATTGACAGAAAAATAAAAAAAAGTTCTGGCTCTTGAGAAGAAAGGGAGCAAAAAAATGAAAACGCAAAACCGATACCTCCAGTGGTTAAGGGGTTAAATGCATGACAAAGTTGCAGATATTGATAAAGTTTCACGTGGAAGATTGAACGCAGAAGGAATTTGTTTGAATGATCCATTACGCAACACTTGACAATAAGGGTACCGTCACACTATACGATTTACCAACGATCACGACCAGCGATACGACCTGGCCGTGATCGTTGGTAAGTCGTAGTGTGGTCGCTGGAGAGCTGTCACACAGACAGCTCTCCAGCGACCAACGATGCCGAGGTCCCCAGGTAACCAGGGTAAACATCGGGTTACTAAAGCGCAGGGCCGCGCTTAGTAACCCGATGTTTACCCTGGTTACCAGCGTAAAAAAAACAAAAACAAACAGTACATAGTTACATTCCGGTGTCTGTCCCTTGCCATCTGCTTCCCGCACTCACTGACTGCCGGCCGTAAAGTGAAAGCACAGCACAGCGCGCTGTGCTCTGCTTTCACTTTACGGCCGGCAGTCAGTGAGTGCGGGAAGCAGACGGCAAGGGACCTGACGGACACCGGAATGTAAGTATGTACTGTTTGTTTTTTTTACATTTACGCTGGTAACCAGGGTAAACATCGGGTTACTAAGCGCGGCCCCGCGCTTAGTAACCCGATGTTTACCCTGGTTACAAGCGAACGCATTGCTAGATCGGTGTCACACACACCGATCTAGCGATGACAGCGGGAGATCCAGCGACGAAAGAATGTTCCAAACGATCTGATACGATGTACGATTCTCAGCAGGATCCCTGATCGCTGCTGCGTGTCAGACACAGCGATATCGTGTAGATATCGCTGGAACGTCACGAATCGTACCGTCATAGCGATCAAAATGGCACTGTGTGACGGTACCCTAAGGGAATCCCTTTGTCTTCCCGCTTGTTAAAACCTTCTAATTCGTGGAGTCAGATAATTTGGGGTTATGCTACAGAGGAGAATAATGTATGTCCTGAGATCAAAATATTTTTACCTCTATCCCCAACTTTGTATGTCATATTTAAGGTGGGCAAGTTGGGTCATTTTCTCTAGAGGGTCTAGCTTCTAAAGCTGATAATGCAAATTTCCACTTAGTTTTTTCCCTGTTTTGTCCTGATACCCCGCAATGTTCAGTTGTTCCCCTTCCATGAAGTTGTGAGCCAAGAAATGGACCAAGGTCTTTTCCGTTTTGCAGGGGAAGGGGTTTCTATTGGCAAGCGTGGCTACTTTTGAAAGGATGGTTTCCCTCTGTTAAACGAGCGGATAGCACCTTTTAAAAGTTTATTCCCAGGTCAGTGCTGTACCTTAATTGATCGAATTGGGCCAGCTGTAGTTCCCTTAACACCCCGGGTGGTCCAGAGCCCTGCTATGCAGGGGGAGAAAGGTAAAGTTGAGTGAATACTACATCAGGGCTGTGTACCCTTTATTATCAGGATCAATAGTGGTCTCAGTTGTCTGATCCACCACAATTTCTAAGTGTTACAGGTTCTTGCAGATTACTGTCTTCTCTTTTGCAGCACTTATTGGATAAGATAAATGAATATTTGGGTAAAGCCGTCACCCGTCTGCCAACCCTGACACTACTGGGCCATGTGATCCGCCGTCAGCCATCTTGGAAGCACAAGTTGTCACAAGCCGCCGTCCTACAGTCCTTATTAAAGTGTCTTAAGGTAAAGTAATATCCATTGATAGGAGGAGTTTAATTAACCCCTGGGTTATTAGTGATACTTGGGTGGGAAAAAGCTTAGCGACCACCACCACTATGGCTGCTACAAGATACATTAATGGCAGATCTGCCGATGTGAACAGATCTGCAGTCTCCAAGACTAGCAATGCTGGGAGATGACCGCCTCAATCATTGGGGGTCCTCACACAACTTTCCTGGACACAGAAATGGTTATTGAGTGTTTCTGGGAGATCAGCTGATCGCAGGAGGTTAGAGGAGCCGACCTACGGTGAGCCGCCACTGCAGGGGAAAGCCAAGCATTACATGGCAGTCGGATCCCCCATAGAAGAGGTTTATGACCCTCTCTGCTTTTTGATCACTCTATGCATAGTAGTTAACGAGTATAAGAAGAGCTTTTTTTCCTCCCGTCCCAGCAATTGTGACTGCCAGGTGCTGGGAGGGGGCAGGAGCTGACGGGTCTTTAGTAGACAGAAGAAAGAAAAAAACAAAAAAAACCTTAAAGGGGTTGTCCACTACTAGAACATTCCCCACTTCTTGATCTAAATGTTTGACCCCGATAAAATAAAGCTTATACTCGTCTCCTGTACCGGCGCTATTCCCATGGTGTCATCATTCGCAGTCCTGGGGCTCGCCGGCGGTTGAGACGTGGTGCCCAATCAGCACTGACGCCACTGTCCCCGCCTTTGTACGAATTGAACATAAAGTCCAGGCTGCAGCTGATCTGACTTCATGTTCAATTCGTACAAAGGTGGGCACAGTGACGCCAGCGCTGACTTTTTTTTTTTTTTTCTTCCCCCTAGGAATATAGTAAAGAAATACATCAATAGCCAAAGTAAATATTGAGATCTTCCTTTTAAGCGATCCAATGGATACTTACATGGACACATAAACAAAAATAAACGTGAAATTGCGCTGTAAACGCCATTCTTACTTATCAGGATGCATAATTCTAATTCCATGTCCCGACTCGTTTTCCCCCACTGATTCTCGGGGGTCATCAGAAGACTAACTCCATCATGGAGCCAAACACGAGAGAAGTACCAGCGATGCGATAGAAGCTAGATTTATTCGGACTCCCATGACAGCACTACGAGAGAGGATCCGCCCTTCAGGAACAGGAAACCTACAGATACAAAAGGGCGGCACCTCTCCCCATGCATTAGTTGGTTTCCTGTTCCTGGAGGGACTGGATCCTACAAGAAGATTGCTAGCAGGGATTCCAGGCCGGCCGGACCGATTCGGGTAGCGAGGGGGTCTCCTACCTCGGCCGATGCGGGGTACCTGAAGCAGACACGGTGGCTCTGGCAGGGCTGCACGACACTGTCTGATCAGTGTGGAGCGGTCGCCAGGGGGTGTCCTGTCTCCGGAAGCCGGCGCGTGGTATGTATAAAGGTCCTCCTCCCTTGAGGCTCTGGGGGGTCGGTGGCATTGTGGGGGCGCCCTCGGAGTCTCCCGGCATGGTCTCGGCGTCCCACGCTGTTCACAGCGCTGATAGGAAGCGCTGTGGACTAGGGTTGACGGCGGAGCCGGCGGTGACTTCCGGGTCGCGGAGCTTCTGCGCATGCGCAGGGGCTCCAAGATGGCGGCGCCCACCGGTAAATGTGCGCCGATCACCCTCAGGTGTCGGCTGATCCCCTGCAGCTGCGGGGGGGGGGGGAGGGTGGAAAGTGGCTACAAGCGCGGCATAATTACGCTGGCCGAAGGAGGGGCTATATATCGGCTCCAGGTGCGCGATCCTTGCTCCTGGTCTCCAAACTGAAGATGGAGTCTGATCAGGATCAGCAGCCTCTGCTGCTTGATGAAGTGCCTCAGAAATCCATGGAGAAGGATCGTGAGAAAAAGCGATGGGTCTGGCCGCAGAAGCTCCTCCAGACAGGGGTCTGGAGCGTCAGCCAGAAAAGATCCCCCTCGTACTTCGGTATCTTCTGGGTGTGAGCAGCCACTGGTAAGTGACCTTCGAGAAAGTTCACTTAGTGACTAGTGTCCCCTCATATGTTTTGTGCAGGGAAGGAAAAGCGTCAGTAAGGCGAAGCATAGGGAGTGTGCCATCTGCGGGGTCCCCTTGCCTGACTCACACCCTAAAAAACTGTGACCCCTGTATCCAGCAGACGGTGAGGTCCTGGAAGGAGGGGAGGGGGTATAGCATGTAGATCTTACATTCTAGTCTACCTTACTTATCCCCTTAGGTAGCAGAAGAGTCCTCTTCTATTGCGGCCAGTCTAAAGGAAATGGTTAGAATGGAGGTCAAGCAGTCCATTAAGAACCTTTCACAGACAGGAGGCTCTAAGCAAAAAAACTCAGTGGGCATCTGATTCGTCTGTGGATAAGGACAGGAGCGAGGAATCGGACGATTCAGCAGCTTCATCCTCCTCTTCGGAAGAAGACGCTGCTCGGTTTTGCCTACCCATAGAGAGGATAGACAAATTGATAAAGGCGGTCAGAGGCACAATGGGTATAACAGAACCCAAGCCTCAACTATCTAAAGAACAAATGATGTTCAGCGGGTTAGAACAGAAAAAGCGCAGAGTCCTTCCTTTGAATGAGAAAATACAGGAACTTATCAACAGGCCTTACCACCTGCGCAGAAACGTCGGTACCCTTTTGATGACCCAGCAGTGGGTAGCTGGGAGAAGGCCCCAAAGCTGGATGCAGCAATTGCCAAGGTAGCGAAGCGATCCTCTCTCCCGTTTGAGGATATGGGGACGCTTAAAGACCCCCCTGGATAGGAAAGTGGATACCTTCCTAAAGGGGACCTGGGAAATGGCAGCCGGCTCCTTAAGACCTGCGGTGGCGTCAACGTGCACGGCAAGGTCAATGATGGTCTGGCTGGACCAGTTGGAGACCCAATTAAAACAGGGGGCCTCTAGAGATTCCATACTCTCAGCCAGGGCCGTATTTAGAGTTTCTGCTGCCCTAGGCACTTTTAGTGCTGCCTCCCCCTTTGGTGAGTATGACACTATCGGCAGTGACTTTGGCAAAAATCGCTGATGTGAAAGTCGCCTTTTGCAGCAGATCCGACAGTTTTTCCGCATCTGCCGCGTAATGGATCACTTAGGGCAACACTGCGTTCGGCCTCATTCATTCCCTATGGGACTTACAGACATGTGCGGCTCTTGCGGTTTTGCCGCCATCCGGCAAATGCGGTACTTGCAGCAATGAGAAAAAACACTACTAGCAGTGTTTTATGTATCATCGTAAGTGCAAAACCGCAATTGCCGCACATGTTCGCAAGTAGCCATCATTACCTGTCCCTGCACCTTGCTAGCTCATCCCTATCCAACCCTCCCTGACCTATAACTACACTATAAAGCTTCAGAAAAGCAATTTATTAACTGCCATATTCCTATGATAATGAGGGCTCTAGGCTACGGCGTAGACTGGGACGGGCAGTCTCCGGGTCTCCATCCTCTCTGTGCACACCCTCAGTCCCTGCCTCACTGCCTGTGCACAGACCTCCCTCCACCGCACCCGGTAATCACCGCTCGCAGTAGCATACCAGCAGAGGTGTATCTAGGGTTTCTGGCACCCGGGGAAAGAATTCATTTTGGTGCCCCCCCTCCGCCAAGGACATATGTGATTTGCACACTCAGTCATGTGCCCACGAGCTCCTCTCCCTAATGCTCTCAATGTTCAGTGAAAAACTAAGAGAAGCAGAAGAGAAGCTCGATGTCACAGGACCATAAGAGTATGTGTCCACGTTCAGGATTGCATCAGGATTTGGTCAGGATTTTTCATCAGTATTTGTAGCCAAAACCAGGAGTGGAACAATTAGAGGAAAACTATAATAGAACCATATGCTCCACTTCTGTATTTATCACCCACTCCTGGTTTTGGCTACAAATACTGATGTAAAATACTGACCAAATCCTGATGCAATCCTGAACGTGGACACACACCCTAAGTCTGAAAAATCGCATATGAGTGACGTGTCCATGTGACGACTACTGGAACTTGCAGAGCTGAATCCTGACATCGCAGCTTCTGAATTCTCACAACGCATGCACTGCACTTTTAGGATTCTCCCTTGCCGGTGGACGGTCATGTCAGCACAAGTATGTGATTTGTAGACTTCTGACCACATTCTGACTAGATGTGCCCGGCCTCGCTCAGTTCATTTTCATTGACGGAGGTCACGCATGTCTAGTCAGCACGTGATCGCATTAATGTAAATCCCCAGCATGAGAGAATCCTGACAGCGTGCAGTGTGCACTGTGAGAATTCAGAAGTCTGCAGTCACAAAGAATGACTGCAGACTCATCACAAGCCTGGACATCCCCTTTAAAAGGGACTCTGTCACCTGAATTTGGAGGGAACAATTTTCAGCCATAGGGGCGGGGCTTTCGGGTGTTTGATTCACCCTTTCCTTACCCGCTGGCTGCATGCTGGCTGCAATATTGGATTGAAGCTCATTCTCTGTCCTCCATAGTACACGCCTGCGCAAGGCAAGATTGCAGATTGTGCAGGTACAGTATGTACTACGGAGGACAGAGAATGAGCTTCAATCCAATATTGCAGCCAGCATGCAGCCAGCGGGTATGGAAAGGGTGAATCAAACACCCGAAAACCCCACCCCTATGGCTGAAAATTGTTCCCTCCAAATTCAGGTGACAGTGTCCCTTTAAATCTCCTAACATATATAAAAACATGAGAGTTAGCATCACAAATAACATTTACATCCAGGTACCTGATAGATGACGTCGCCTCTGGAGCCGTTCTCCTTTTCTTCATCTTGTCCAGATCCCATGATGAGTTTTCTCATCCACAGCCGTCTCTGCAGACTTCCATCTTCGCCGCTCTTTTGCAGAAAGTCTCCACATGACGCCCTTAAAGATACAAGTGTCATTATAATGCTCCTAAATAAAAAATTGCCCCTCACTATATTGTCTGCACAAAGTATGACCCCCACACTGTCCCTCTTATGGTACATGCTCTTCACACTGTCCTCTCCTTTCTATACCAGTCCCCTCTTCACACTGTCCTCTCACACTGTGTCCCCCTTATAGGGCCCAGTATTTATACTCCATATTTATACTCCATCCTCCCACACTGCGTTCATGCCTCCCCCATCCTCCCACCCTGCGTTCATGGCTCCCCCATCCTTCTCCCCTGCAAGCATGGCTCCCCCATCCTCCCACTCTGCGTTCATGGCTCCCCATCCTTCTCCCCTGCGTTCATGGCTCCCCCATCCTTCTCCCCTGCGTTCATGGCTCCCCCATCCTCCCACTCTGCGTTCATGGCTCCCCCATCCTCCCACTCTGCGTTCATGGCTCCCCCATCCTCCCACTCTGCGTTCATGGCTCCCCATCCTTCTCCCCTGCGTTCATGGCTCCCCATCCTTCTCCCCTGTATGCACGGCTCCCCATCCTTCTCCCCTGTATGCACGGCTCCCCATCCTTCTCCCCTGTATGCACGGCTCCCCATCCTTCTCCCCTGTGTGCACGGCTCCCCATCCTTCTCCCCTGTGTGCACGGCTCCCCATCCTTCTCCCCTGTGTGCACGGCTCCCCATCCTTCTCCCCTGTGTACATGGCTCCCCATCCTTCTCCCCTGTGTGCACGGCTCCCCATCCTTCTCCCCTGTGTGCACGGCTCCCCAACCTTCTCCCCTGTGTGCACGGCTCCCCATCCTTCTCCCCTGTGTACATGGCTCCCCATCCTTCTCCCCTGTGTGCACGGCTCCCCATCCTTCTCCCCTGTATGCACGACTCCCCATCCTCCCCTGTATGCACGGCTCCCCATCCTTCTCCCCTGTATGCACGGCTCCCCATCCTTCTCCCCTGTATGCACGGCTCCCCATCCTTCTCCCCTGTGTGCACGGCTCCCCATCATTCTCCCCTGTGTGCACGACTCCCCATCCTTCTCCCCTGTATGCACGGCTCCCCATCCTTCTCCCCTGTATGCATGGCTCCCCATCCTCCTCCCCTGTGTGCACGGCACCCCACTTTTTTCCCTGTCATACTTACCTCTCACCGGCGCGCAGCACAGAACTTCCTGGCATCTCAGCGTCTTCCTTCCTGTCTTCAGCGGTCACATGGTAGCGCTAATTAAGGGTGGTGAATATGCGCATATTCATCACCCTTAATGATCGGTACCATGTGACCGCTGAAGACAGGACGGCGCTGAGACGCAGTTGCAGCCACCGCTGGAGGAAGGTGAGTATTACGTCTTCAGGGAGGGAGGAGGGGGGGGCGGGAAGGGGGGAGGGAGGAGGGGGGGCGGAAACTTGACCCCGGAGTTTTATAAAAATAAAAAAAAAAAAAAAGGAAAAAACCTAGCTCAAGGGCGCCCCCCCGCATCCCGCCGCCCTAGGCACGTGCCCTCAAGTGCCTAGTGGCAAATACGGCCCTGCTCTCAGCGATACCAATAATCCAGGAGGGGGCGGCTTTTTTATCGGGCGCCTCTATTGACTGTTAAGTTGGCAGCTAGGGCAGCAGGACTTGCTAATGCTGCAAGGAGAGCCCTATGGTTGAAATGCTGGCCAGGGGATATGCAGGCGAAAGCAAAGCTCTGCGCTATCTCTTGTAAAGGCGAGTATCTATTTGGGCCTACCCTGGATGAGCTCCTGGAGAAGGCAGGGGATGATAAGAAAAAGTTTCCCAATCTTTTCACTCCATATCGCCGTCCCTTCAACAAAAGAAGGTTCAATCGGGGAGGAAGGCGCACCTTCTCACCGGGTAGGGATCGTTCCAGATGGGATGATAAGCGAAAAAGAGGCACAGGTCTCATGTTTCGCCGTAACCCGACGGAAAACAAAAAAACAAGACCAATGACTGGCAATCCCGGTGGGAGGGAGACTGTTGCATTTCTCGGCAGAGTGGTGAAAAATCACAAACAGTGTTTGGATAAAAGACACTGTTTCCCATGGTCTCAGACTTGAGTTTGTCCATACCCCACGGGACAAATTCCAGTTAACACCCTGGCGCTCATCTCCCACTGAACAATTTGCCTTAGAAGAGGAAGTGAGGACTCTTTGCTCCAAAAATGTTTTGATTGAAGTGCCGTATTCTCAGGCAGGGAAAGGGTTCTTCTCTCCCCTTTTCCTAATTCAAAAGCCGGATATGTCTTACAGGACCATTATAAACCTTAAGGGTCTCAATAAGTTTTTGGTGAAACATACCTTCAAAATGGAGTCCATCAATTCGACAATAAAAATGCTTTTCAACAATTTTTATGGTAGTACTGGATTTGAAAGATGCCTACTATCATGTACCCATTCACGCTGATTTCCAACGATACCTAAGGGTAGCAGTACTAATGGGGGGTAGGATTCAACATTTTCAGTTCAGGGCACTCCCCTTCGGGATAACTTCTGCTCCTAGAGTGTTCACTAAAATAATCGCTGAAGTCATGGCACATTTAAGAGAATCAAATGTCCTTATAATTCCCTACTTGGATGATTTCCTCATTGTAGGGAACTCGGTAGATCACTGTCTGTCACAATGGGAGGTTACTAAAGCCAAGCTAGAACACCTGGGTTGGATCATAAACTTGGAAAAATCAAAGTTACAGCCCCTAAATATTCAAAAGTTCCTGGGTCTAATGTTGGATTCAGTGACACAACAGTGTCTCCTCCCTATAGAAAAAATAGATCTAATTCAAATTTATGTGTTAAAAACAATCAATACACCTTCCATGACACTTAGGCAAGCAATGTCTCTACTTGGGTCACTCACATCTTGCATTCCAGCAGTTAAGTGGGCTTAGTTCCACACCAGATCCCTACAGAGAGAAGTCTTGTTCCATGACAGAGCCTTGGGAGGCGCGTTAAATGGGAAAATAACGTTAGGGCCAACCACGCTAGATTCCCTTAGGTGGTGGTCAGATAAAAAATTTATCAGCGGGGGTTCCCTGGATAGTAAATGTGTCCCAGGTGATAACCACAGATGCCAGCTCTTCAGGGTGGGGAGCCTACATGGGGGACATGGTGGTCCAGGGACAATGGGAACCCTTCACAACATTCTCATCCAACCAAAGGGAGTTGTTGGCGGTTGAATTGGCTGTTAAAAAATTCCTCATATATCTGCAGGGCCAGCACGTCAGAATTCTGTCGGACAACAGAGTTGCAGTCGCTTACATAAACCGGCAAGGGGGAACTCGTTCCGAGACATTGATGCAAATCACGGATCGATTGTTCCAGGTGGCAGAGCACAATTTTCTATCTTTGACGGCTCTCCACATCAAAGGAAAGGAAAATGTGGCAGCAGATTTCCTCAGCCGAAACGTGTTAAGACAAGGAGTGGTCTCTCAATGAAGAAATTTTCAATCTGATCGTCTGCAGATGGGGTCAACCAGTGGTAGACCTGTTCGCCACCAGAAACAGAAAAGTAAAACTTTTTTGCTCGCTAAATCCCAGGGAGAATCCCTTGGCGGTGGACGCGTTTCTGATTAAAATGGGATTTTCCACTGGCCTATGCTTTCCCACCACTGAACCGGATACCTCTAGTGGTGAGGAAAATCAGGGAGGATCGAGCGAAAGTCATCCTTATCGCCCCCTTTTGGCCCAGAAGAACCTGGTTTGCCTGGCTCAAGACAATGTCTGTATCAGTTCCCTGGGTGCTACCAGAGATCCCGAACCTGCTTTCTCAGGGACCAATCTCCCATCCACAAGTGGCAGCGCTCCATTTAACGGCGTGGAGTTTGAACGGTCACTATTAGTGGGGAAAGGCTTCTCTCCAAATTTAGTCGAGACGCTCCTAAAGAGTAGACAGCAAATAACTACAAAAATCTACTCTAGAACTTGAAGGAAGTTCTTGTCTTGTTCAAGATTTGACATCCGAGACGGGGTACCAATACAACAAATCTTAGAGTTCCTACAGAGGGGTTTCGAGTTAAAACTCTACTAGTACCCTTAGAGTACAGGTCTCAGCTCTGGGTGCCCTGTTTTCATGCAATATAGCTAACAATTATTGGATAGCGAGGTTTATGAAGGCAGTTAGTAGATCTAGACCGGTATATAAGGATAGAACAGTTCCATGGGATTTAAATTTAGTTCTGTCCTCTCTAACAAAACCCCCCTTTGAACCTCTGCAAGAGGCCTCGATCAAAATGTTGACACTTAAGACAGCCTTCCTGATTGCCATAACCTCAGCTCGCAGGATAGGGGATATCCAGGCGCTTTCCAGAGCTCCTCCATACACTGATAAGATTTCTGACAGAGTAGTCCTTAGACCAGACCCGGCATATCTGCCGAAGGTAGCGACACGTTTCCATAGATCACAGGAGATAGTTTTGCCATCCTTTATTCCTAATCCCTCTAATCCTAAAGAGCAGGAGCTTCATACGTTAGACGTTAGGAGATCTCTCCTTCAGTATATCTCAGCTACTGATAATTGGAAGAAAGATGGAGCACTGTTTCTTTCCTTCCAAGGTCCAAGGAAAGGATTTAGAGTGTCAAAATATTCACTAGCCAAATGGATTAGGGAAACTATCTCTCTAGCTTATACAGCAGGCGGAGGGCCAGCTCCGCAGAATCTAAAGGCACATTCCACCCGGGCCATGGCGTCATCCTGGGCAGAGAGATCTGGAGTGTCAGTGGAGCAAATATGTAAGGCGGCCACTTGGTCATCTCCTTCCACTTTCTTTAAACACTATCGGTTGGATTTGGGGTCCTCCTCTGATCTCTCCTTTGGGTTAAGGGTGCTACAGACTATAGTCCCTCCCTAAGGTAGCTTACATCTCTGTAAATCTCTCGTAGTGCTGTCATGGGAGTCCGAATAAAGCATTAAGCTACTTACTGGTAGCGGCATTTTTCGGAGGCCCATGACAGCACCCTTAGTTCCCTCCCTATTCACGTGGGGGTAGCACTTCCTATAGTGTATATAATGATAGATCTCACGAGTGGTATCTAGTTCGATACAATGGATTGTTTTGTATATAAACTGTATATAATGTATATTTGTGTACCACTAACCGCGGTAGTCCTCTCAAGCTCTGAAATACAACTGATGCATGGGGAGAGGTGCCGCCCTTTTGTATCTGTAGGTTTCCTGTTCCTGAAGGGCGGATCCTCTCTCGTAGTGCTGTCATGGGCCTCCGAAAAATGCCGCTACCAGTAAGTAGCTTAATGCTTTTGCATCGCTAGTAGGTAGGGACAACCTAGGGATGCTTAGGGTAAATGAACAAATTGTCCTGATCTTTGTGGTCCTTACTTTTTTTTTTTTTCGTCCCGCCTGACGGGCACCCCTCAAGTAGTAGACTTGGTGTCCTTTTGGCTCTTAAAGTATATTTAATAAGTTATTTTTAAAGGTGTTTTTGTGTTGTAGGTAAATCTAATTGTACCCTTTCTCCCTATATATTTCTTTCTAGTTGACCTTTAGTAGACCCAGATCAGCCCAAGATGATGACTATATCCTGTAACTGCAGCTGCCAGCCCTGTCTTGAACTTGATCGGTTCTGGTGTCTGCCCAGGCTGTAGGCAGCAGTGACCCCATTATGCTGCTGGGAGTTCGTGGTGATCCCTGTGCTAACAACAACTCGTTGTGTTTTACAGACGGACACAGATGTCGTCATTCTCACCACCGCTGTCCTAGTGTTAATCACAGTGCTGCCAATGATCCCGCAGTCTGGGAAACAGTATCTGCATGAGTTCTTTGACATTTTTGGCCGCCTGTCAGCCTGGTGCTTGAAGAACCCAGGTGAGGAGTGTAAAGACGCTTTCTTCTTTCCCCAGGTTGCCACTGTGTATACACTAGGGTACATCTTTGTTCTCCAGGTTTTAACATGCCCAGCACGAAGGATGCATTCTGGTGCTATATGTACACTGGGGTTTGGCATCTGACAAACAATTGGTATCCGTAGCTTTGGCTCCTGTAGTAAATGAGTGAACAGCAGAAGGATGTGCCATTTGTGTCCTGTGTGTGGCCAGTGGCAGACTGCGGGATGCCGGCCCTTCTGCTGTGAAAGCATATCAGCATGAGCAACAAGTGGCCTGTAACAAGGCATGAGGGGGAACGTTGGTCCCCTGCTAATTCTTAGTAAAAACTTGCCCACCTATCCTTGCGAGGGTGGTCCACAACTTGGACAACCTCTTCTTACATTCTATATTCCCCCATGTAAAAAAAGAAAAATGCATTCTTGCCTCCCATCCCGGCGCTGTTTAAGAAATATTGGTGTTGTATGCCAGGACCTCGTGTGACACTGTCACTGAGTGTCAACCTGCAGTCTGAGCAGCTATTGATGGGCTGCAGCCTTCACACAATTTCCTTCAAGAAGTGCACAATCTGCTGCCAATCAGTGGCCACTTATGTGCTGAAGCGTTCATGGGAACACCGCCAGACATGGCACAGAAATTCCTGGAATGGTGCCGGTCCACCAGGTGAGTTTATTTGGGTCTTTTTGTTAATTTTAGATGAAGGACATCATTTAAGAAATGGGTTATCATGTAGTGAACAATCCCTTTTTAATGGGACAGTTGGTGCGTAGCATTAGAAATGCTAATGGATATTGTATCTATAGGGTGCAGTCTGGTGTGTGTAGTGCGCCACACCAGCTTGCAACTAGTTAGTGACTCCCATCTTATAAGGAGGGCCACGTGGAACACGAAGCATTAACACCACCTAGTCCCCCTGCACCGCCAGGCCAGGCAGTATCCTGCAAAATACTAAAATGAGCTAGTTTCTATTTTGGTCAAAATACAATATTGGTTACATGCTGTTCTGGGCTGGACCTCCAGCTTGGATTTCCAGGGACATACATGTCGATTAATGACACATCTGCTATTTCTGCTCATGCCAGGTCATGTAGCGGAGACTTGCCTCGTCCATCTACATGCCAGCGTGTATGCACTCTTCCACCGCCTCTACGGGATGTATCCATGTAATTTTGTGTCCTTCCTGCGCTCACATTACAGTATGAAGGAGAACCTCGAGACGTTCGAAGAGATAGTGAAGGTAAAAGGTGCACGATGTGGATTACAGCCTTTTAGAGTTAGTAATGGTTGGTAAAACGACCTCAATTTCTCCCTGCACGTAGCGGCTCTGATTTCTTCATGCCATTTTGTTTAATGTATGTCTGTTTCTCCTCAGCCGATGATGGAACATGTGCGAATTCATCCAGAGCTGGTCACAGGCTCCAAAGACCATGAATTGGACCCTGGCAGGTACACAGCACTCACTGACCTCTTAAAATCTCCCTCGATGCCATGTCACCTGGGCCTTTGTCCAGCGCATTAACTATTCCTTCCATTTTACTTGCTTTTGTTTTGCAGGTGGAAAAGATTGGAAACTCACGACATAGTTGTTGAATGTGCCAAAATTTCTCTGGACCCTAACGAAGCTTCCTATGAAGAAGGATATTCTCCCCTTTCTGCGCGGCTTCGATATAGGCAACATGACAGAGTCTCCAGCCCCCACCCTGACACCTGCAGTAACCTTGGTGGGTAACTGGTATACGTTCAGTAAGGTGGGGCGGCGTGGACACCTCCAAGCTGTGGGCAGTGTAACTGCTATATTGTGACTGATTTATGCTAAATCTCCTCCTGGCTAGGAAGCAACTCCTCCACACCCTTTTCCACTCCTCGGCTTTGCACACAGGAGCCCTTAATGCAGCACATTGGAACCCAGGCTTTCCGCCTGCCAGCAGAGATGGCACAGGTAGGTTATACCAGGCAAACCATGATGTTGTCGGAGTACAGGTAGGATCACTGTTCTTTGATCAAATTATCTTGTAGTTCGATCTTGCCTTTCCAGGTTTTGGGGTTTGTTTTGTTTATTGTACTTCCCCCCCCCCCCATGTCATAAACAATTACAGTATTGCACGATGCTATTGCTTACGTCCACATTCAATAGTTTTATATATTATGTTTCTTTTTTTCTAGGACTCTTTATGGAGCCCTTCCACCCTGTGTGGGATGACTACTCCCCCCAGCTCTCCAGTCAGTGCGCAGCCAGACGTCTCTCTATTTGCTTCCCGTCCTCCTGGCAAAGCCGTGAGCACACAGAGTAAGTGATGGACACGTCCTAGGCATTGTAGTGTCTGGTGGTTTTTCAGGATGAAGACCTCTTGACCCAGTGAATATCCTCCTCGGCCAATTGCTTTGTCTCCTAGATTCGTTCACCTATTAGCTTACCCCTTAGCGACTTACACCAAACACTTGGGGCAGATTTGCACTCTGAGGTGTGAAGGCTGGCAATTGTCTGGATAGGACTGCATTACACAGCATGATCAGAGCTGGCTCAGATGGAGATGGTTTAACCTTTTAAATGCCTCTGTAAAGCATAATGTCAGTATTTGGATGGTAACAAATATGGCAGCTGTCCTGACAGCAATAGCCCTATTTGCAATGCGATCATGGCTTCCGGGAACCTTGTCAGCCGTGTTAGTCCACCTCAGAGGAACAGCCTATGGTGGTATTTCATAGGTCATCAATTATATGATAAACTGCTGTAGTTTAATATTTCATTAAACCAAGTGACAGCAGGTTCAGTTCCTTAAAGGGATTAATGAAAAATGTTGAAAAAAAAAAAAAATATATAAGGCATCTAGTTCAGTTGAGAATGAGTGGCATGGTGGTCCAGATTCTGTACTGCTGCGCCGAACTTACCAGGATAAGTGCCCCATTCAGCCTAGTGCTGCAGAGGACGGACCTCCACAGATCAATAAGTTATTCCCACCAGTCGGATATTAGCCAGGCCTTCCCAGATCTTATCGATAGTGTGGTTGGGCAACCAGGAACCATAAATCATTACTAGGAAGGATTCCCTCTACCAGACTTGGAGTTCTGTGTTTGGGCTGATGCTTTTCTGGACTATCAGATACCGGAGAAATGTTGGATAAATTAATTTGTACTTTGCTATGGTCACTTTTGTAGGCGGTAAAGGAACCCCTATGGGTACACCAGCAACCTCCCCTCCACCCAGTCTCCGCTCTGATGACCCCATGCAGGCCATGAATGTCTCATACACCATATTGACCCCCAGAAAGGCAAGTTGTATAAAGACAGGCCTTGATGTGTTCTCTGCCTCCCATATATATATAATTTTTTTTTATTTTTTTTTTATTTTTTTTACCCCCTAACAGAACGAATCGCCCAGTCAGGAGAAGCTCAAGCAACAGATCGGCATGGGAGAAATGGGCTCCGGTAAGGTGCTGGAGGGAGCATGTGTTAGGGGGTTACCCTGACTTTGTGCACTTGAGGGTGCTATGGTCTTGTTTCTAAGCTGCAATATTATTTTTTTATTTATATATAGATAAAACGTCCAAAGTTCAGAAGTTTGTGTCACTGAGCGACCTCCCTGAGGTGATAGAAGAGTTTACAGCAGACCAGAGTAACGCAGAGGAAGGTGAGTACGTGTGGTTAGAGCTGCTTGGTGACCTGGAGATTAAATTATACTATATATAGCGCTAACATTTACCCGCAGCACTTTCCAACTAAGCAGGGACATGAACAGACAAAAACAATACAATATAGCACATTTCACCAGTTGCTGAAGGAGTGAGTGCCCTGCTCATGAGCTTATAATATATAAAGAGTAAAGAGGTTGTGCCAGATTCTGAAGTTACCTCCTATCCAGAGGAGAAGGGATAAGCTGCTGATCTCTGGGACTTCCACCAATCCTGAGAGCCCCGTCAGATTGAATCTCAAAGGTGTCCTACATTCTCGCTGGGATCACTGGAGGTGTGCATGCTCGGCCTTTACTCAATTCAGCCGGGGTGCTTTTGGGATCAATGGGGGGGGGGCATCAGCTGTTGGGAGCTTTTCACCCTCTTCCATCCATAGATAGGTGGTCATGTTCAAACGTACTGTATTGCATATCCTTAACCCCTTCACAACCTTGTGATTCTTAGTTTTTGCGTTTTTGTTTTTTGCTCCCTTCTTCCCAGAGCCATAACTTTATTTTTCCATCATTATGACCATGTGAGGACTTATTCAAAAGTAAAACTCGTCCCGCATTAAACACCATTGGTTTTACCATATCATGTACTGGAAAATTGGGGGGGGGGGGGGGGGAAATCCAAGTAATAATCTTTTTATATAGCGCTAACATATTCCGCAGCGCTTTACAGTTTGCACACATTATCATCGCTGTCCCCAATGGGGCTCACAATCTAAATTCCCTATCAGTATTTCTTTGGAATGTGGGAGAAAACCCGCGCAAACACGGGGAGAACATACAAACTCCTTGCAGATGTGGGACTTGAACCCAAGACTCCAGCGCTGCAATGTCAACCACTGAGCCGCCGTGCTGCCCAAGTACTGTCAAATTGCACAAAAGTACATTTTCACATGTGTTTTGTTTCTTTTTTTTTTTCATAAAAAAAGTTCACTAAATGCTAAAACTGACCTGCCGTTATGATTCTCCAGGTCATTAGGACTTCGCAGACACCAAACATGTCTAGGTTCTTTTTTTTTATACTTGGTGAAAAATTCCAAAGTTTGTAAGAGGAAAAAGCTCCATTTTCCGTGACAAGTAACTCCTCTGTTTTTTGGGGATCTGAGGCGGGGTAAGGGATTACTTTGTGCACAATGAGCTGACCTTTTTATTGATACCATTTCGGGGTAGATGCAATGTGTTGATCTCCTGTTTTTGCATTTTATTGGAATGCTGCAGCCACCAAAAAAAAAAAAAAAGCCATTCAGGTGTTTTTTTTTTTTTTTGTTTAAATTTTTTTTTTTTGCTATGCCATTTACTGATCGGATTAATTCTTTTTATATCTTGATCTGGCGCTTCTGAGCTCAGCAATACCAAATATGTACATGTTTGATTTTGAATGGAGCAAAAGTGGGGGTGATTTGAACTTCAATAAATATATATAATTTTATTTATTTATTTTGCTTTTTACTAGCTTAAACAGTCACCTTATGAGACTTGAAGCTGTGATCTTCTGATCGCTTGTGCTACACATAGCAGGGCTTCCTTCTATGTGTAGCAGAAATGATCTGCTATGAACTCCAGCCCGGGACAGCACTCACAGCAGATCTGCAGTGAAAAGCGTGAGGGTCTCTTGCAGACCCCTGGTTGTCGTGCTATCGTGCTAACACATCTGTGCCCTGTGGTCACGTAACAAGGGAGCCGATGGGTGGATTGTGATTCCCTGATCAAATCCGCTATCATGTGCTGGAAAAGATGCACCAAAGAGGGGGTAAAGAAGGGGTCAAGCGAATCTCCTCTGTAAAGATAGGAGGGGAGGTCTCACAACTCGGAGACTTCCATAATGGCCAGTGCGGGAGCAATGTGATAAGCTGGCTGTCACTTTAGGCTTGGTTGCCTTTCACTGAGATATGCCAGAATTGGTGCAGGCATGTGTTTCTATTCTCGCAGTTGTGTGGCCATGTTGCTTTGCTAGTCTCCCTGGTCCGTTGCGTCTGTAACAGTTTTGTGCTCCATGTTTGCGGCCTTCATATTAATACTTTGTCTATGTAAATGTTTCATCTCTCAGGACCACAGAAACAAGGTAGGTTGTGTTAATCAGGTAACTTTACAAAGCAAGCACGGTGACGGCCAACTATTGTGGGGGGCTTTTGGTGTTTTTTTTTTTGTTTTTTTTTAATGAACTTTGGCACATATTGGTGTCTCCAGATATTTGGGTAACACGTGTGGTGTGTCCCAAAATGTGTGACCGAATGCGGTAAATACAGCACTGGATGTACGGTACTAGTGTTCATTTTCGGTAGTTCAGTTACACACTGGTTTACATGTGCATGCTTCTTTGGGGGGGTCTCTACCATTAGTATTCAACACTTAAGAAAATGCCACAAGTGTGCTGTGCTCATTGGGTGCAGCTTTAAATGCCTATTTATTGAATGTATGACTGATTTATCACCTTTAACTCTTTGTACACCAGCTGCTATATCCCAGGAGCTGTCGCAGATCGCCACCCATTCTGATCATGAGCCAAGTGTTCGCCGCGGGGGCTTTGATTCACCGTTCTGTCCTCAGTCTGAAAGCCAGCCCAACTCTCAGAGGAGGAACAACACTGGTAACGTCCCCCAGACCCCCGATAACTCAGCCGCTAACAAGCCGCCCTTCACTGGCTCCCAAGACTCTTTAAAACAGGCATTCACCCCCATTGAGCCCCCCAGTGGAGCGGAGAATGACAACTCAGGGAAGACACAGACTACTAACTCTTTGCCCGAATCCAGGAACATCCTTACCCCCAGCCCTTGCAAAACTCAGGCCCGCTGTAGATACTGCTTCAATCCTGCCCCTTACGAGCACCTTTTCGAGCTGGCTTTTCCTAAAACGGCGAGCTTCTTCATCTCCAAAAAGACAGAGGAACTGTACAAAAAATTGAAAGGGAGCAACGAAGAAGTAGAAGAAAACAGCCCTTCAGTGTCTCCGGCAGAGGTGCTCGACAGGCTTATACATTTAGGGGCTGACGCACACACCAAAGAGCTGAACAAGTAAGTACTGACTTGCATAAGTCCTGCAGTATTGTGGCGTATCCTTATGATAAGAATACCCACTTGGGTACATATCCTCCTAATGCATCTGTACAGCCATTACACGAACACTTCCTAAGTGTATTATTCCTGATCCTGACATCTAGGCCTCCAAGCCTCTCTGAACCCTGTGCTGCTGTAACTAAATGTTGGCTGATCCACTCTCCTTTGCTTTATTCTGTAGATTGCCTTTACCCAGCAAATCAGCTGACTGGACCCACTTTGGAGGTACGCTACACTTATTAGTCACCAAAGGACTTCCAAAGCTGTTGCCCCATAAATTCCACCACTCTGCAAACCTGCAGTCTCAGATGTGATTGTTTTGATCTGTCAGGTTCACCCCCCACTGATGAGATCCACATCTTGAGGAACCAGTTGGTGCTTCTTCATAACCAGCTTTTGTACGAGCGATTTAAGAGACAGCAACACGCCCTGCGCAATAGACGGCTGCTGCGCAAGGTGATCAAAGTGACCGCCCTTGAGGAACAGAATGCTGCTATGGTGAGTGGACATCATTTAGTCTGATGGAAAGGGGCTGAAAAGATAGTGTAGCGTAATAGGCATTTTCCATGCTGAGCACGCCCCTTGCTCAGTACCACCACGGGCAGCCTGCGCATTCCTTGCTCTCAATAATTGTAATCATTCTACTACTGTGCATCTTCAATTTTTCTTTTTCTAGAAAACCCAGTTAAAGATGCAAGACGCAGACATACAGACTGCAAGGCAAAGCCTTATCCAAGAGCAGGTGCGTTACAACAGGCTGCAGGACGAGAAGGACACTGTGCTCACTCAGCTTCACAGCCAGATCCGACAACTCCAACACGACCGGGAGGAGTTTTACAATCAGAGTCAGGAGCTGCAGGTCAGACCCCAAAAGAGAGACTTTCAAGTTGGCATATGCCATCTTGATGTCTTGGCTGCCTGCGATAAGTGACCAGCTTCCAGTTAGCCTTCACTTGCATTTGCCTCATTTACTAATTGTTGCCTCTGCGTTTTTAGACTAAGCTGGAGGATAGCCGCAGTACGATAGCGAACCTGCGGTCTGAGCTGAAGCTATCCAACAACAAGGTGTGCAACACGGAGCTGAGGCTCAGCCAGGTGTCTCAGAAGGTGAGGATCCATTTCTTTTAAAATGCTTGTGTGCCCATCTGCAGGCTGGGGTCCCACTAGCAAATTGCATCCGATGAGCTATGCGAATTACTTAGCTCAAGCTCTGCTGTGAGCCGGAGCCGAATGTCAGTGCTATGTGCTCAGATTGCCTCGCGTGAGAGGAGCACAGCACAGCTGCAGAGGAGATGGGGTAAGTAATTTGTCCATCTCCTCTGCTGTTGGCGTCGGTGGGAATCGCACTGCACTCAGGTTATAGCGGAGTTAAGTGTGATAGACTTGTATGGGTGCGTGTGATCTGAATTCATCATGTTCCGTTTTTGTTTTTTAATTCCCCTGTCCAATCAAAGCAGAAAAGGAAAATGCAATTGTGAACATAATCATAGGGTTAGTGTAGCAAGAAAAAATAACACGGCACCGCTGCCTGTACTTCCCCGGAATGCCTACTGCTATGTGCCGCTGCAGAGTCCGTGAGACACCAAAACGGACATTCGGGTGCACCATAAAGATTCAAATACGAACATCCATGAACAGAAAAAACAGAAGTGCACTCACCAGTCCTTATAAGTTATGAGCCTTTATTGAAAATGCATGCAGGTAAATTTTAAGGGAGAACGTGGAATGGACGGACGACGGCCGTTTCGTGCTGCTGCACTTCTACGGGTCCAAATTCGGACCCGTAGAAGTGCAGCAGCATGAAACGGCCGTCCATTCCACGTTCTCCCTTAACCCCTCTGTGACCTTAGACGTACTATCCCGTCGAGGTGCCCTGGGCTTATCTGACCCTGGACGGGATAGTACGTCATAGCCGATCGGCCGCGCTCACGGGGGGAGCGCGGCCGGGTGTCAGCTGCTTATCGCTGCTGACATCCGGCACTATGTGCCAGGAGCGGTCACGGACCGCCCCCGGCACATTAACCCCTGGCACACCGCGATCAAAGAT
The DNA here is from genome assembly GCF_032444005.1 of Ranitomeya imitator. Taxonomy (NCBI): domain Eukaryota; kingdom Metazoa; phylum Chordata; class Amphibia; order Anura; family Dendrobatidae; genus Ranitomeya; species Ranitomeya imitator. The sequence continues at coordinate 157,624,390 of NC_091283.1, read as the reverse complement.
GATCGCGATGTGCCGGCGGTGCAGGGAAGCACCGCGCAGGGAGGGGGCTCCCTGCGGGCTTCCCTGAGACCCCCGGAGCAACGCGATGTGATCGCGTTGCTGCGAGGGTCTCACCTCCCTCCAGCCCCGGATCCAAGATGGCCGCGGATCCGGGTCCTGCAGGGAGGGAGGTGGCTTCACAGAGCCTGCTCAGAGCAGGCACTGTGAAGCCTGCAGCGCTGCATGTCAGATCAGTGATCTGACAGAGTGCTGTGCAAACTGTCAGATCACTGATCTGTGATGTCCCCCCCTGGGACAAAGTAAAAAAGTAAAAAAAAAAAATTTCCAAATGTGTAAAAAAAATAAAAAAAAATATTCCAAAATAATGAAAAAAAAAAAAAAATATTATTCCCATAAATACATTTCTTCATCTAAATAAAAAAAAAAAAAACAAAAGTACACATATTTAGTATCGCCGCGTCCGTAACGACCCGACCTATAAAACTGTCCCACTAGTTAACCCCTTCAGTAAACACCGTAAGAAAAAAAAAGAGGCAAAAAACAACGCTTTATCATACCGCCGAACAAAAAGTGGAATAACACGCGATCAAAAGGACAGATATAAATAACCATGGTACCGCTGAAAGCGTCATATTGTCCCGCAAAAAAAGAGCCGCCATAGAGCATAATCAGCAAAAAAATAAAAAAGTTATAGTCCTGAGAATAAAGCGATGCAAAAATAATTATTTTTTCTGTAAAATAGTTTTTATCGTATAAAAGCGCCAAACCATAAAAAAATGATATAAATGAGGTATCGCTGTAATCGTACTGACCCGAAGAATAAAACTGATTTATCAATTTTACCAAACGCGGAACGGTATAAACGCCTCCCCCAATAGAAATTCATGAATAGCTGGCTTTTGGTCATTCTTCCTCACAAAAATCGGAATAAAAAGCGATCAAAAAATGTCACGTGCCCAAAAATGTTTTCAATAAAAACGTCAACTCGTCCCGCAAAAAACAAGACCTCACATGACTCTGTGGACCAAAATATGGAAAAATTATAGCTCTCAAAATGTGGTATTGCAAAAAATATTTTTTGCAATAAAAAGGGTCTTTCAGTGTGTGACGGCTGCCAATCATAAAAATCCGCTAAAAAACTCGCTATAAAAGTAAATCAAACCCCCCTTCATCACCCCCTTAGTTATGGAAAAATAAAAAAAAATGTATTTATTTCCATTTTCCCGCTAGGGTTAGGGCTAGGGTTAGGGTTAGGGCTAGGGTTAGGGTTGGGGCTAAAGTTAGGGTTGGGGCTAAAGTTAGGGTTGGGGCTAAAGTTAGGGTTGGGGCTAAAGTTAGGGTTGGGGCTAAAGTTAGGGTTGGGGCTAAAGTTAGGGTTGGGGCTAAAGTTAGGGTTAGGGTTTAGATTACATTTACAGTTGGGAATAGGGTTGGGATTAGGGTTAGGGGTGTGTCAGGGTTAGAGGTGTGGTTAGGGTTACCGTTGGAATTAGGGTTAGGGGTGTGTTTAGATTAGGGTTTCAGTTATAATTGGGGGGTTTCCACTGTTTCGGCACATCAGGGGCTCTCCAAACACGACATGGCGTCCGATCTCCATTCCAGCCAATTCTGCGTTGAAAAAGTAAAACAGTGCTCCTTCCCTTCCGAGCTCTCCTGTGTGCCCAAACAGGGGTTTACCCCAACATATGGGGTATCAGCGTACTCAGGACAAATTGGACAACAACTTTTGTGGACCAATTTCTCCTGTTACCCTTGGGAAAATACAAAACTGGGGGCTAAAAAATAATTTTTGTGGGAAAAAAAAAATATTTTTTATTTGCATGGCTCTGCGTTATAAACTGTAGTGAAATACTTGGGGGTTCAAAGCTCTCACAACACATCAAGATGAGTTCCTTAGGGGGTCTACTTTCCAAAATGGTGTCACTTGTGGGGGGTTTCTACTGTTTAGGTACATTAGGGGCTCTGCAAACGCAATGTGACGCCTGCAGACCATTCCATCTAAGTCTGCATTCCAAATGGCGCTCCTTCCCTTCCGAGCCCTCCCATGCGCCCAAACGGTGGTTCCCCCCCACATATGGGGTATCAGCGTACTCAGGACAAATTGGACAACAACTTTTGGGGTCCAATTTCTCCTGTTACCCTAGGGAAAATACAAAACTGGGGGCTAAAAAATAATTTTTGTGGGAAAAAAATTGTTTTATTTTTATGGCTCTGCATTATAAACTTCTGTGAAGCCCTTGGTGGGTCAAAGTGCTCACCACACATCCAGATAAGTTCCTTAGGGGGTCTACTTTCCAAAATGGTGTCACTTGTGGGGGGTTTCAATGTTTAGGCACATCAGTGGCTCTCCAAACGCAACATGGCGTCCCATCTCAATTCCTGTCAATTTTGCATTGAAAAGTCAAATAGCGCTCCTTCCCTTCCGAGCTCTCCCATGCGCCCAAACAGTGGTTTACTGCCACATATGGGGTATCAGCGTACTCAGGACAAATTGGACAACAACTTTTTGGGTCCAATTTCTCCTGTTACCCTTGGTAAAATAAAACAAATTGGAGCTGAAGTAAATTTTTTTGTGTAAAAAAAGTTAAATGTTCATTTTTATTTAAACATTCCAAAAATTCCTATTAAACACCTGAAGGGTTAATAAACTTCTTGAATGTGGTTTTGAGCACCTTGAGGGGTGCAGTTTTTAGAATGGTGTCACACTTGGGCATTTTCTATCATATAGACCCCTCAAAATGACTTCAAATGAGACGTGGTCCCTAAAAAAAAATGGTGTTGTAAAAATGAGAAATTGCTGGTCAACTTTTAACCCTTAACTCCCTAACAAAAAAAAAATTGGTTCCAAAATTATGCTGATGTAAAGGAGACATGTGGGAAATGTTACTTATTAAGTATTTTGTGTGACATATCTGTGATTTAATTGCATAAAAATTCAAAGTTTGAAAATTGCGAAATTTTCAAAATTTTCGCCAAATTTCCGTTTTTTTCACAAATAAACGCAGGTACTATCAAAGAAATTTTACCACTATCATGAAGTACAATATGTCACGAGAAAACAATGTCAGAATCACCAGGATCCGTTGAAGCGTTTCAGAGTTATAACCTCATAAAGGGACAGTGGTCAGAGTTGTAAAAATTGGCCTGGTCATTGACGTGCAAACCACCCTTGGGGGTAAAGGGGTTAAATTTACCTGCATGCATTTTCAATAAAGGCTCAAAACTTATAAGGACTGGTGAGTGCACTTCTATTTTTTCTGTTCATGGAGAATCATAGGGTTAAATTGGTCTAAATGCAATCCAATTTTTAATCGGATTGCATTCATTCAATTTAATTTCAAGTGAGAGCGAGCCCATAGACCGTAAACTCCTAGGCTGTGATTTTCTCAGTACAGAAATGCTGCCGGTTCTCTGTCCAGACTCAAAATACTTAATGAAAGACAGGAGTAGAAAAGTGGATGAGTTATACAAATCTATGGAAATTGACTAGCTGTGGTGATGGTTAAATCCGCGGCTTGTTCAATTTGTCTGGACTCTGTTTGTTGCAAATTTTTCTAAGTGAGTTCAGTAGGAAGACCAAATTTGCATGAATCTCTTAATTGAATATTGCAGAAAATTACAGATATACCTACGCTGTTGCTCCTGGGGTAATAGTGCGGTGACAACTGATTCTGGCAACAAAAAGTAAAAAGGGGAACATTTTTATTTTTTATTCCTGCAGTTGTCTGATCGCTTGCTTTATATTCCCCGATATTGCAATATAGGGGATTTGATTGTCTCCAGTAAAACCCAGCTTGTGTGCAAGCACGGCAGTCATAGAGGACCACAACAGACCCCAGCTTCCCATGTCATCCTACTGGTACCCTGCAACCCTGTTGTATGACACTGTGCTTTCCAGACGATGCGTTACGAATCCCACTGTCAGAGATTGAACGTGGCATTTAAGGGGTAAAACCACCACAATTGGAGCTCGGCTCTACAAACAGAGCACAATGACCAAGCTGTGGTATATGGATAAATGGATTGGCTGGAAGGCAGGAGAAACCTCCTGGGTATAGGTATGAGTCCTAGGCAGGTAAGTGTAAGGTCCCATTAGGTGGCTGGGGTCGTCTGGGGATAGCCCCTTCTACAGGCCCATGGGGTCAGTGAGTCTTGGTCCAGCCACGTAGTGAGGGAGTGTGGCATAGTTTTGCTAAAATCAAAATTTACTAGTTTTTTTACTTTTATCTGCAGCTTTCAAATAGTGAGTCCTTACAGCATCAGATGGAGTTTCTGAACCGGCAGCTGTTGATTCTCGGGGAGGTGAATGAGCTTTATGTGGAGCAACTTCAGCACAAAAACACCAATGCTGATAAGGTGCGAGCAGATGCGAGTCTGGATGCTGCAGTGCAATACTTTTGCAGCAATGACTATTGATTTTACTCAGATGTTGCTTTTTGTTTCTTTAGGAAGTGGAGATGCTGCAGGGGTCTTTTAAAAAGGATCTGGAGAAAGCCCGCTGTCTGGGGGTGCAGCAGAGTCAGAGACTAGAGAGCATCCAGAAGAAGATCGCGGAGCTGGAGGCGCAGCTGGCCAAAAAGGAGCTGCTGTTCCAGGAGCAGAAGAGATTCCTTGAAGATGTGAAACAGAAGCAGAGGTATTCACCAAGTGACATCATACAAGTCTTCCTGTGGAAAGGAAACTCCAAGGCCTTTTATTAATGTCCTGTCTGTGTATTAAGTGCGCAGCTCAAGGCGGCACAGAGCAAGTACAACGCTCAGAAAAGGATAAGTCAGGTCTTCGAAGTGGAGATCCTCAGCCTGTATAGCCAGCTCGAGAAGGAGGGCTTGTTAAAGAACCGAAAGGAAGAAAAAGCTGAAACTGCAGAGGTTGCGGAGGAGAGGTGAGATGGTTAAAAAGATTGATTTTTCCCAAAGATGAGCAAGCTTTACTCTTTTAATACTTTAAATTCATTGTTGTAATTGGATTTTATAAAGAAAAAAGAAAAAACTTCAATCTCTTCTATAGCCCATGTTGCACTGGCCATTACTGGATGCCGAATGATTAAGCTGAGAATCTGTCAGTGAGCCGCTAGAGTTGGACAGTGATCGTAATAGCACGTTTCCCTGCACATTTTATGATGTGATTTGTTGTCACACAGAAAGACACGTAAGCAACTCTTCATCATAGTGACAGATTCTCTGTTGTCTCATTCTCCAGTCAACAGTGGCCAAAGTATCTCCAAAACTGTAGAAGGCAAACGGCACAAAATTTTGAATCAAATCCAATTACAAAAATTATTCTAGCCCCAATTAGATGCCTTTATAGGAAAAAAAAGGAGAAAGGGTCTGCAAAGATGAACCCCTTCTTTGGGTTTGCCACTCTCGATTGTGATCTGTAGACGTCGTCCAAAAAATTGTAGGAGGATTTCGGTACTTGGTGAGATAACATAATGGGTACATTAAAGGGCTTGCAGTAATTCAGCAATGCAAACCCTGTCAATATGACTTATTAGGGCCTCACAGGTGGAGAGACGCAAACCTCGTGTGCTCGGTCCGGCTACCTCTACATCAGCTGCTGTGATCCTACAACTCCCAGCATGCTCCGACAGGTAGCTTCATCAGTCTGGTTACTCACCCTTACTCTACACGGCCAGTGCAAGGAATATGTGTACTTTTCATGGCTTGTGGGTGGGGGGTCTCAGTGTTGAACCCACAGCAATTAAACTGACTGTTGCACTGGCTCCTCTACTGTGTGCCATTCCAGCCGTGATGTCGGTAAGCCAAACCGCTGACTTCTCATTTACTGACTCCACAGCCCAGGTCACTACTGAGCATGTGCATAAAGTGCAGCACAGATTCATCTCGGCTAAAAGCTGAGATCCTTAGATCAGGAACAGACATTTCAAGGACAGTTCATAACTTTCCCAGATTATGAAAATATTTTCAACTCCGCTGACTGGGAAGGAGGATTGCACTGGTGCTCTAAGTTCTTACATTCTTTTATTTTGCAGGTTTGGTAGCGATGACGCGGAGGTTTCCAGTCCGGATGACTTCAATAAGGAAGAACTGAATGTTGGTAACAGTAGCAAAGCAATCGTGCACACAAGCCCTCAGTCTAGTAGTGGAAGCAGCAGCAGTAGTAGTAGCGGAGACTCCACTCCAGAGAAAGCTACTAACTTGCCCCATGCCATTAGAGAAGTGCTGGAGTTGCCTCCCAGCGGCCGTCTGACTATTGGCTCGTACCCGAATGCTAAGAGTTTTCTTGGTATCCGTGCCCGCGAGCTGTTCCGTAACAAGAGCGAGAGCCATTGTGACGAGGAAGGAATAAGCAGCCTCTCTGAGATCCTGAAAAACGAGCTCTGCCAGGGAGAGGGCTCTGAGGCCGGGGTCTCATCAGCGAGTAACGTGGGAAGCCAGCGTGTGCCGGATCTTCAAATCATGGATTACGATTAACCAGACACATCACAAACACAGTTGGGAGGCGAGCAATCAGTGTTACTTCCTTCTGGCTCCTGGCTTCACTCCTTGTTGTTGTGCTACTCCTGCAGTGCATTAGTAGCCAACCACTGGAACTGGTGGGGATCAAGGAATCTGTACGTCATCTCCTGCTTTATTTAACCCCTTCATGTAAGCCATTACATGGTTCAGAAAGACCATCAACCCTTCTGATCACTGGCACTATTCGTACTTGCTGAGTCTGAAGCGATTAACAAATTTATCATTGGTGCACCCTGAGCATTTAAATACTGGAAATAAACTTTTTTTTTGTTTAAGTATTGACCTCCCCCCAAGTAGGTTCAGCCTGAAGCCCGTAAGCCATCCTGTAACTGATAACTTAGGACATATCGTCAGCGTCTTGTTCCCACATGGCGCTGGAATACGGCAGCTCAGTCCAGTACATTGCTTTCTAGAAGTGGCCTTATATGTTAGTTGGATGCCAAATGACGTAAGGGACCAATCATTTACCTGGGCTCATCTGATCTGTCCCCCAATTTTCTGCACAGCCCCAATACAGAGCTCACCGCCAGTTCCTTCATCATTTCAGTCTGCCATCCATTGGGACAGCCATAATCATCCATGTACAAATCTGTATTTTGGCCTAAACACGAATTTCGCAGTTTTTTTTTTTTTTTTATAAGTCTATAAATAATTGCACTTTAACAACAGGGAAAACCCTGACCTCAAATTATACACTACATGTTGCACCAGTACGTTGGCGGATCAGACCACCTAAGTCACCCTTTCATGACAGTCCTCCTTGACCTGTAACGTGCCAGTTACTGGAAAACTACTCCCAGCATGATGGGAGTTGCAATTGGAAGTGCACAGGTCGCAGAGAACTGCTTTTAAGCATTAACTCGCCTTCACTCTTTGTATTACACCCTAGTTCCTAGTTTATAGCTTGAAAACCCCAGAGAAAAATTGGCTCCCAAATCTGACTACAAATCATTGCTGGAATATTATTTTTTTTACCTTTTTTAAATTTTGGGCAAATCTGAACTTTTGTTCCTTGTAATGGTAAGATCATAAAGTTTACATTGTGGGTAATTGCAGCGTGTCGTAAAATGCAAACAATTACCTGATTTCTCCTAATATGGGAGCAAAATATGAATTCTCCTTATATTGGCCAGATATTGGCAAGTGCCCGTTTGGCTGCAATTTTGTAGGCTTGCCCCATATTGGTTGTGAACTCGTAATCATTACTAGTAAATAATGTAGCCTCCTGTTAAAATGGATAATAAATATTTGAAAAGGGGTTATATTAAATTGCTATATTGTTTCCTGCACCCCTATCCAGTAGGTGGCGTCTGATTTTGCAGCTCTGACACATTTAGGTACTGCAATTCCAGACCTGGCCTGTTCAGCCAGAGTGGTGTTGATTTTGGTGGCTGGAAGGGAAACATTTGCCATTCTTTCCTATAAAGCCATAAAATCCTTTGTGGTCAAAGACTGTGACCCAGCAAAGAGTAATGAATTTTTTTTCTTTCCCCTCCCCTGCTCAGTCTAATCCATGTCATGTTCTTGCCACTTTTTTTTTTTTTTTTTTTTTTTTTTTTACTTTTACTTTATTTTGACCTGCGGACTACGGTTCCCATCCTGCAAGCAGAGGTACAGACAGGCTGCAGAAAGAGCATTAGTCCTGAGCAGACTATACCCCAGGATGTCCAGGACTGTCAGACGATTTGCTTGTGTATAACTGTGAACAAATAAACAGATTATTCTTTTTGCACTATTTCTGTCTTGTCATTTTATGGCTTTAATGAGATTTTCTGTGATGTGGACAGGATGAGGTAATGGGAATAAAGGATCTTCTAGGGGTCACGGACATTTTATTTTACATACTCGTGCAGTGGTGGTCTCCAACCTGTAGCTCTCAAGAGGTCAAGGTCTGCTGGGAGTTGTAGTTCTGCAACTTCCATTAAGTTGCAGGTTTTAGCCCCTGGAAGTATTTTTTTTTTTTTTTTTTTTTTTTTTGCTCCCCTTTTTCCTAGAGCCATAACTTTATTTTTACCCTTCGCCACGACAGCACCCACAATGAGAGAGGGATCCGCCCATAGGAACAGGGAACCTACAGAGATAAAAGGGTGGTCCCCCTCTTCTCCTATCGGAAATCCCTGGATAACCTGCAGCACGAGGTGGTTGGAGCACCTCCATCTTACCTGACCCATGCACCCGCCTGTTCGGTCTCCTGGTGAGTGGCAGGGGCTGCGGCGTCAGTAGCAGCGTCGGGGAGCCACTGTATCCAGCCTCCCCCCTCGTCTGATTACGTTCCGGGTGCTAAGCCCGGCCTATGGAGAGGAGGACGCAGGAGCGGTACTTGTAGAGGCCGGCGGCGGCAGCGTCTCCGGGTAAGCGCGCTCGGCCCTGCTTGAACCGGAAGTAGTGAAAGCACTTCCGGTTCGCGGCCTAGAGCGCGGAGATCACCGCCCTTTTTAAAATGGAGCCGGGACACAGAGCGATTGTGCTCAGAATGTCGTCCCCAACGCATGAGGAGCATCCACCAGCGGTGGAGCAGGTGAGCGCTGGAAGAGACAGCAGCGCTAAAACTGCAAAGTTCACAGCTGGAAAGAAGAGTGGTCGCCCTGTTATGGAGTCTGACACTCATGTAAGAAGGAGTAGAGAATCAGATCTACTTAGAAGCCGCACAGCGTCCCCTCCTCCAAGACCGGTACAATGAATGCTTCACTGGGTGAGTGTATTTAATCCTCTACCTATAAGCTGATCCCTTCCTTCTCTACCCTCTCCCCATAGGCTAAAAGGACAAGTAAAACAAAACATAAAGAATGTTCCCTGTGTATACAACCCTTGCCGGATTCATATCCAAAGAGGTTGTGTCAAGATTGCATACAGCAAACCCTAAAGGATGAGGCTGCAGTAACCACCACTAACATCAGGGCCATAATTAGTCAAGAGATTCAATCTCTAGGTTCGAAATCCCAGAAAAAACATGGGAGTAAAAGCTGTCCCCTTCCTTCTAGTTCAGAGTCAGAAGAGGGGTTAATCCAGTCCTCTAACACCTCGGAATCATCATCTGGTTCTTCTGAGGATGAGAGCGGAGCATGTTTTCCGCTGGACAGCATAAATAACCTTATTAAATCAGTAAGGAATACCATGGGTTGTCCAGGCACTAAGGAGGTTAAATCGGCCCAGGAGATTATGTTCGCAGACCTAGGTCACAAAAAACGCCGAACTTTCCCAGTGGTCTCCGCCGTGAAAGATCTTGTAAAAAGAGAATGGGACAAGCAGGGGAAAGGGTTCCTTCCCTCCTCTTCAAAAAGGCGTTACCCCTTCAGTGACGAAGAGTTAGAGATCTGGTCCAAGGTGCCAAAAGTGGACGCAGCAGTGGCATCCACCTTAAAACAATTGTCCCTCCCTGTGGAGGATGCAGGAATCTTACTCGACCCATTGGACCTCAAGACTGAAGCTCTTCTTAAAAGATCATGGGAGACAAACACAGGGGCCTTTAAACCCGCCATATCGGGTACTTGCACAGCTAGGTCACTATTGGTATGGATTGACCAGCTGGAGCAGCAAATTAAGGGTAAAGTGGCAAGAGAAAAGATCTTGCAAAAAATTCCTTTAAGAGCGCTACAGCATTCTTAACAGATGCTTCAGTGGACTCCTTGCGGCTGGCAGCAAGATCAGCAGGCCTTGTCAATGCAGCCCGGCGTGCCCTTTGGTTAAAGGGATGGAAAGGCGATGCACAATCTAAAGCAAGATTATGTACAATCCCATGCCAGGGTGAGTTCCTATTTGGGAAGGTTCTTGATGACCTCCTTAATAAAGCAGGAGAAAGGAGGAAGGGATTCCCTAAACAGTTTCTTCCTTCTTATAGGAGAGCGTTTAGGAGACGGCCATTTAATACGAGGGGCGATCCAAAAGTAATGATGATCGGTTATTTCTATTGCACACAGAAATTAAAATAAAATGTTTTCTTCTCTCTTAGGTACCCACTAGTCCAGGAAAAAAAAATCACTTAAATAGACCACGATTCCCGGGAGCTACATTCATTTGAATATGAACTGCCGAGGAGTGAACATCAAAATGGAAAAAAACGAGCTCAGAGCTGTCATCAAATACCTCTGCTTGAAAAAAATGACTACCAAAGACATACACAGCGACTTGGTGGAAACATTGGGGGACTCTTCTCCATATTCCACAGTTGCATGCTGGGCCAAGGAATTTAAGCTGGGAAGAACATCGACGGAAGATGAACATCGTCAAGGACGCCCATCCACATCCCTCAATGAAGAAAACGTGAAAAAAGTTGAAGAAGTATTGGCAGATCGAAGAGTGACTATCAGGCATGTAGCTGAGGTCCCAGGGATCTCATATGGCAGTATTCAAAGAATCCTTGCAAAAGAATTGCATATGAGAAAGGTCTCCGCGTGTTGGGTGCCAAAAATGTTAACCGACGAGCAAAAGAAGAAACGAGTTGACATTTCAATATCAAATCTCAAAGTTCCAAGCAGACAAGGAAAAATTTTTTTCACGTTTTTTGACCATGGCCAAGACCTGGATCCACCACTTTGATCCCGAAACTAAACAACAATCGATGACGTGGAAACGAGCCGACGAACCAACGCCGAAGAAATTCAAAGTGTCAAGCTCAGCAGGGAAGGTTATGGCGTCCGTTTTTTGGGACGATGAAGGAATTATTATGGTGGACTATTTGGAGAAGGGAGCCACTATTACGGGCTCCTACTATGCAGAACAAATAAGAAGATTGTGGGATGCTATCAAGGAGAAAAGGCATGGCAAACTGCGGGCTGGAGTGCTGTTTCACCAAGATAACGCGCCGGCTCACAAAGCTGCAGTTGCCATGGCTACCATTCAAGAGGCGGGCTTTGAACTGGTGGAACACCCCCCCCCCCCATTGGCCAGATCTAGCCCCCAGTGACTTCTTTCTCTTTCCTCGACTCAAGGAACACCTCCGGGGCAAGAAATTTGATGACAATAGCGACGTGATAACCGCTGTTGAGGATTTTTTTTGAGGGTCAAGATCAAGAATTTTTTTCTAAGGGAATTCTAAGTTTAGAAAAGAGATGGACTAAATGTATAGACTTGATAGGAGACTGTTAAGGACCGGCGGAACGCACCAAGTATAGATATGAAACTAGGTGCGTTCGCAATCCGAGGTCCACCGTGCAGGTAAAAGACCCTGCTGCTAGTAAGACGGACTATATGGCGGTACTAAGTATACACACATGGGTTAAAGGGAACCTGTCACCTGAATTTGGCGGGACTGGTTTTGGGTCATATGGGCGGAGTTTTCGGGTGTTTGATTCACCCTTTCCTTACCCGCTGACTGCATGCTGGCTGCAATATTGGATTGAAGTTCATTCTCTGTCCTCCATAGTACACGCCTGCACAAGGCAAGATTACACTGTGCAGGCATGTACTACGGAGGACAGAGAATGAACTTCAGTCCAATATTGCGGCCAGCATGCAGCCAGCGGGTAAGGAAAGGGTGAATCAAACACCCGAAAACTCCGCCCATATGACCCAAAACCAGTCCCGCCAAATTCAGGTGACAGGTTCCCTTTAACTTCACCCTGCGTGAAGGAAGCGATCCTGTTGCGTCACAGGACCGCAGTACCGCACATAGAGCGCGAGCAAGAAGTCAGCGAACTCAACCCCTACACAGGATTGAAGTCTGATTAGACACTTGCTGGCACAACACCACAACTGGGTGTGTAAGGAAACTTATAAAATAGAATCTATAGGCACGAGAGTGCGTGCGGTGCCGCACTGACGGACGCCACTAACCACCCAGGCTTGGGTAAGGAAAGCGCAGAGGAAGCGCACGGCGCCGTACTGGCGGGCACAGCAACAGGACGCTGTGATGTGTGTTACGTGCAGATGGCTAGTCGGGCGCTAGATAGCTACCATAATCCGCGAGCAGACAACAACTCTAGGGAGGGATACTTAGGAGCTTTCATCCATCGACATACATCCATCTACACACACACATAATATCAAGACAATACTAGCGCATGGCCGTGCGGTCATGCGCAGTTTATATAGCTGCAGCACAGGAAACAGCTACAGAAGTTTTGCCCTTTCAGGACCTGCCAAAAGGACCAATGGGATGTGCTGCAGTACCTGAGCATGTGACCCTCGATCTCCAACGGGAGATCTTGCCCTGGGCATGCTCAGTGTGTGCAAATAAGGACTTAGTCCCAGAGAAGCCCGCTCGCCGCAGATCAGTGCAGGGTACAACAGGAGAGCCAGAAAAGGCAGCAGTAACCCTTTGCACAGAATCAGTCCCAGCAAGACGCTGGGAGCGACGCCTCCGCTGAGCAGAGCCCACTGCGGCCGAAGCAGAATGGGAGACCGCAGCAGACACGGATCGAGATTCCCCCTGTGCAGCAGAGGAAACTCGACTCCTAACATTACCCCCCCTCCTAGGGCCCCCCCTCCTTGGGCCCCGCTACGCTCGAAGGCAGCAATAAGCTGCGGAGCCCGAATGTGCTCAGCAGGCTCCCAGGACCTATCCTCAGGACCGTAACCCTTCCAGTCCACCCAAAAAAAATTTTTTGCCACGTACCACCTTGCACCCCAAAATAGCGTTCACCTCGAAATCGTCCGTAGACGAACCCAATGTCTCGGCAGATGACTCAGAAAAGCGGGACATGTATACGGGCTTAAGGAGGGACACATGAAAGGTGTCGGTGATACCAAGGCGTGGAGGAAGAGCCAGACGGTAGACCACAGGATTAACCTGTTTGAGGACCTTGAAGGGGCCCAAGTAGCGAGGAGCAAACTTAGTGGACTCAACTCGCAGCCTGATGTTACGGGCGGAGAGCCACACCAAGTCGCCAGGAGCAAAGGTCGGAGCGGGGCGCCGATGAGCATCGGCGGAGGACCTCATTCTCTCCTTAGAGGCCCGAATGGCATCCTGAGTGCGGTCCCAAATATCCCGTGCCTCCACAGCCCAGTCTGCCACCCTGGAGTCTGCGGAAGACACGGGCATAGGCACAGGTACCCGTGGATGCTGACCATAGTTGAGAAGGAATGGGGTTTGTCCAGTGGAGTCGGCTACAGCGTTGTTCAGCGCAAACTCTGCCCATGATAGCAAGGATGCCCAGTCATCCTGCCTGGCTGAAACAAAATGTCGCAGGTATGTGACCAAGGTCTGGTTGGCCCTCTCTACCAACCCATTCGTCTCGGGATGATAAGCGGAAGAGAGATTCAACTCGATACTGAGAAGACGACAAAGCTCTCTCCAGAACCGAGATGCAAACTGGGGACCCCGGTCACTGACAATTTTGTCAGTCATACCATGTAGGCGGAAGATGTGTTTAATGAACAACGCTGCCAAGGCCCGTGCAGAAGGTAACCGTGGTAGCGGCACCAAATGCACCATTTTTGAGAAATGATCGGTGATGACCCAAATGATGGTACAGCCGTGAGATTTGGGTAAACCCACGACAAAGTTCATCCCGACCATCTCCCAGGGCCTATCTGCCACCGGCAAGGGATAGAGCAACCCAGCTGGCCTTTGACGCGGAGATTTATTTTTGGCGCAGGAGACACACGCCAGAATATAATCCCTGACATCCCGGACCATATGCGGCCACCAGTACGTCCTCGCCAGTAGCTCAGATGTCCTTTTTGTCCCAAAGTGTCCACCCACCCTGGACGAATGAGCCCAAGAGAGAACCTCCGGTCGCAAATTAATGGGCACAAAAGTCTTGCCCGGAGGCACAGTCTCTAGCGAAACCGGCGCGATGGTTCTCAGGCTCTCAGAAGGGACAATAAGCCGAGGCTCCTCTTCCTCCTCCTCCTCCTCAGTTGACATAAGGGAGCGAAAGAGAGCGTCGGCACGAACATTCTTCTCCCCGGCGAGATAATGCAGAGTAAAATGGAATCGGGAGAAAAATAAGGACCATCTGGCCTGACGAGAATTCAGCCGCTGGGCTGTGTGTAAATACACCAAATTTTTGTGGTCCGTGAAAACCTGGAAGGGAAACCGTGCACCTTCCAGAAGATGTCTCCACTCAGAAAAGGCCAACTTCATTGCTAGCAACTCCCTATCCCCGATGGAGTAATTTCTCTCCGCTGATGTGAAGGTCTTAGAGAAGAAGAAGCATGGATGCTTCCGACCTTGAGCGTCCTTTTGATAGAGGACTGCTCCAGCACCAACGGATGAGGCATCCACCTCCATTAGGAATGGCTTATCCACATCGGGGCGATGTAAGATGGGAGCGCTAGCAAAATGAGACTTAACAGAAGTGAAGGCCTTGGAGACCTCTTCCGACCACAATTTGGGATTCGCTCCCTTCTTGGTGAGGGCCACCAAGGGAGCTACCAGTGTTGAGAAGTGGGGAATGAACTGGCGGTAATAATTAATGAACCCCATAAAGCGCTGCACCGCCTTAAGAGAATGGGGCTCTTGCCAGTCCATCACAGCCTGTAGTTTGGCAGGATCCATAGCCAATCCCTGGGCGGAGATGATATAGCCCAGGAACGGTAAAGACTCCTGCTCAAACATACACTTCTCCAACTTTGCATAGAGAGAGTTTGCCCGTAAGAGGTCGAAGACTCTGCCAACATCTCTCCGGTGGGAGTCAATATCTGGAGAAAAGATGAGAATATCATCCAGATGGACTACAACCGAGGTGGAAAGCATATCCCGGAAGATGTCATTGACAAAGTCTTGGAAAACGGCTGGGGCATTACAGAGCCCGAAGGGCATCACCAGATACTCATAATGCCCATCTCTGGTGTTAAACGCCGTTTTCCATTCGTCCCCCTCACGGATGCGAACCAGGTTATAAGCACCCCGCAGATCTAATATAGTAAACACTCTAGCTCCCCGAAACCTATCAAAGAGCTCGGATATCAAGGGCAAAGGATACTTGTTCTTAACGGTGATAGCGTTAAGACCCCTGTAGTCTATGCATGGACGTAGTTCCCCATTCTTCTTCTGCACGAAGAAGAACCCTGCCCCAGCAGGTGACACTGACTTCCTGATGAACCCTCTTGCCAGATTCTCTTGAATGTACTGAGACATGGCCTCCGTCTCCGGGAGAGGTAATGGATAAACTCGACCCCGGGGAGGCTCTGCACCAGGCAAGAGATTGATAGGACAGTCATAAGGGCGATGGGGCGGAAGGGTCTCCGCCGCCTTTTTGGAGAACACGTCTGCATAAGACCAGTATTGCTTGGGGAGAGAGGAAAGATCTGCGGGTACCTCAGTAGTAGCAACCTGAACACACTCTCGGTAACACCTACCCCCACATGATTCACCCCATCCCAGAATTCTGCCTGAGGACCACTCGATGTGAGGAGAGTGGAACCTTAACCAAGGTATCCCCAACAGGACCTCATCAATCCTCTCGGGAATGATGAGCAGAGATATAATCTCAAGATGGGATGGTGACATGGACGGAGTAAAAGGGATGGTGTGATGTGTTATCTGTGCGGGGAGTGTCGACACATTCACCACTCGTACCGTTACTGGTTGAGATAGCATAACCAGGGGTATTGCGTGACGCTGGGCGAAGGCAGAAGACATGAAATTGCCTTCCACCCCAGAATCCACGCAGAGCTCTTTCCCGAGTGGGAGGATGAGCCAAAAGTTATTGTCCCCTTAAAGGACAATTTGGAGGCAAACGTCGCCGTGTCTAGTGCACCTCCACCTACTACCACTAGACGCTGACGTTTCCTCGACCGCTGGTGACATCTGGTGGCAAGATGTCCTGACTGTTGGCAAACATGGCAAACCTGGAGTGCACGAGTGGTCCGGGACTTAGATCCCGCTCGAGACACTACCTTAGGTTCATGGGACTCAGGAGTCTGGACTGGAGATTCCAAAGGTTTGGCGAAGGTGGGAGCCAGCCGAAACCTCTGCCTACACTGGGCTCGCTCTAACCTCCGCTCGTGAAAACGGAGGTCAATACGAGTAGACACTGTTATTAATTCTTCCAGTGTGGCGGGAATCTCCCTAGTGGCCAGGGCGTCCTTAACGTGGTCAGCCAGCCCCCTCCAAAATATAGGAATAAGAGGTTTATCCGACCACTCCAGCTCAGATGCTAGAGTGCGGAAGCGGACGGCAAAATGGCTGACCAAGGACGAGCCCTGAGTCAATGCCAACAGTTGGAACGCCGTATCATGGGTGACACGAGGTCCTAAAAAGACCTGTTTCAGAGTGCTCAGGAATAACGGAGCACTCTGCACCACATGATCGCCACGCTCCCACAGCGGCATAGCCCACTGCAACGCCCTGTCCGACAGTAAAGATACGATATAGCCCACCTTAGCCCGCTCTGTAGGGAAACAAGAGGCCAGAAGCTCGAGATGTATTGAGCACTGACTCACGAAACCCCTACAGGACTTACTGTCACCAGAAAATTTCTCTGGTAGCGGGAGGCGAGATAGCGTCGGTACAGGGGCGGCAGTGGACAAGGTAGCTGCAGCCACACTTGCAGCCTGAACAGCGACAGCAGTAACATCCA
This sequence comes from Ranitomeya imitator, assembly GCF_032444005.1. Classification (NCBI taxonomy): domain Eukaryota; kingdom Metazoa; phylum Chordata; class Amphibia; order Anura; family Dendrobatidae; genus Ranitomeya; species Ranitomeya imitator. The sequence goes on along the minus strand of NC_091283.1, from coordinate 157,607,445 downwards.
CAGCTGAGGTTGAACGCTCAAGAGCCGCCAACCTTCCCTCCAGCTGCTGGATGTACCGCTGTAAACGCTGATCGTCCGTCATTACTAGCCAGACCTTGGCGCTAGTATTATGTTAAGGACCGGCGGAACGCACCAAGTATAGATGATATGAAACTAGGTGCGTTCGCAATCCGAGGTCCACTGTGCAGGTAAAAGACCCTGCTGCTAGTAAGACGGACTATATGGCGGTACTAAGTATACACACATGGGTTAACTTCACCCTGCGTGAAGGAAGCGATCCTGTTGCGTCGCAGTACCGCACATAGAGCGCGAGCAAGAAGTTAGCGAACTCAACCCCTACACAGGATTGAAGTCTGATTAGACACTTGCTGGCACAACACCGCAACTGGGTGTGTAAGGAAACTTATAAAATAGAATCTATAGGCACGAGAGACGGATGCCACTAACCACCCAGGCTTGGGTAAGGAAAGCGCAGAGGAAGCGCACGGCGCCGTACTGGCGGGCACAGCAACAGGACGCTGTGATGTGTGTTACGTGCAGATGGCTAGTCGGGCTCTAGATAGCTACCATAATCCGCGAGCAGACAACAACTCTAGGGAGGGATACTTAGGAGCTTTCATCCATCGACATACATCCATCTACACACACACATAATATCAAGACAATACTAGCGCATGGCCGTGCGGTCATGCGCAGTTTATATAGCTGCCGCACAGGAAACAGCTACAGAAGTTTTGCCCTTTCAGGACCTGCCAAAAGGACCAATGGGATGTGCTGCAGTACCTGAGCATGTGACCCTCGATCTCCAACGGGAGATCTTGCCCTGGGCATGCTCAGTGTGTGCAAATAAGAACTTAGTCCCAGAGAAGCCCGCTCGCCGCAGATCAGTGCAGGGTACAACAGGAGAGCCAGAAAAGGTAGCAGTAACCCTTTGCACAGAATCAGTCCCAGCAAGACGCTGGGAGGGACGCTTCCGCTGAGCAGAGCCCACTGCGGCCGAAGCAGAATGGGAGACCGCAGCAGACACGGATCGAGATTCCCCCTGTGCAGCAGAGGAAACTCGACTCCTAACAGGAGACTATGTAAAAAAAAAAATTTTTTTTGACTATATTCATTTTGTTTAGTATTGATTATCATTACTTTTGGATCGCCCCTCATAGAAGAAGGCCGTACGAGCCGCAAAGAGAGCGTTGGGAAACGAAGGAGAAACCGAAAGGTGCCTTGTTCGGTAATCCCGAAACATCTAAACGTGGCAGATACCATCAATGATGAAATTCCGGTGGGTGGAAGACTGAAGTTCTTTTACCATCAGTGGATTCTCCGCCTAGTAAAATCCGGATTAAAATTAGAGTTCTTTAAAATCCCGCAGGATACTTTCATTATCACATCACTGAAAGCGCCGGAACAGCAAAAAGCGCTTCAATTAGAAATTCTAAGCCTTCTGGCTAAGAATGTTCTTGTAGAAGTACCAAAAGATCAGGAAGGGAGGGGATTTTATTCCCCTTTATTTCTGGTTTCAAAACCAGACGGTACTTTTCGTACTATAATTAATCTAAAAAGACTAAATTCCTTTCTGTACAATCATACGTTTAAAATGGAATCAATAAGATCTACGATTAAACTTTTGTTTCCTAGGTGCTTTATGGCAGGTCTAGATTTGAAGGATGCGTACTACCATCTTCCCATTTAGGCGGAGCATCAACAATACCTCAGAGTGGCGGTACTTCTACAAGGCCGGATCCGTCACTTTCAATTTACAGCCATGCCGTTCGGCCTGTCCATGGCTCCTCGGGTTTTTACAAAAGTTATGCTCGAGGTGAAGGCTTTTTACCGTCATCAGGAGACGCTAATTGTACCTTATCTAGATGATTTTTTAATAATTGGAAATTCAGCCTCTCAGTGTAAAGAGCGATTGACTAATACTATTTCATCGTTACAGGCTTTGGGTTGGATAGTGAACTTCAAAAAGTCCAGACTACATCCGAAAACCCGTCAGTCCTTCCTAGGACTAGTTTTGGACTGTAAGTCAAAAATGCTTTTTACCAGAATCCAAAAAATTAACAATAATTTCAAAAATCTCTATGGCAAGGGCAAAACCTCAAATGTCCCTTAGAGATGCTATGTCTCTCTTGGGCTCACTTTCCTCCTGCATTCCTGCCGTACAATGGGCTCAATACCATACCAGAGCCCTACAGCACCAGACACTCCATGCGCAATCTCGCTGCCATGGTTATTTGAATACGAAAATTACTCTATCTAAAGATGTGCTGGAGTCACTTCACTGGTGGTTAAATAGAACCCATTTGTCCAGTGGAGTCTCATGGTCAATAACACCCTCTAAATTAGTCACTACTGACGCAGGACCAGAAGGGTGGGGGGGCCCATCTGGATAAGTATGTAGCACAAGGTCGCTGGAATTCATCAGAGATCCAGCAGTCCTCCAACTGGAAAGAGTTGAATGCAGTTCATTATGCCTTAAATTTTTTCCTTCCCCAGCTCCGAGGATCTCATATCAAAATCCTGTCAGACAACACGACGGTCGTCGCATATTTAAATCATCAAGGCGGAACTCGATCAAAAAGTCTGATGTCTTCAGCGGCAAACATCTTCGACTTAGCAGAGCTCAATTTTCTATCACTCACAGCTCTCCACATCAGAGGTATAGAAAATACAAGGGCCGACTTTCTAAGTCGCCACACGCTACGTCAGGGAGAATGGACCCTCAACCCTCAGATATTCAAAAACATAGTGGACATGTGAGGTCTTCCGCAGATAGGTTTATTTGCAACCAGGAACAACAGATAGGTACGAGCATTCGCTTCCTTGAATGTGGCAGACAATCCAGACATGATAGACTCGCTCCAGTATCCGTGGAACTACAATCTGGCATATGCCTTCCCTCCAATGATGCGAATCCCATTAGTCATCAAAAAGATAAGGGAAGAGAAAGCGAGAGTAATATTGATAGCACCTTTTTGGCCAAAGAGGCCCTGGTTCTCCTGTCTTCAAGCGATGTCAGTCTGCGATCCCTGGATTCTGCCAGTGACACCAGACCTACTGTCTCAGGGTCCATTCTACCATCCACAAGTGAAGGGCCTCCACCTCACGGCGTGGAACTTGAGAGTCAGATTCTAACATTAAGAGGGTTCTCACAAGAACTGATTAGTACTTTACTGTTAAGTAGGAAGAGATCCACGACTCTTATATACAGCAGAGTATGGAGGAAATTTCTCAACTTTCATACGGAACCCTTCTCTAACAAGGTTCCTATTAGAGCCATCCTTGAATTTTTACAAAAAGGTCATGAGATGGGATTATCTGTTCATACCTTGAGAGTTCAAGTGTCTGCCCTAGGAGCCCTCTATAGTGCTAACATAGCGGGTAATAGATGGATAGCAAGATTTGTTAGGGCATGTGAACGATGTACTCCGGATCATGTCCCACGTTTACCACCCTGGGACTTTAATCTAGTTCTAGACGCCTTAACTGGTCCTCCCTTTGAGCCCTTAGATTCTATCCCTCTAAAAAATGTCACGTACAAGGTAGCTTTATTGGTAGCCTTAACATCGGCCAGACGAGTAGGAGATATCCAAGCCCTCTCCATAGACCCTCCATTTTTAATGACATATCAGGACAGGGTGGTTCTCAAACCAGATCCATCATATCTCCCTAAAGTAGCGACAAAGTACCATAGAACTCAGGAAATTTTCTTACCTTCCTTTTTCGATAATCCACTAAATCCAGAGGAAGAGAAACTGCACATGTTAGACGTTAAAAGAGCAGTCCTAAGCTACATAGAGAGAACCCAGTCCTGCAGACAGAGTAGGGCTCTGTTTGTATCTTTTCAGGGTCACCGAAAAGGCCACGGTGTCACGAAAGCTACCTTGTCCCGGTGGATCAGAGAGGCTATCCATCTTGCATACTTGTCAAAGGGCAAAGATCCTCCAGAGGGAGTAAAGGCGCATTCAGCTCGAGCCGTATCATCCTCGTTGGCGGAGAATAAAGACATCTCCATCGAGCTTATATGTAAGGCCGCAACCTGGTCGTCGCCTTCTACCTTCTATAGACATTATAGACTTGATCTGTCGTCTACATCTGACTTGGCATTCGGGAGAGCCGTCCTTAGTACGGTGATCCCACCCAGGTGAAGGTTCTCTGAAAATCTCTCATTGTGGGTGCTGTCGTGGCGAAGGGTAAAAAGCCGGATTACGTACCGGTAATGCCCTTTTAATGAGCCACGACAGCACCCTGTCACTTCCCACCCTAATAGCTATTTATACAAGATATTCTCATGGGTGAATATAGATAACATATAAACTAATTGTGGATATATTTATACTAATTTAACAACGGCGGTTCCTCTTGTACTCTGAAAAACAACTGAGGAGGAGAGGGGGACCGCCCTTTTATCTCTGTAGGTTTCCTGTTCCTATGGGTGGATCCCTCTCTCATTGTGGGTGCTGTCGTGGCTCATTAAAAGGGCATTACCGGTACGTAATCCGGCTTTTTCCTGTCAATATGGCCATGAGGGCTTGTTTTTTGCCGGACGAGTTGTACTTTTGAATAACACCATTGGTTGTTGTTGTTTTTTGTTTTTGCTTTTTTTTTTCTCTTCACTAAATGCTGAAACTGACCTGCTATTATGATTCTCTAGGTTATTACGAGTTCATAGACACTGAACATGTCTAGGTTCTTTTTTTAAGTGGTGAGAGAAAAATTCCATAGTTTAATTCCATTTTCCAGTACCCGTTTTCCAATACCTGTAGTTTCCCCATTTTTCACAATCTCTGGTTGGGTGAGGGCTTATTTTGTTTTGTGTGCGCCAATCTGATGTCTTTAACCCTTTCTGCCATTAGACGTACTATTCCGTCCCTGCCTGCTCCAGGCCCGGATCCAAGATGGCCGCAGATCCGGGTCCTGCAGGGAGGGAGGTGGCTAAACAGAGCCTGCTCAGAGCAGGCACTGTGAAGCCTGCAGTGCTGTAAGTCAGATCAGTGATCTGACAGAGTGCTGTGCAAACTGTCAGATCATTGATCTGTGATGTCCCCCCCGGGACAAAATAAAAAAAGTAAAAAAAAAATATTTCCAAATGTGTTAAAAAAAAAAAATCCTAAATAACGAAAAAAAAAATTATTCCCATAAATTTCTCCATTTAAATAAAAAAACAAAAACAATAAAAGTGCACATATTTAGTATCGCCGCGTCCGTAACGACCCGACCTATAAAACTGGCCCACTAGTTAACCCCTTCAGTAAACACCGTAAGAAAAAAGAGGCAAAAAAACAATGCTTTATTATACCGCCGAACAAAAAGTGGAATAACACGCGATCAAAAAGACAGATATAAATAACCATGGTACCGCTGAAAACGTCATCTTGTCCCGCAAAAAAACGAGCTGCCATACAGCATCATCAGCAAAAAAATTAAAAAGTTATAGTCCTGAGAATAAAGCGATGCAAAAATAATTTTTTCTGTAAAATAGTTTTTATCGTATAAAAGCGCCAAAACATAAAAAAATGATATAAATGAGGTGTCGCTGTAATCGTACTGACCCGAAGAATAAAACTTCTTTATCAATTTTACCAAACGCGGAACGGTATAAACGCCTCCCCCAAAAGAAATTCATGAATAGCTGGTTTTTGGTCATTCTTCCTCACAAAAATCGGAATAAAAAGCGATCAAAAAATGTCACGTGCCCGAAAATGTTACCAATAAAAACGTCAACTCGTCCCGCAAAAAACAAGACCTCACATGACTCTGTGGACCAAAATATGGAAAAATTATAGCTCTCAAAATGTGGTAACGCAACAAATATTTTTTGCAATAAAAAGCGTCTTTCAGTGTGTGACGGCTGCCAATCATAAAAATCCGCTAAAAAACTCGCTATAAAAGTAAATCAAACCCCCCTTCATCACCCCCTTAGTTAGGGAAAAATTAAAAAAATGTATTTATTTCCATTTTCCCATTAGGGTTAGGGTTTAGATTACATTTACAGTTGGGAATAGGGTTGGGATTAGGGTTAGGGGTGTGTCAGGGTTAGAGGTGTGGTTAGGGTTACCGTTGGAATTAGGGTTAGGGGTGTGTTTGGATTAGGGTTTCAGTTATAATTGGGGGGTTTCCACTGTTTAGGCACATCAGTGGCTCTCCAAACACGACATGGCGTCCGATCTCAATTCCAGTCAATTCTGCGTTGAAAAAGTAAAACAGTGCTCCTTCCCTTCCGAGCTCTCCCGTGTGCCCAAACAGGGGTTTACCCCAACATATGGGGTATCAGCGTACTCAGGACAAATAGGACAACAACTTTTGGGGTCCAATTTCTCCTGTAACCCTTGGGAAAATACAAATCTGGGGGCTAAAAAATAATTTTTTGGGGAAAAAAGATTTTTTATTTTCACGGCTCTGCATTATAAACTGTAGTGAAACACTTGGGGGTTCAAAGTTCTCACAACACATCTAGATGAGTTCCCTGGGGGGAAAAAAACCACCCAAACAGTGGTTCCCCCCACATATGGGGTATCAGCGTACTGAGAACAAAGTGGACAACAACTTTTGGGGTTGAATTTCTCCTCTTACCCTCGGGAAAATACAAAACTGGGGGCTAAAAAATAATTTATTGGGGAAAGTTTTTTTATTTTTTTTATTTTCACGGCTCTGCGTTACAAACTGTAGTGAAACACTTGGGGGTTCAAAGCTCTAAGAACACATCTAGATGAGTTCCTTAGGGTGTCTAGTTTCCAAAATGGTGTCACTTGTGGGGGGTTTCTACTGTTTAGGTACATTAGGGGCTCTGCAAACGCAATGTGACACCTGCAGACCATTCCATCTAAGTCTGCTGTTGTGAATTCTGTGGCAGAGCTCCCTCCTGTGGTCACAAGTGGTACTTCGGCTGATTCTCTCTGTAAGCTTCCGTTGGTGGAGGGAAGTGGTACTGCGGCTTCTGAGTTTCCTCCCTCAGGTGATGTGGTGAGGTCGTTAGGTGCTGCTCTACTTAACTCCACCTAGTGCTTTGATCCTGGCTTCCTGTCAATGTTCCAGTATTGGACTTGTTTTCCTCCTGGATCGTTCCTGTGGCCTGCTGCTCTGCATAGCTAAGTTTTCCTTTGCTATTTTGTTTGCTTTTCTTCTGTCCAGCTTATCTATTTGATTGCTGGAAGCTCTGGGACGCAGAGGGTGTACCTCCGTGCCGTTAGTTCGGTACGGAGGGTCTTTTTGCCCCCTTTGCGTGGTTTTTAGGGTTTTGTGTTGACCGCAAAGTTACCTTTCCTATCCTCGCTCTGTTCAGAAAGTCGGGCCTCACTTTGCTAAATCTATTTCCTCTCTACGTTTGTCTTTTCATCTTACTCGCAGTCATTATATGTGGGGGGCTGCCTTTTCCTTTGGGGTATTTCTCTGAGGCAAGGTAGGCTTATTTTCTATCTTCAGGCTAGCTAGTTTCTCAGGCTGTGCCGAGTTGCATAGGTAGCGTTAGGCGCAATCCACGGCTGCCTCTAGTGTTGTTGGATAGGATTAGGGATTGCGGTCAACAGAGTTCCCACGTCTCAGAGCTCGTTCTATGTTTTTGGATTATTGTCAGATCACTGTATGTGCTCTGACCTCTATGTTCACTGTGGTACTGAATTGCCTAATCATAACAGTCTGCATTCCAAATGGCGCTCCTTCCCTTCTGAGCCCTCCCATGCGCCCAAACAGTGGTTCCCCCCCACTTACGGGGTATCAGCGTACTTGGGACAAATTGGACAACAACTTTTGGGGTCGAATTTCTCCTCTTACCCTCGGGAAAATACAAAACTGGGGGCTAAAAAATAATTTTTGTGGGAAAAAGTTTTGTTTTATTTTTACGGCTCTGCATTATAAACTTCTGTGAAGCCTTTGGTGGGTCAAAGCGCTCAAAACACATCTAGATAAGTTCCTTAGGGGGTCTACTTTCCAAAATGGTGTCACTTGTGGAGGGTTTCAATGTTTAGGCACATCAGAGGCTCTCCAAACGCAACATGGTGTCCCATCTCGATTCCAGTCAATTTTGCATTGAAAAGTCAAATGGCGCTCCTTCGCTTCCGAGCTCTGTCATGCGCCCAAACAGTGGTTTACCCCCACATATGGGGTATTGGTGTACTCAGGACAAATTGTACAACAACTTTTGGGGTCCATTTTCTCCTGTTACCCTTGGTAAAATAAAACAAATTGGAGCTGAAGTAAATTTTTTGTGAAAAAAAGTTAAATGTTCATTTTTATTTAAAGATTCCAAAAATTCCTGTGAAGCACCAGAAGGGTTAATAAACTTCTTGAATATGGTTTTGAGCACCTTGAGGGGTGCAGTTTTTAGAATGGTGTCACACTTGGGTATTTTCTATCATATAGACCCCTCAAAATGACTTCAAATGAGATGCGGTCCCTAAAAAAAAATGGTGTTGTAAAAATGAGAAATTGCTGGTCAACTTTTAACCCTTATAACTCCCTAACAAAAAAAATTTTGGTTCCAAAATTGTGCTGATGTAAAGTAGACATGTGGGAAATATTACTTATTAAGTATTTTGTGTGACATATCTCAGATTTAATTGCATAAAAATTCAAAGTTGGAAAATTGCGAAATTTTCATAATTTTCGCCAAATTTCCGTTTTTTCACAAATAAACGCAGGTACAATCAAAGAATTTTTACCACTATCATGAAGTACAATATGTCACGAGAAAACAATGTCAGAATCACTGGGATCCGTTGAAGCGTTCCAGAGTTATAACCTCATAAAGGGACAGTGGTCAGAATTGTAAAAATTGGCCCGGTCCATAACGTGCAAACCACCCTTTGGGGTAAAGGGGTTAATAATACCATTTTTGATATTTTGATTGCCCGTTATTGCAATGTTGCGGCAACCAAAACAAGTAATTCTGGCTCTTTGCTTTTTTTTTTTTTCTTCCTCTCGTTATGCTGTTTAGCGATTGAGTTAACTTTTTTTTTTCATATTGATGTGTGTTTTTAGTTTGGGGCAAAAGTGGGGTGATTTGAAATTTTTTATTTTTCTACTTTTTGCATGCTTCAATAGTCTGAATGGGAGACTAGAAGCTGCCATATTCTGATCGCCTCTACTACATACAGGCGATGATCAGGTTGCCTGTATGTAGCAGAATTACTCACTTGCTATGAATGCTGACCACCGGGTGGCGCTCACAGCAAGCCGGCAGTGACAACCATAGGGGTCTGCTGGAGACCTCGGGTTGTCATGACGACAACCCATCAGGGACCGACTTTCATGTTACATGGGCGGGATTTCCAACTCGCTTGCTGGAAGCACATGTTAAATGCGGCTAACAGTTGCGGATGGATTGTGATTCCACCCGTGGCTGTTCAAAACAGCTGATATGTGCTGGAAAAGATGTGGCCTCAGAGCCCATATCAAAGGGAGGGAGTACGACATCGACATACTATTACTATCTTTTAATTGAGAAGGTGGGGTCTAACTACTTGGGACCACCTGACATTCAAACAGCCCATTCTAGTCCAGGTGGCTCTCCAATAAAGCATAGTGATGAGTGGGGCTACACATTAAGACCCTTAGGGCTTGTTTCCATTTGTGAGAAACACGTCTGTGTCTCGCATGTGAAAACCAAGCTCTGGCGCCGGCACTTGGGAGTGGAGCATGCGGCTCCATGTGTTGTTATGCGGCCGCACGCTCCGCTCCCAAGTGCCGGCGCCAGAGCTTGGTTTTCACATGCGAGACACGGATGTGTTTCTCGAAAATGGAAACAAGCCCTTAAAGAGTTACACTAGTACATGTAGGTGACCACCCAACATTGCTGATCTGCCTACTACGGCAAGAGAATCCTCTGTGCCAGTAATGTGCCCACAGATTGGTGCTAATTTGCTTCCTGATTTCTGCAGATCTGCCACTGGTTTCTACAGAAATGCTTCTTATTGAGTACAGTTTGCCTGGATTGTTGGCCGTGGTTCTGTGGATGAACTTGCGGAGGGTTCTGATTAATGCAGAGGTGACACAGTGGCTCCCGGACTATCAGCCATTAATGGGGAGCAGAATGGGGGGCCCAGTGGTAGTGTAGCTGTTGTCCGGATTTGTCTATGTAATATTGCCCTTGTGCTGGTCAGATCAGCATCTATTCCTAGGGGAATGGTGGCCTGTACTAATGAGACTCCTTCTGCACTTACCCCAAACTTAAAGGGGCACGCAAAATTGGATATTTACATTAAAAGGGAGACCAAGTATGAAACCCTCCTTTACTCTAGACTCTTAGGCTAAGACCAAATCTGTTCTGGTCTAGAAGTGACGAGGATGTGAGCGTCTACTGCTGCAGAGTGGCTGCAGGTCTGAGGAGACAGCGGGTATTTAACCCAAAAGAAAAAAGATGGCCGCCATGTGTCTAGCAGTGCCAGAAGGGATCTGTGCAGCATGTAGTATGTGTAGTTTATACCAGCAGTAATCCAGCTGGGCACTCCATACTAATCCAGGATAACTGCAGGGCCATCAGTTGCCACTGTGGCAAAAGCCAAACATGGGCTTGAAAATACAAAAGTAACTTTTTTTTTGTAACTACAACTTCCAGCGTGTCTTTATAGCTGAATGCCAGCAGGGCAGGATGAGGGTTGTAATTTTGCAACGGCTGAAGAGACCTTGCACCAACTGTGGGAAAAGTAGTAAACTTCTGATTCAGTTGTATATTTTTTTTTTTTATTTAAAAATTGCACACTTTTAAGGTATAAAAATATATCAGAAAACCACACATGTGCAAGAATAATAAAGCTGGCCACAGACAATGTAAATTGGCATGAATACTGAAGTTATCATGAACTTGGCTCCTCCGGGGCGGGCACTCTACTACAGCTCTGATGGGTGAAACTTCCTAGGAGCTAACTGCATATCAAAATTTCAGGAAAGCTATGTGGCCGCCCTTGTGGGAGGTGTACAAACAAAAGCAGCCATTGGCCTCTTTACCCCTAGGAGATCAGCTGGTTTAGTTAGTAAAGCCGCATCTGGTTATACTTTTATCCCCCTTTTAGGCCATTTCAAGGTAAATGTAGCATTGAAGACCGTCCAGGTAACGCAGAATTGTCCATCTGGAGTGAGGGCCCCACCTGTTTAACACCATGCTCTAATCGGAAATATGGACAGTTTGCATATTTAAGACCGTCCCTTTAAGGGTTGTCACCCAGCTTTCCCAGAGACGGATGAAATTAAAAAGTGATTGAATATATCAAATCTAGAGCATTAATGATTTGTCTATGGCCAGCTGCTTTATAATACGATATGGAACATCACACGTATATACAGTGGGGCAAAAAAGTATTTAGTTAGTCAGCAATAGTGCAAGTTCCACCACTTAAAAAGATGAGAGGCGTCTGTAATTTACATCATAGGTAGACCTCAACTATGGGAGACAAACTGAGAAAAAAAAATCCAGAAAATCAAATTTTCTGTTTTTTTTATCATTTTATTTGCATATTATGGTGGAAAATAAGTTTTTGGTCAGAAACAAACAATCAAGATTTCTGGCTCTCACAGACCTGTAACTTCTTCTTTAAGATTCTCCTCTTTCCTCCACTCATTACCTGTAGTAATGGCACCTGTTTAAACTTGTTATCAGTATAAAAAGACACCTGTGCACACCCTCAAACAGTCTGACTCCAAACTCCACTATGGTGAAGACCAAAGAGCTGTCAAAGGACACCAGAAACAAAATTGTAGCCCTGCACCAGGCTGGGAAGACTGAATCTGCAATAGCCAACCAGCTTGGAGTGAAAAAATCAACAGTGGGAGCAATAATTAGAAAATGGAAGACATACAAGACCACTGATAATCTCCCTCGATCTGGGGCTCCACGCAAAATCCCACCCCGTGGGGTCAGAATGATCACAAGAACGGTGAGCAAAAATCCCAGAACCACGCGGGGGGACCTAGTGAATGAACTGCAGAGAGCTGGGACCAATGTAACAAGGCCTACCATAAGTAACACACTACGCCACCATGGACTCAGATCCTGCAGTGCCAGACGTGTCCCACTGCTTAAGCCAGTACATGTCTGAGCCCGTCTGAAGTTTGCTGGAGAGCATTTGGATGATCCAGAGGAGTTTTGGGAGAATGTCCTATGGTCTGATGAAACCAAACTGGAACTGTTTGGTAGAAACACAACTTGTCGTGTTTGGAGGAAAAAGAATACTGAGTTGCATCCATCAAACACCATACCTACTGTAAAGCATGGTGGTGGAAACATCATGCTTTGGGGCTGTTTCTCTGCAAAGGGGCCAGGACGACTGATCCGGGTACATGAAAGAATGAATGGGGCTATGTATCGTGAGATTTTGAGTGCAAACCTCCTTCAATCAGCAAGGGCATTGAAGATGAAACGTGGCTGGGTCTTTCAACATGATAATGATCCAAAGCACACCGCCAGGGCAACGAAGGAGTGGCTTCGTAAGAAGCATTTCAAGGTCCTGGAGTGACCTAGCCAGTCTCCAGATCTCAACCCTATAGAAAACCTTTGGAGGGAGTTGAAAGTCCGTGTTGCCAAGCGAAAAGCCAAAAACATCACTGCTCTAGAGGAGATCTGCATGGAGGAATGGGCCAACATACCAACAACAGTGTGTGGCAACCTTGTGAAGACTTACAGAAAACATTTGACCTCTGTCATTGCTAACAAAGGATATATTACAAAGTATTGAGATGAAATTTTGTTTCTGACCAAATACTTATTTTCCACCATAATATGCAAATAAAATGTTAAAAAAACAGACAATGTGACTTTCTGGATTTTTTTTTCTCAGTTTGTCTCCCATAGTTGAGGTCTACCTATGATGTAAATTACAGACGCCTCTCATCTTTTTAAGTGGGGGAACTTGCACTATTGCTGACTGACTAAATACTTTTTTGCCCCACTGTATATATATATATATATATAAATATATATATATATATATATATATATATATATACATATATATATATATATATATATATCTATATATATATCTATAGATATAGATATATATATAAGCCACACAGGTTATATAAATATAGTGATAATATTCCAGGAATTATTTCCTGGTCAAAAGGGGCTCAGATCAAAAAGGATCTAAATAGTTTGCGCTTGCATTCAGCAGTGTAAAGCATAGGGGTCATGGCCATACTTAATACGCATGCATATTTCATCAAAGACTAAGCAAGATTTAAGGCCTCGTTCACATGTCAGTATTTTTGCATTAGTGTTTATTAGACAAAAAACAAGAGTGGAACTGAAGGAGAAAAAATATTATTGAACAATTGACACCTGTTCTGTGTTTTGGAGACTCCTGGTTTTGGCATACATGCTGATGAAATACTGATCAAAAATAGTGACGTGTGAACGACACCTTAGACTACTTTCATACTTCCGTCTTTTCAGATCCGTTGCAATGCGTCGTTTTGGGAAAAAAACGGATTCTGCAAATGTGCCCGCAGGATCAGTTTTTTTCCCATAGACTTGTATTAGCGAAGATGGCCACACGTCACATCCCTCGTGCGACGGATCTCTCGTGTTTTGGCGGACTGTTGTCAGGAAAAACATTCAATGTAACGTTTTTTGTCTGCGTCAAAAAAACGTACAGCGACGGATCCTGCGGCGTCCGTCGTTGGCTAGAATGGAAGCCTATATACGCAGGATCCGTTGCTTTCCGTCAAATGACGGAATCCAGCAACAGATTCCATTTTTTTTACACTGAACATGCCTGGAAGGATTTCTATTCCTTTAATTTAACCCATTTTTCCTGCAGCTGCTGCATCGACGGATCCGTCAAAAAACAGGATCCAGTGCATCCGGTTTTTACAATCTGCACAGGATCCGTCTTTTCAACACTTTGACGGATTGTGACTGATTCTAAAATACGGAAGTGTTAGGGTATGTGCACACGTCCGGATTTTTAGCGTTTTTTTTGCGGAATTTCGCAATATAAACGCTATAATTCCGCATCAAAAACGCTAAAAATATGCATCCTATCATTTAGAATGCATTCCGGATTTTTTGTTCAGATGGATGCGTTTTTTACCGAAAAAAAAAACGCATTCCGCAAAAAAAATGGACATGCTCATTCTTTTTGCGGATTTTTTGCGGATTTCTAAGCCAAAATGACTTTCAGGAAAAAAAAAAAAAAACCGCTAAAAATCCGCAAAAAATCCGCGCACAAAAACCGCGATAAATCCGCGCGGAAAAAAACGTGATTTTCTGCCAGAATTCTCCAGATTTTGTCAGGAAAAAAACCTGACGTGTGCACATACCCTTAAAGTAGCCTATATTACCCAGTACATGGTTGTACTAGTATAGCTATATGCCATAACTCGCCTCCATTCTTTACACTGCAGCTACTTATGTAGAATAATCGTGATTAGAGAACGGACCATGATGGCACATTAAATGTATCGATAGACGAAAGATGCTCAACCTAGTGTTTATTACCGGACATGGAGAGGGGGCAGTGGAGGTTCTGGACGATTAAGTAGTATTCATGCGTCCTGCTGGCCTCCACGCTGGTTTTAGGGCCCCACCATTGTGCTTCTTTTTACTTGACATCTGGAAAGATGAATCTGCCAAACTGATATTAGTCTGCGCCCCCGAGTTATGTGTGAGGCCGCCCTCTCCTGCCTGAGCATCACTATGCTGTCTGCTCCCATGTCCGGCGCCAAGTCTGTCACTGCTTCCAAGGTGATGGCGCTGCAGTTTCTCTATCCTGGACACCGCTTCTTGTATATTGTCCAGAACAATGGGGACGAGGCTCACGACCCCACCATAAAAGTTCCTGGCTTCATCACAGCTGAGGTGATTAATAACATCATGAGGATACCTGGACAGAGAAAAAAAAAAGCTACAACCTGTGTGCAAGAATACAACTACTATAATACTGCTCCTATGTACAAGAATATAATAACTACTATAATACTGCCCCTATGTACAAGAATATAGCTAATATAATACTGCTCCTATGTACAATAATAGAACTACTATAATACTGCCCTATGTACAAGAATATAGCTACTATAATACTTCCCTCAATGTACAAGAATATAACTATTTTAATATTACCTCTATGTACGAGAATATAACTACTTTAATATTACCCCTATGTACAAGAATATAACTACTATAATACTTTCCCCTATGTACAAGAATATTACTACTATAATACTTTCCCCTATGTACAAGAATATTACTACTATAACACTGTTCCTATGTACAGGAATATAATTATTATAATACTGCCCCCTATGTACAAGAATATAACTACTATAATACTGACCCTATGTACAAGAATATAACTACTATAATACTGCCCCCTATGTACAAGAATATGACTACTAAAATATTACCCCTATGTACAAGAATATAACTACTATAACACTGCCCCCTATGTACAAGGATATAACTACTATAATACTGCCCCTATGTACAAGAATATAACTACCATAATACTTCCCCCTATGTACAAGAACATAACTACTATAATACTGCCCCTATGTATAAGAATATAACTACTATAACACTGCTCCTATGTACAAGAATATAACTACTATAATACTGCCCCCTATGTACAACAATATAACTACTATAATACTGTCTCTATATACAAGAATATAATTACTATAATACTGCCTCTATGTACAAGAATACAACTACTATAACACTGCCCCTATGTGCAAGAATATTACTACTATAATACTGCCCCTATGTACAAGGATATAACTACTATAATACTGCCCCTATGTACAAGAATATTACTATAATACTGCTCCTATGTACAGGAATATAATTACTATAATACTGCCCCCTATGTACAAGAATATGACTACTATAATATTACCCCTATGTAGAAGAATATAACTACTATAATACTTCCCCCTATGTACAAGAACATAACTACTATAATACGGCCCCTATGTACAAGAATATAACTACTATAATACTGCCCCCTATGTACAAGAACATAACCACTATAATACGGCCCCTATGTACAAGAATATAACTACTATAACACTGCTCCTATGTACAAGAACATAACTACTATAATACTGCCCCTATGTATAAGAATATAACTACTATAACACTGCTTCTTTGTGCAAGAATATTACTACTATAATACAGCCCCCTATGTACAACAATATAACTACTATAATACTGTCTCTATATACAAGAATATAATTACTATAATACTGTCTCTATATACAAGAATATAATTACTATAATACTGCTACCTATGTACAAGAATATAACTACTATAACACTGCTTCTTTGTGCAAGAATATTACCACTATAAGGCTACGTTCAGATTAGCGTTGCGCGCCGCTGCGTCGGCGACGCAACGCACGACGCACGAAAAAACGCGTGCAAACGCACGCAAAAACGCTGCGTTTTGCGACGCGTGCGTCGTTTTTTTGACGAAATCGGACGCAAGAAAAATGCAACTTGTTGCGTTTTCTTGCGTCCGACGCTAGCGTCAAAAACGACGCACGTGTCGGAAAACGCAACAAGAAAAACGCATGCGTCCCCCATGTTAAACATAGGGGCGCATGACGCGTGTGTCGCCGCTGCGTTTCCCGACGCAGCGTCGGGAAACGCTAATCTGAACGTAGCCTAATACTGCTCCCTGTGTACAAGAATATAACTACTATAAAGCCGGTATCACACATGCGAGAAACACGTCCGTGTCTCGCATGTGAAATCCAAGCTCTGGGGCCGGCACTTGGGAGCGGAGCGTGCAGCTCCATGTGTTGCTATGCGGCCGCACGCTCCGCCCCGGAGTGCCGGTGCCACAGCTTGGATTTCACATGCGAGACACGGATGTGTTTCTCGCATGCGTGATCCCGGCCTAACACTGCTATGTGCAAGAATATTACTACTATAATGCTGCACTTGTGTACATGAACACACTTTGGTAAAGAGCAGAATCTGTCAGTACGCGACTGTTATTTATGCTGCTATTTATGATGAACTTACTTGGCTCTAAGGTTTGATAGTTCATTAGTTGGACTGAGTAGAGTCATGGCTTCCTCAATGGCGCCCCCTGCTGATTTAGTGTCAGACTGCATGGCTTCCAGTTTAATGCAAAAATCAGCCAAATTGCTGCAGGCATCAAGAAACTGGGAGAGAATTCTCTTGTCTGTGCTGTTGTGACAATGGTTGTCTAAGTAGTTCCGCACCTATAATAAAAATACGCAGAAAGCAAGATAATTGGTTTCTCCATTTCATACTTGTCTTAGTATATACTTGCAGTACCACTCCAAGCCATATGGAGTGCTATTCAGGAAGGAATAAACCTATAAGTTCTGTGGCACATGCTGCGCCCTGAGGCACCACCTGGTGGTAGGAATTGAAATTGCATGCTGTACTACCGCAGTAATGAGTTACCTGCGCCAGAGTGCGCACAGGCTTGATCCGGTCATGCGCGTTTTCACGTGTGCGCTCCAGAGCGGTGATGAAGGTCAATTGCTGCTGTCTCAGGAGTTTACACTGTTCCTCAAGGGTCTTGAGGGTCTGCTTGGTGTCATTCATTGTAAAGTCCATTTCTAGGACCCTGGAAGGGAGAAGTCATACATTAGTCTATGTACGTGCTGCTCCTTCTTTGGAAACGCCATGAAAAGGACGTTTTATTGCTGGCCCCCAGGGCCGATGTGGGCCATCATGCGGAGCGGCAGAAGTTCCTGATTGGATCCCTGTAAATTGCTCCGCCACGTTACAATTTTGCGCATTATACGGCGACATGTGGAGTTCCTGCGACTTTTTGCCCAAAATTCTGCAACTTTCTAACATTTTTTGAACACGTCTGCTTGCAGTCAGTGAATGAAATCAGTCTCCATTTCACAGCTAAGGATTCACTATGAATTTATCCAGCCTGGATCTCTATAGATTTTCAGTTTCCTTTCATTGACAGCAAACTGAGATCTTAGACATTTTAGGAAACTGACCCCCAGCGGGAAGCTTCACTGTGCTGTCTGCACCAGATCGGTGGCCGAAATAAAGTCATAAATATTGTGCGCTCGTCTGTGTAGTGCGAATATTCGCCACGTTTCTTGCCGCTGATGGCGGTTTTCTTACGAGTTGGCGGGAACTTAGCACAGACTGTGCGACGGCGGTGGTCCTAATAGGGTCCCTTCTCTGCAGGTCACCTCTCACCCTTTTTCAACATCCTTGCTTGCTGTCAATTAATGAAAATATCAGCTGGATCAATTCTAGCTCTTCTAACTGCTGGAAGTATGTTCTGTTTTATAGGCAGCAAGCAGAGATCCTGAAAAAAAGTAAGGACTTCTCCCAACAGAAAAGTTGCAGAACTTTTTATTCTGCGGTGACGTCCCCCCTCTGAGCTGAGACCACCCTCCTGATGTAGTTGTGTTTGGCTCTCACCTGCTGTAGGTAGTCGTGGCTCTCGGACGTGTCTCGCCCCGGGGCCCCTGCTCGGTGTGTGAGATGTTGGGGCGGTGAGGCGGCTCTATGTGTGTGGAATCCTGTGTGATTGTTTGGCTCGTTGCTTGGAGACGTTTGTGACATCAGCAGTAACTCTGCTGCCTTGTGTACAGAGGGCTAATTAAAGGGCCGACTACAAGAGTGCAGAATCCGGGTGAGCCCAGGTCTGCGCGCTGCCGCCTCCCTCCATTATACACCAATGTGAATGTGGACGGAGCCTGGCAGCTCTCCATAGCTCCGCAGACATCAGCGGAGAATGACCCCCACATACTGTCACCGATCAGAGGGCGATGGGGAACCTGCTGTCCCCCAATCTCAGGATCAGGGGGTCCCATATCACACCGGTTGTCTGTAGGGGAAAAAAAAAAAGGTTAAATCTGCTACATCCAGTGCTGGCAGTAGTCTGTATGGCGCCTGCCTGGCACTACGGGCAATCTGGTGTATAAGGCACTATGACTGCTAATATATGGGCACTATGGTAATATATGAGCACTACGGTATTATATGGGCACTATTTTTGCTTTCTTGGCCTTTTTTCAGAGAATATGAATGATAACACCAAAACGTTTTCTCCACTCATGGTTAGTGGTTGGGTGAAGCCATTTATTAAAAAAAAAAAAAAAAACACCATAAGAGGAAAAACCTCCACTATTCTTGACAAAAAAAGAAGCAGTACACAGGCAGAGATGCTTACCTGTCCAAGGCCTCCAAATTGCACTAGCCAAGGTGCAGCGGACCCAAGTTAAGATGGCAGATCTGCAATCTCAACTTGGCTCCGCTGCACCTTGGCTAGTGCAATTGTTTGGAGGTCTTGGACAGGTAAGCATCTCTGCCTGTGTACTGGTTCTTTTTTTGAAGCCATTTATTGTCATACTACTGTGTTTTCTCTTTTTAAATCAAAATGACAACCCAAGACACCCAAATGATCCTGATCAAAAGTTCACATGCCCTGTTGATTTTGGCCTGATAGCATGCACAGAAGTTGACACAAATGGGTTTGACTGGCTACTAAAGGTAACATCATCACCTGTGACCTGTTTGCTTGTAATCAGTGTGTGCATAAAAACTGAGTGAGTTTCTGGGATCCAGACAGACTCTTGCATCTTTCATCCAGCCACTGATGTTTCTGGATTGTGTGTCATAGGGAAAGCAAAAGAATTGTCAATGGATCTACGGGAAAAGGTAGTTGAACTGTATAAAACAGGAAAGGGATACAAAAAGATATCCAAGGAATTTATGATGCCAGTCAGCAGCATTCAAACTGTGATTAACAAATGGAAAATCAGGGGCTCTGTAAAAACAAAACCACGGTCAGGTAGATCAACAGAAATATCATCCACAACTAACAGGAAACTTAGTCTTCCCGACAAATACATTGTAATAAACCAACAGCACAGGAGAGACATTTGTGCTGTTGTGTCTGCACTGGACGCTATTGTAGCAAATCCTCAGCTGAAAGATAGAATTGATCAGAATGGCCTCTGGATGACAACTAGAATGTTCCTACTCACTGACAGTAAGCAGAGATATTGGTAATGCTGATAGACTGAAGCGTAAAGTCATTTAGAAAGTTGCAGAACTTTCCATTATACAAAGCCTGAGCTCATACGGGGGAGATAAGTGGACCCCAATAGAAGCTCCAGATGCAGCTTTGGCTATGACTGGAGAATGACATATGATGTATTTCTGATTGCACTGTGACCTGGCTGACCAGAGGCAGCCGCCATGCCCGATGCCCTCACCATCCCGCAGAGCGTATCTGCATCATCCGCCAGCATCTTGTCTGCAGCCTTTGAGGCGCCTACAGCACACACATCTCCCGCTCTGCTCCTTTATGGCGACACAATGCTTTCTTCTTGCAGGTTTGTGCTTTCTGGTAGCGTGTTACAATGCGGCAGATGCCAGCGCGCCCGCTTTGATGGCGGCGCACACAGAACTGTTTTTGAACTCTCTCAAAGTGCTAAAAAAAATTATCAAAGGCTTTCTTTCCGGGCTACAGAGTCTCGCTCAAGAGGCAGCAGGACGGCGCTCAACAGCCGTGTTATCTCAATCAGCAGACACCTAAAAGGTGGCAAAGCCGACGGCGCCGCTCCGGTACCAACTAACCGGAAAATGGCGGAGGGGAACCGACTGCCCGCCTTCAAAGAAGACGGCTTCAATTAATTTCTGTCATTAGATCTAGAAATCATGGCTTCACTATACAGGTGCAATGTGTATACACATAATGAGGTTCTGCAGCAGCTGAGATGTATGACAAGGCATGCTGCAGCGTGTGATGGTCTGTAGGAGCTGAGATTAAAAGGTTCTGCAGAAGCTGTGTAGCACATGAGAAAGTTCTGCAGCAGCTGAGGTGTGTATTATGAGGTTCTGCAGCAGCTCTGGAGTTAAGTGTAAGGCTACGTTCACATTAGCGTCTTGCGGTGGTGCGTCGGGTGCAGCCGCGACGACGCATGCGTCATGCGCCCCTATATTTAACATGGGGGCGCATGGACATGCGTTTGCATGCGTTTTGTGATGCATGCGTCTTTTTTGCCGCAAGCGTCAGGGCGCAGAGGACGCAGCAAGTTGCATTTTTTTTGCGTCCAAAATCCGGCCAAAAAAGGATGCATGCATCACAAAACTATGTGTTTTGCATGCGTTCTTGTTTGCGTTGTGCATTGCGTTGCCGACGCTGCACCGCACAACGCAAATGTGAACGTAGCCTAAGGAGGTTCTGTAGCAGCTGAGCTGTTTATTATGAGGTTCTGCCGCAGCTGAGGTGTGTGAAGAGGTTATGCAGCAGCTACGTACTGTTAGGGAGTTCTGCAGCAGCGGAGCTGTGTATTATGAGTTTTTTTGCAGCCGCTGCGGTGTGTGAGGAGGTTATGCAGCAGCTGAGCTGTTTAGTAGGAGGTTCTGCAGCAGCTGCGGTATTTTGAGCTGCAGCCATGGAGTGTATGATGACATTTAAACCACCACATCCCTAATCCTCAGCCAGATGATCCTGGTAACTTATCACAGACTCCTACACAGGGTCCCTTGTTCTAGATCTCTGTTTGCTGTCAGTGAATGGGAACATCCTCCAGGTGCCCCCAGCCAGTGGAGTGCTGCTAATAGCGGCACACCACACGGCTGCTGTGGGACCCCTGCACGGCCCCCCCATCGCTCACTCAACTTATTGGCATCATAGATGCCGATACAGTTGAAAGCAGTGATGGTGGAGAGTGTCACATGACGCTCCCACTCCCATCACTCCCCCTCTGCTTGTGACTCAACGGGTGCGCAATATTGTCACTTCATCGTGCGCCACTCTGTGCCAGCAGTAGAGCCGATGAGACCGGAGCAGAGGCTTAAGCAGGGCGGGGAACAAGGAGGAGGGGTGAGTATTGGGTGTGTGTGAATGTATGCATTATACTGTGTGTGTGTCTGTACTATACTGTGTGTTGGGAGGAGCTGCACTATACTGTGTATTGGTGGAGCTGCACTATACTGTGCATTGGGGAGCTGCACTATACTGTGTGTTGGGAGGAGCTGCACTATACTGTGTATTGGGGTAGCTGCACTATACTGTGTATTGGGGGAGCTACACTATACTTTGTATTGGGGAGCTGCACTATACTGTGTGTTGGAGGGGAGCTGCACTGTACTGTGTATTGGGAGAGCTGCATCATACTGTGTGTGGGAGGGAACTGCACTATACTGTATGTGTGGGGGAACTTACTGTGTGTGGGTGCTGCACTATATTGTGTGTGTAGGGAGATGCAGTATACTGTGTGTGGAGAGGGGCTGCCTTATACTGTGAGTGGGAGGGAACTGCACTATACTGAGTGGGGGGGCTGCATTGTACTGTATGTGTGTGTGTGGGGAGGGGCTGCATTATACTGTATGTGTGTGTGGCTTCAGTATACTCTATCAAGGACCATGGGGAGTGCACTATTCAATATGCACTATATGGGACCTGCATTATACTGTATTGAGGACTATCTGTCCCCATCATTCTTCCTCAGTCGGTGTAAAGAAACTCGGGAACAAGAGTCAAACGACTTCATTATTGTCGATCACGCTTGATTAAAGGCCTGAACTCTGCACCTGTAAACACAACCAAAATATCTGTGTGATGTGGAATATGTGAGCATTTGGGTCCCACTTCAAACTTTTGCCCAGGGCCCCATTTTCTCTAAAACCGGCCCTGAATACATGTCACAGCTGTGGGTTTGTTACAATTGCATCAAACCTGGACATAACACATCACCCCCAGATCTCTTGTTGGGAGGGTTCGCTACAATGTTTCACTTGGTAAAACCAAAAACACATGGGCCACTGTGTGTGGGGGCTGCATTATACTGTGGGTGGGGGGCTGCATTATCCTGTGTGAGGGGGCTGCATTATACTGAGTGTGTGGGAGGCTGCATTATACTGAGTGTGTGGGAGGCTGCATTATACTGGGTGTTTTTGGTTTTAGAATTGTTCTCTTGTTTCTACAAGACTGGGGAGTTCACCACTCCTCTGTGGGTCATTTGCATTGTAGCTGTTCCATCTCGCATGTTCAACGTGGATATTTTCTCTCTGAGCCCTGTTCATACAGGTACTATACAGATGATCAGGTTTTTAAATACATCAGATAGGGATTATATACATTAGACAGGACTGCTCTAATATGGGTATACCTTGGCGATTGGTGGAGCAGCTTAACATACTTTTTTTGGCAAAAAAAACTTATTGACTAAATACCCTGTATTTTTTCATTTTTTGACTAGCACTTGCTTATTTACTGTGACTTTTTTTTACAACAGAGTATTTTTTGACCTCTGTGCGCTTTTGTGTTTTCAATGTATCACTTGGTGTAGCTCCGTTGCCTAGATAGGATACAAGTGTAGCAAATCCTCAGCGGTGACAAGTGTGGTATCAGGATGAGTTTTCAGTCTGAGGATGTTGGTCGTTATATGGGTCTTAGTCAAGGACCCACAACTCTCATCATCCTATATTTTCTCGGAGCCCTTCTTGCTCCCCTGTGGATCTCCCGTGATTGCGACACACGCCGCCGCGTTACTATTTGCTGTAACCTCAGACGCTCGGGAAGGAGTCGGATAATAATGGGAAGCGCCGGCACGGAAACCACGAGCACTACACAAACAAGTCCTAATCTCGAGAGGAAGCCCACAATCCGTGAGCGCAAACACCTGACACATCATCCCATGATGACCGCAGCGGCTGACAACGGTCGAGACTTAAAGGGGAAATCCACCGTGGAAATATCAGCAGTTCAATCATGTCCTCGAGCCATTATTACATTTGAACGACATCTTATATCTGTTGCTAAGACTAATATTGGTGCTGAGACGTCCCCACAGCCCCAAGGACTCATCACCCAGCATATCCTGAGTCCATAATGACAAGTCAGCCCAGTGCTGCCGATTCTGTGCGTTCTGTATACTGATGCTGTGTGTCCAGCAGGGGACACTGTGGGGTGGCAATATTCTGTATTTCAGAGTGGTGCCTCACATTACCACATCAGGAAGTAAGAGGCGCTGCTGACATGGCGGAGAAACCATTCAGGACCACTCCGGACTAGTAGCCTGAAACTAGGGAACTGCTGCCATGAAGCAAAATCAGTATAATGTTTAGATAGGCGTCATGTTCCACATGGAGCAACAGAACACCGGCCTGTCACTTTGCCCCCACCAGGCTGTCTTCTTCCCATAGTGCATCGAGCTGCCATCTCCTTCCCAAGCAAGTGGTGCACCCAAGAAGAACATGACCAATCATACCGCTTTCTTCCATTGCTCCACAGTCCACTTCTGATGATCTCACACCAATTGTAAGCACTTTTAGAGATGGACAGGGTTAATATGGGTGGTCCGACCATTGTACACAGCTAGCTCCAATCTTCCCCACAAGACCTGACATATACCGGGGACACCCCACTCGACAAGACCTGTCATATACCTGGGCCACCCCGCTCGACAAGACCTGTCATATACCTGGGACACCCCGCTCGACAAGACTCACCATATACCGGGGACATCCCACCCCACAAGACCTAGACCTGCCAAATACCAAGAACACCCCACAAGATCCACCGTATACAAGAAACACTCCACAAGACCCGCCGTATACAAAGAACATTCCACAAGACCCTCCGTATACCGAGAGTTTGGCAAACTAAGTGTTTGAAGTGTCAAGACCCGGGGAACACCATAAAAGACCCTCTGTGTACCAGGGACACCTCGCCATACCTACCGTATACCTGGAACACCCTGCATGGACCCTCTGTATACTGAGAACACCTCATAAGACCCACCGTATACCGGGAACACCCTACAAGACTCCACAAGACCTGCCGTATATTGGGGAACACCCTGCAAGAACCCCTGTGTACTGGGAACACCCCACAAGACCCGCCGTATACCAGTAACAACCCACAAGATCCCCCGTATACCGGGAACACCCGACAAGACCCGGCATATATTGGAAAAACTCCACAAGACTGTGTACCAGGGACACCTCGCCATACCTACCGTATACCTGGAACACCCTGCATGGACCCTCTGTATACTGAGAACACCTCATAAGACCCACCGTATACCGGGAACACCCTACAAGACTCCACAAGACCTGCCGTATATTGGGGAACACCCTGCAAGAACCCCTGTGTACTGGGAACACCCCACAAGACCCGCCGTATACCAGTAACAACCCACAAGATCCCCCGTATACCGGGAACACCCGACAAGACCCGGCATATATTGGAAAAACTCCACAAGACTCGCTGTATACTGGTAACAACTCACAAGACCCATTGTATACTGGGAACACCCCACAAGACCCGCCGTATACCGGGAAACCCTACAAGACCTGCAGTATGCCGGGAACACCCTACAAGACCTGTCGTATACCAGGAACACCCCACAAGACCTGCCGTATACCAGGAACAACCTACAAGACCTAACGTACACCTGGAACACCCCACAAGACCTGCCGTATACTGGAAAGACTTCACATGACCCGCCGTATATCGAAGAACATCCTGCAAGAACCCCTGTATACCGGGAACACCCCACAAGACCCGGCGTATACCATGAGTTTGGCCATCATGAAGTGCAGACGATTATCCCATAGCAGCTCATGCTGTATTTACACACGTGGTCAAAATTGTTGGTAATCCTCATTTAATGACAGAAAAACCCACACTGATCACAGAAATAACTTGAATCTGACAAAAGTAATAAATAAAAAAAATCTGGGAAAATGAATTAATGAAAGTCAGACATTGCTTTTCAACCATGTTTCCACAGAATTAAAAATAATAATGAAACTCATGAAATAGGCCTGGACAGAACTGATGTTACCCTTAACTTAATATTTTGTTGCACAACCTTTTGAGGCAATTAAACGATTCCTGTAACTGTCAATGAGACTTCTGCACCTCTCGACAGGTATTTTGGCCCACTCCTCAAGAATAAACTGCTCCAGTTGTCTCATGTTTGAAGGTTGCCTTTTCCAGACGCCATGTTTCAGCTCTTTCCAAAGATGCTCAATAGGATTTAGGTCAGGGCTCATAGAAAGCCACTTCAGAATAGTCCAGTGTTTCCCTCTTAGCCATTCTTGGGTGATTTTAGCTGTGTGTTTTGGGTCATTATCCTGTTGCCGATACCGCTGGAACATGAGTGAGAGGTGAGTATAGGCTTTTTTTATTTTATTGGCACCAAACATTTAGATCAAGAAGGTGTTGTCCAGTAGTGGAGAACCCCTTTGACATTGGGCTATAAAAAAAATCCTGTGAAAATACCGAGGATTCAATGGTGTCTTTGCCCCCTCGATGTACAGTGACATGTAAAAGTTTGGACACCCCTGGTCAAAATTACTGTTATTGTGAACTGTTTAGCAAGAAGATGAAATGATCTCTAAAAGGCCTAACGTTATAGATGACACACTTCCTTTGCATTTTAGTAAAAAATATATATATATTTTTATCTTTTACATTTTTAAATTACAAAAAGGAAAATGCCAGTTTTCATGTATCGAGTCTGTAATCTTGTGCAACTGTCTCCTTAGAAATAATTAATCTCCGTACAGCAACGCCATTCTTAGGCTGCCGTCACACTAGCAGTATTTGTAAGCCAAAACCAGGAGTGGAACAATTAGAGGAAAAGTATAATAGAAGCATATGCACCACTTCTGGATTTATCACCCACTCCTGGTTTTGGCTTACAAATACTGATGTAAAATACTGACCAAATACTGCTAGTGTGACGGCAGCCTCACTGTCTCAGTACAGAGATGACTAGATCTGAGTTCCTGCACGGAGGTCCATGATTTCTGTGCACACAGTACTGTCTATAAGGAATGTATACGCCGTACGCACCACACACACACACTGTATACGCCGTACGCACCACACACACACACTGTATACGCCGTACGCACCACACACACACACTGTATACGCCGTACGCACCACACACACACACTGTATACGCCGTACGCACCACACACACACTGTATACGCCGTACGCACCACACACACACACACTGTATACGCCGTACGCACCACACACACACACACTGTACACGCCGTATGCACCACACACACACACACTGTATACGCCTTACGCAGCCTCTTGTGCAGTACCACCAGCGGACCACTGTCGCACCACACACACACTGTATACGCCATACACACCACACACTGTATACGTCGTATGCACCACATACACTGTATACGCCTTACGCAGCCTCTTGCGTAGTACAACCAGTGGAACACTGTCGCACCACACACACACTGTATACGCCATACACACCACACACTGTATGCGCACCACACAAACACACACTGTATACGCCGTACGCACCACATACACACTGTATATGCCGTACGCAGCCTCTTGCGCGGTACCACCAGTGGAACACTGTCGCACCACACACACACACACTGTATACGCCATACACACCACACACTGTATACGCACCACACAAACACACACTGTATATGCCATATGCAGCCTCTTGTGCGGTACCACTAGCGGAACACCGTCGCAAACACGCCGCCACCGGGATCAGCTGAATGATTAACTGACTGCTGCCATCTTTGTAGAGGAGGAGCGAATGCACAGTTTTAATGTGACCGAGCTATTTGTCTGCAAAAAGATGGCGGCGGTCTGATTCGCTGCGCCTGCATGAATTCCACGCAGGTGCAGTGAATCATTCGCTGATCCCGGCGGCAGATGCGCGACGTGTCTACAGGCAGAGGAAGCCGGTCACATTAAAGGGGTTTTACCACAAATGAAAGTTCATTTTAAAAATTGCCTGTGTCTGACCATGTACGGAGCATACCACATCTCCTGGGCAGGGGAGGAAGCAAAAGACAATACTGACATTACCGCAGGGGATCACAGTGGATTCATTTTTTTCAGGTAAAATATTTCACCTCACAAAATGTATCCTCTGCGATCTCCTGCTGTAATGCCAGTATTGATTTTTGAAAGACAGCAGACAAGGGGGATAGCACATGGGGTAGACAGGTCAAAGAAGAGAGCACAGACAGGAGAAGTCAGCACATGGGGAAAGAGAGCGTGGATAGGTGAGTGAGCACATGGGGGGAGAGATTCTCAAGCCTGCCCCATCGCGACATTACCGGGCCTCCATCTAGTACATAATAGTCTATGATAATGAGCTTTACAAACCAAAAGCAGAGCGAACCAGTGTCATCAACCTCTTCCCCACCAACATGCATCCCATGTGACCAACATCGCCCTTTTCCCTATGCAGTCCAATCCCCCCCACATGCATGTGGAATTAACCCCTTCCCTGCACAGCCCACCCCAGCACATGCAGACTCACACAAGTAACATCACCCGCTCACCGCAAAGCCAAGCAGCTCCATGCAAGCAACTTCACCCACTACCCTGAGCAGCCACCCGACATACAGCCCCACATGACTGACATTAACAACCCTTCTCCGCAGACCCCCAGTATGCAGTCCAAAGAGAGGAATATTATCCCCTTCCCTGCGCAGACCCACTCAAGCCTCACCCCTGCACTGAACAGTTACCCAGTATGCAGCCCCCATGTGAATAACATCACAGTCTTCTGCACAGTCCCTCATTGTCATCCCACCTCCTCCGCACAGGCCCTCATCATCATCCCATTCAACCCCTAATCGTCACCATGCCCCCTTTTCCGCACAGCCCCTCATCAACATGCCCCCTTCATCACACAGCCCCTCATCAACATGCCCCCCTTCTCCGCACAGCCCTTCATCAACATGCCCCTTCTCCGCACAGCCCTTCATCAACATGCCCCCTTCGCCGCACAGCCCTTCATCAACATGCCCCCTTCTCCGCACAGCCCTTCATCAACATGCCCCCTTCTCCGCACAGCCCTTCATCAACATGCCCCCTTCTCCGCAAAGCCCTTCATCAACATGCCCCCTTCTCCGCACAGCCCCTCATCATCACGAGTCCTTCTCCGCACAGCCCCTCATCATCACGAGTCCTTCTCCGCACAGCCCCTCATCATCACGAGTCCTTCTCCGCACAGCCCCTCATCATCACGAGTCCTTCTCCGCACAGCCCCTCATCATCACGAGTCCTTCTCCGCACAGCCCCTCATCATCACGAGTCCTTCTCCGCACAGCCCCTCATCATCACGAGTCCTTCTCCGCACAGCCCCTCATCATCACGAGTCCTTCTCCGCACAGCCCCTCATCATCACGAGTCCTTCTCCGCACAGCCCCTCATCATCACGAGTCCTTCTCCGCACAGCCCCTCATCATCACGAGTCCTTCTCCGCACAGCCCCTCATCATCACGAGTCCTTCTCCGCACAGCCCCTCATCATCACGAGTCCTTCTCTGCACAGCCCCTCATCATCACGAGTCCTTCTCTGCACAGCCCCTCATCATCACGAGTCCTTCTCTGCACAGCCCCTCATCATCACGAGTCCTTCTCTGCACAGCCCCTCATCATCACGAGTCCTTCTCTGCACAGCCCCTCATCATCACGAGTCCTTCTCTGCACAGCCCCTCATCATCACGAGTCCTTCTCTGCACAGCCCCTCATCATCACGAGTCCTTCTCTGCACAGCCCCTCATCATCACGAGTCCTTCTCTGCACAGCCCCTCATCATCACGAGTCCTTCTCTGCACAGCCCCTCATCATCACGAGTCCTTCTCTGCACAGCCCCTCATCATCAACATGCCCCCTTCTCCGCACAGCCCCATATGACCTTCACCATATAACCCCACTCTAGTAACATCAACCCTTTTCCTGTGAAAGCCCCCCAATGCCCCAATTCCTTGAGCAGCCCTCTTACAAACAGCCCCAATATAGTAGCATAAGACATGTTTCTTCTAAATCAAAATCCATTCTCCGACCAGTCACGCTGTGCCCTCATCCCCATGTGCACACAGCCCCATTGAGCAGCCCCCAGTCCTCTCAGGGTCTCCTGCACGTGTCATCGCCAGCAGCATCAGCAGAGCGCTGCTTCCCCTCATGGGGCCGGCACTGACTGGACTCAGTGGACTGGAGGAGGCCCCGCCCCATCCTGGGAGATCGTCCCCTCCCAGGAGCGCCTCCATTCTAGACGTTACCATGCGCACAGGTGGAACGCTGCGGGTCCCGTCGCAGAGTGATGACGTTGTGTTGTTGGCGACACTGGTTGCTAGGACACGGCGGCGCTCGCTCTGTAACTAGGGAGAGCTGTGCTGCCCCCTGGCCGGGGATTTCAGCGTAGAGGTCGTTATAGTGAGCAGTAAAAGAGCGGAGATGGACGCCACAGCGAAGCCCCTGAGGATCCCACCGCAGATGGCCGTGTACGCAGAGGACCACCGCATTTTTGATATGCTGCAGGTAAGTGGCTGCCCGTGTGGAACTACTAGTCTCAGCATGTGTAGCAAGCTCATAATAACCAAGTCCACAGCATTGTGATCTGAAACTTGTTGGAGGACCTCAGGTCCCAGCATGCCCTGTGTAACTCTTGTGCCCTGCAGCTGTTGCTGGCAGTTGTAGTTCTTCAGTGCTCACAATGCGTCTTATACGAGGCTGAAGTTGGTTTCTTATTCTGCAAATTTTTCTTTTGTTTTTTATAGGTTTAACAACAAAAAATAAGTATCACAATAATAACATACAAAGCAGCGAAGAGCCCTGATGTGAATACACTTAAACAGCCACAAAAATTAAAAAACTGGCACAAAATGACTTTGGGCCACTGATATCACACTGCAGACATATAGAACGGGGAGCCCCACATCAAAACCAGGTCCCTCCAGCATGGCCCAAGTGGGTTCTGGGCATCATAACTGGCATCAAAGTGGGCAGACAGCCAATTTTGGCAATTTGAATAAGTAACTGATGTTTTTAAGGGGTTAAATGACCTCACACTAAGAATACACAGATATTGATCCCCCTCCTCACACCCAGGTCCTTACAGCCTGGCCTAAATGGGTTCTGGGCATCAGACTTGGCATCACAGAGGGCAAACAGCAGATTTTCACAGATTTGAATAAGTAATTGATGTTTTTAAGGGGTTAAATGACTTTGGACCACTGATCTCACACAAAGGCCGGAGGGAACTGAATTTGATGGGGAGCATTAATATGCATGTAATAGATGTGTGAGATCATTGGCGCAAAATCATTTAACCAATTAAAAACATCAGCTACTTATTCAACACTGTGAAAATTGTCTGTTTGCCCACTTTGATGCCAGTTCTGTTCCCCAGAACCTATTTGGGCCAGCCTGGAGAGACCTGGGTTTGATGCAGGCCATCACTATGTATTCATAGTGTGAGATCAGTGGCCCAAAGTAATTTAACCCTTTCATTAATGCCCTTCAGTGCCGACTTTGATGCCCATTTTTGTGCCAGTTTTATGATTTTTGTAGCTGTTTAAGTGTATTCACATCAGGGCACCTCGCTGCATTGTATATTATTGCGATGCTTATTTTTGTTGTTAAACCTATAAAAAAAGAGAAAAGAAAAAATTGCCGAATAAGAAACCAACTTTAGTTCCGAAATAAGAAACTGACGAATAAGAATCCAACTTCAGCCTCGTACATCTTATTGTGTTCTTTTTACCTTTATCAGAAAATGGTGCAGAATCTCCTGATGGATCGACCGGCCGACCCCATCCAGTACATGATCCACCATCTGCGGAAGGATAATGATGGCGGTAAGGCCGGGGGTCGGGGGCTCGTGCTTGGCTGGCCCCAGGCCCCCTATCATTTTAGCTTTTCACCTTTCATACCTTTTCATTTTCCTGGCTGCCAGTGCAGTATCAGGTCTTTTGCAGCATGAGCTGTGGCACGACCATTGTGGGGTCCGTACGAGTTTCCGATCTCTTTCAAGTCCATTATTTTGTGAGATGAAATGACCAAAAAAACAGCAATTTTCACATTCAGATTATTTTCCGTTTTGGCGTTCACTGGACAAGATACAAGATAAATATTGTGATAATGTATTAGTTCGGACAACACACGCGGAGGAACCGAATATGCTGATTTCTTTTATTTACATTTTAAAGAGTTTATCCACTACTTTTACATTGATGACCTCTCTCTAGGATAGGTGATCAATGTCTGAACGTCTGGGGTCCAGCACCACCACCGATCAGCTGTCATCGGTATCCACGGTGGCCGCCGGCCAGCAGTGCCCACTTACCGAGCTGCTGTGTCTACTTGTAGAGGCCAACGCAAGATTGATCTGAATAAGAGGCAGATGTGCAGTATCAATCCCCGGCCTCTACAAGTCGACAGCAGCTCGATAAGTGAGTATTGCTGTCCGGCGCTGCCACCGATTACAGTTGATCAGAGGGGGTGCCGAGTGTCCTAAGGATAGGTCATCAATCTAAAAGTAGTGGATAATTTCTTTAATTACGTTCTTGGGAAATTAAAGTGATTGATATATATGTATATATTATTTTTTCCTTGGGTTTTCATATTTTTTTTATCAGTTTCCCTGTGACTTGAACCTGCAACATTGTAATACTGCTGTCTAGGGTAAAATTACTCATCTATGAAGCCGTGTAGAGACATGGAAGGCACAGTGACCCTTATTCGGACCCTGGCTGTCAAAGCGAGGCTATCCGCACCTTGTTTCCGACCTCTTACATGCTGCCATCGCAATGAACAGCAGCATCTAGGGATTTAAACTTCTGAGATCAGAGATAGCTCAAATCTCAGCAGACATACGGTACTTGGGTGCCGACTGTACAATGCAGCCGTCACCTGTGCTGTGCAGATCCTGCAATTAGTTGTACAATACGCTGATATATTGTAACACAGTAATATTATCGATCTCCTATGAAGCCCAATCGCAGACTGTGTGAACGGGACACAGGAGCCTTTAACTGGTTCCTTCCTGTCCTGACTCACCCCATTTGCAACCTCATAAATACTGCTGTCACAATCAGCAGTACCTAAGGCAGTGTTCCCCAAGTCCAGTCCTCAAGAGCCACCAACAGGTCATGTTTTCAGGATTTCCTTAGTATTGCACAGGTGATAATTGCATCACCTGGACAGGCAAGCATTCAATGACCTGTGTAATACTAAGGAAATCCTCAAAACATGACCTGTTGGTGGCTCTTGAGGACCGGAGTTGGGGAACACTGACCTAAGGGATTAAAATGCTGCCATTCCACCATACCCTTATCCTCTTTCTCAATATTTTCTATGGTTTAACCCCTCTTTACCCTTCTTTATCGTTTGCTTATATAGGCAATCCCCCTGTACGTTTTTCATTCTATTTCTTTTCCTCTTTCTTCATCCTTTCCATTTTT
The DNA here is from genome assembly GCF_032444005.1 of Ranitomeya imitator. Lineage (NCBI taxonomy): Eukaryota > Metazoa > Chordata > Amphibia > Anura > Dendrobatidae > Ranitomeya > Ranitomeya imitator. The sequence goes on along the minus strand of NC_091283.1, from coordinate 157,574,267 downwards.
CCTCTTCCAGTTCCCCTTTCTTGTCTCCATTACATACTTTTCCTATTTTTTTCCTTTTCCTGTTCTTACCTTTTCCCTTTATCCCTCCTTCATTCCTAATCTTCCCTGTTAGGAGACTTTTAATTATTTTATTCTATTCAAAATGTTAATATTAATGCTATGCATATCGTACTATATCTTTTACTTATTTTATGTTGGTCTCCCCTTCCTACCCTCCCTATGTTTGTATAAATTATTTTCCCCTAATAAAAATTATTTAAACTAAAAAAAAAAGCTTCCATCAAAGTTAGACTAGGGTACTAATTGTGTGCCGCTGCGTGGAGCAGGTTGTATACATGCTGTGCACACAAGGCTGAGTGCGTCCCTGGGCTTCAGTGGGCCCGGGCTCTTTGGGTGCTGGCTCCGGGCTTAATGGCACAAATCCCTGCTGCTCTTTTCAACATCTATGGGGCTAATCTAAAGTAGCACTCAGGTCCTTCTGCCAACCCCGTAGAAATGAATGACTTGTCACAGTGAATGCGTGACCTCCCCTCCTTCCGAACACCTCATTCCTGTAATGCAGTGAAAATATATGGGGGGGGGGACATGGAATCTAGTGATCAGTGAGGGTCCCAGTAATCATACATTCATTACCACTATATAGTGGGGGTGTTGCATATGAGGTGCTCTTACAGTCCATGATATCATAAGCATACATTTTAGTCCAAAAACCTTTTTAACTCAAGGAAACACTCCGTATTACATCATAGAACAAAACCCAGGGAAGATCCAAGGTCAATGAGTGTACTGTATATCAGAAAATAAATAAGCAATTCTTTAATAATAAATCACATACAGATGAAAGCAAGATGCCTCGTGTCAACAAAAGGGATGCAACAAGACATATTATATCATGAAAACAAGTACATGGATTAATCAATATCACAATGCAGCCACTGTATAGTTTCATGGAGTTTGACCCTGTGATGATTGAATCAAATCACTATTTGCCTTAACATAGAAAGAAATACAGGGCCACGTGCTCTCTGTTATATAGATATTAATATAAGTACAGGGTTGCAAACAATTAAACAAACTACAAGGAAGTGCTTCAGTGTATATAAATGAAGGATAATACCTATATCTCAGGCAGTCAGGAACTTCCATATATAACCAAACAGCATGAGCTAACACAGTGCCATAAATAATCAGATACTGGCAGTAAAATACATGTTAGGTTAATACCATATTACAATTAATGCTAGTGCATTTATTCACCTGATAAGAGGCAGAATATCAACTGTGTCACCCACCCCGACGCGCGTTTCGCCTATGTTCTTCTGGGGGTGTGTGGAAGAAGATAGGTGAAATGCGCGACGGTATAACCTAACATGTATTTTACTATGTTTAGGCAAATAGAGATTTGATTGAATCACCACAGGATCAAACTCCATGAAACTACACAGTTGCTGTATTGTGATAGTGATTTATCTATGTACTTGTTTTCCTGATATAATATGTCTTGCTGCATCCCTTTTGTTGACACGAGGCATCTTGTTTTAATCTGTACAGTATGTGATTTATTAATAAATAATTGTTTATTTATTTTCTGATATACACTCCTTTGCTTGGATCTTTCCTGGGTTTACTCCGTGATGTTATGCAGGATTTTTTTGGGAGATTTTCCAGCAGCTGCTGACATTATCTGCACCTTCTTCAAACTTATCGATTTCTCTCTTGATACAAAAACTCCTGACTGAAGGAAAGCATGCTCTGATATTTAGAGGTTTTGTTGAAGCGCGGATAGAAATCAGACTGATTTCTCTTTTCATCATCCCCTCCGGAGCCTTTGTCAATAAGACAAGCAGTAAATGTTATTTATATATGTAGCAAAATCATCTCCACCTGGTAAATAATCACCACAGAGACATTGCCACTTCTCTGGAATAAAGACTTCCTAAATCGGCCCAGCCTGGAGAAAACCTGAAGCTCAAACGAAATGTGGGTATAATTCTTCTCTTTGAATGTGGTATATAAAGAGATGTGCTAAATGGTGACTTACTGGTCCAAAAATGCAACGAAGAACAGCAGTTCTCTGTGTGAAGAAAAGGAAAGGCTAAACTCTAGATGCATAGGACTGAGGAATGGCAACATAAAGGCAGAGGGGACGGAGGAAGGGAGAAGTCACACATTGAAAAAAGACAAAGAATTAAAAGAGATGGGGAGTAGAAAGAGAGGAAATGGGGAGAAGGAAGCACAGAGTAAAAACTAGAGGGATGAAGGAAGCACAGAGTAAATACCTGTTGGAATAAGGAAGCACAGAGTAAAGACTAGAAGGAAGCACAGAGTAAAGACCTGTTGGAATAATGAAGCACAAAGTAAAGACTAGTGGGAAGAAGGAAGCACAGAGTAAAGACCTGTTGGAATAATGAAGCACAGAGTAAAGACTAGTGGGAAGAAGGAAGCACAGCGTAAAGACCTGTTGGAATAATGAAGCACAGAGTAAAGACCTGTTGGAATAATGAAGCACAGAGTAAAGACTAGTGGGAAGAAGGAAGCACGGTGTAAAGACTAGTGGGAAGAAGGAAGCACAGAGTAAAGAGCTGCTGGAAGAAGGAAGCACAGAGCAAAGACTTGTGTGAATAAGGAAGCACAGAGTAAAAACCTGTGTGAAGAAGGAAGCACATAGTAAAGACCTGCGTGAAGAAGGAAGCACATAGTAAAGACCTGCATGAAGAAGGAAGCACAGAGTAAAGACCTGCATGAAGAAGGGAGCACAGAGTAAAGACCTGTGTGAAGACGGAAGCACAGAGTAAAGAGCTGCGTGAAGAAGGAAGCACAGAGTAAACATCTGCGTGAAGAAGGAAGCACAGAGTAAAGACCTGCAGGAAGAAGGAAGCACAGAGTAAACATCTGCGTGAAGAAGGAAGCACAGAGTAAAGAGCTGCGTGAAGAAGGAAGCATAGAGTAAACATCTGCGTGAAGAAGTAAGCACAGAGTAAACATCTGTGTGAAGAAGGGAGCACAGAGTAAAGACCTGCGTGAAGAAGGAAGCACAGAGTATACATCTGCGTGAAGAAGGAAGCACAGAGTAAAGAGCTGCGTGAAGAAGGAAGCACAGAGTAAAGAGCTGCGTGAAGAAGGAAGCACAGAGTAAAGACCTGCAGGAAGAAGGAAGCATATAGTAAAGACCTGCATGAAGAAGGAAGCACAGATTAAAGACCTGCATGAAGAAGGAAGCACAGAGTAAAGACCTGCGTGAAGAAGGAAGCACAGAGTAAAGACCTGCGTGAAGAAGGAAGCACAGAGTAAAGACCTGCATGAAGAAGGAAGCACAGAGTAAAGACCTGCATGAAGAAGGGAGCACAGAGTAAAGACCTGCGTGAAGAAGGAAGCACAGAGTAAAGAGCTGCGTGAAGAAGGAAGCACAGAGTAAACATCTGCGTGAAGAAGGAAGCACAGAGTAAACATCTGCGTGAAGAAGTAAGCACAGAGTAAACATCTGCGTGAAGAAGGGAGCACAGAGTAAAGACCTGCGTGAAGAAGGAAGCACAGAGTAAAGACCTGCGTGAAGAAGGAAGCACAGAGTAAAGACCTGCGTGAAGAAGGAAGCACAGAGTAAACATCTGCGTGAAGAAGTAAGCACAGAGTAAACATCTGCGTGAAGAAGGAAGCACAGAGTAAAGAGCTGCGTGAAGAAGGAAGCACAGAGTAAACATCTGCGTGAAGAAGGGAGCACAGAGTAAAGAGCTGCGTGAAGAAGGAAGCACAGAGTAAACATCTGCGGGAAGAAGGAAGCACAGAGTAAAGACCTGCGTGAAGAAGGAGGCACAGTGTAAAGACCTGCGTGAAGAAGGAAGCACAGAGTAAAGTCTTACAAATTAGAAGATTGCTGAGCAGAGACAGATAGGATAGAGGAAAGTTAGAGTGAAGGTGAAGGAGAGAGAAGTAGGACAGGATGAAGGAAGAGGAGAGTGATGTCAGATGAAAAGTTGGAAGAGCAGAGTGAAATAGAAAGAAAGAAGAAGGCCATTAAGAAGGACTGAAGGTACGTTGGATAGAGCAAGGAGGATGAAGGGCAGAGCAAAGACAGGCCTGAAAGAGGAAGAGCGTAAAGCAGACGGATGGTAAAAGAAAAAAGCAGAGAGAAATAAGGATGAGAATAAGGAATTACATTACGTGTCATCTTTTTTTCTTGTATATAATATGTAGGATAAAGTGATGTGGATTAAAGAAAACACACACCGCATGATCTGGAGCCGCTTCACTGCTGTGTGGACGAAGTCAAAAGACGGGATTAAAATACAAAGTGTTCTGACTGACTATTGGGGTCCCCCAGATGCTTCCGCGTATTCCAGCAGATTGCTGCAGAAAACGTCTCTGAGCGGGGGGAGCAGATGTTTGGAGATATCAATCTTTAATGCTGTGTGCTCCCCGTACGCTTCTCGCTGCTGTTATAAGTCGGGTAATGATGGCTTTTTGTCAGAAGTGAACCAGGCCCCTCTCCCTGCCTGGGCCCCCGTCTCCTCGGCTGCTGCAATCCTTGGGTTAGTTGCTTGCAGGATTACACATAATGAATAGTAAACTCTGCAGCAGCTCAGATGAAGGCTTAGCAGGTGAGAGCGAGCGCATTATATTCAGCTACAGACAGCGCATCAGATCCAGGCAGAGCAGGATTGTACCCATGGACTGAGCACAGGAATAGAGCTTTATGTATTCCTACTCCCATCGGATTATTACACACAACAAATAGTGATCCGGCACCAGATTATTAGGAGAAGGTAGAATTTGCTTTTCTATAGCAGACTTCTAAAAGTTGCCTTTAGATGGAGGCTCGCTAAAAGTTTAAAGGCCCCCGCACTATGTTCACTGTGAAATAAGACTCCGGTATGGTAAAAAACATCAATATTCATGTGCAGGGGAGACACAGGCTGTATCTCCCCTGCATCTCCAAATATTCAGAAAGAGTAAATTATTAGTCAATTCTAACTCATTAGATGGGAAGGAGGATTGCGGAAAGTTGGGAAGGAGGAAGGACAGAGCGTGGAAATATGGGAAGGAGAAGGGAAGAGTGAGGAAAATGGGAATGAAGAAGGGCAGAGTGTGGAAACATGGGAAAGAGGAAGGACAGAACATGGAAACATGCAAAAGAGGAAGGGCAGAGCGTGGAATGATGGGAAGGAGGAAGGGCAGAGTGAGAGAAATGGGAATGTAAAAGGGCAGAGTGCTGAAAAATAGGAAGGAGGAAGGGCAGAGCGTGGAATGATGGGAAGGAGGAAGGGCAGAGTGAGAGGAATGGGAATGAAGAAGGGCAAAGTGCGAAACGATGGGAAGGATGAAGTGCAGAGCGCAGAATGATGGGAAGGATGAAGTGCAGAGCGCAGAATGATGGGAAGGATGAAGTGCAGAGAGCAGAATGATGGGAAGGATGAAGTGCAGAGCGCAGAATGATGGGAAGGATGAAGTGCAGAGCGCAGAATGATGGGAAGGAGGAATGGGTAGAACGCTGAAAAATAGGAAGGAGGAAGAGCAGAGCCAGTAAAATGGGAAGGATGAAGGGCAAAGTGCGAAACGATGGGAAGAAGAAAAAACAGAACAAGGCAAAAGAGAAGGAGGAAGGACGGAGTAAATATGGACAGGAATGAAGAGGGGAAGAGTAAAGACAGATGGGACGGAGTAAGGCCAGAGTAAAGACAATCAGGAAAGAGGAGGAGCAGAGTAAATACATGGGAAGAAGAAGGAGCCTAGTAAAGACAGAGGAGCAGAGTAAAGATGGATGTGAACAAGGAGGAGCAGAGCAACAATAGATGTGAAGGAGGAGGGGCAAAGTAAAGATGGACGGTAAGGAGGAGGGGGAGAGTAAAGACAGACGGGAAGGAGGAGGGGCAGAATAAAAAAATAAGGAAAGGAGAAGGGGCAGAGTAAAGATATATGGGAAAGAGGAGGAGCCTAGTAAAGACATATGGGAAGAGGCGGAGCCTAGTAAAGACATATGAGAAAGAGGAGGAGCCTAGTAAAGACAGAGGGGCAGAGTAAAGACAGACTTGAATGAAGAGGAGCAGAGTAAAGATAGATATGAAAAAGGAGGGGCAGAGTAAAGATGGATGGGAAAGAGGAGGGGCAGAGTAAAGACATTTGGGAAGGAGATGGAGCAGAATAAAGACTGACAGGAAGGAGTAAAGGCACAGTAAAGACAGACAGAAAGGAGGAGGGGCAGAGTAAAGACAGACAGAGAGGAGGAGGGGCAGAGTAAAGACTGACGGGAAGGAGGAGGGGCACAGTAAAGACTGACGGGAAGGAGGAGGGGCAGAGTAAACACAGATGGAAAGGAGGAGGGGCAGAGTAAAGACTGACGGGAAGGAGGAGGGGCAGAGTAAAGACAGATGGAAAGGAGGAGGGGCAGAGTAAAGACTGACAGGAAGGAGGAGGGGCAGAGTAAAGACATCTGGGAAGGAGGAGGGGCAGAGTAAAGACAGACAGAAAGGAGGAGGGGCAGAGTAAAGACAGACGGAAAGGAGGAGGGGCAGAGTATAGACAGACGGAAAGGAGGAGGGGCAGAGTAAAAACGGATGGAAAGGAGGAGGGGCAGAGTAAAGATGGATGGGAAAGAGGAGGGGCAGAGTAAAGACATCTTGGAAGGAGGAGGGGCAGAGTAAAGACAGACAGAAAGGAGGAGGGGCAGCGTAAAGGCTGACTGGAAGGAGAAAGGGAAGAAAAATTTGAAGGAGGACGGCAAAAGAAAAGACTTGTAGAAGGAGGAATGTCAGAGTGAAGATGAATGGGAATGAAGAAGGACAAACTGAAGACGATCTTGTAGGAGGAAGAGAAGAGGAAGGGCAGAGTGAACTCAGACTCTATGGAGAAGTTGCAGACATATAACAGATCCATATATTGCTAATATTTATTATCTGTATCACTGATCTCCGACTTGTAACTCTCCAGCTGAGGCAAAACTACAACTCCCAGCATGCCTATTTGTCATCAACAGGTGCAGACTTACTTTTGGTAGTCAGTGCATGCTGGCAGTTGTAGTTTTGCAGCAACAGAAGGGCCACAAGTTGGAGACCTCTGGTCAAAGCTCTGTAAACATTCCCCTTCCACTATTTGCAGAGTTTTTTGCCTGCGCATACACAAGCAGCACAATTCCCTCTGAGCGCACCTTCGGCTGAGCGCCCTCTCTAGCGAGCGCATGCAAATTAATAAATAAATAAAACAGAACATGCAAGAAATATTAGGTCTAATTAGCTCTAAACAATGTGATGTTTCTCCGCCAGCGCTGGATTTGATATGCCACTTGGAATATTTGCATATTTATTACTCAGAGTCCCCCGGGAGGATCCACCGTTATTTTCTGAAAAATTAGGACAAAAAAGAACAAAAATTTAAAGAAATAAAGTATAAATAATAACATGATCGACAGGAAAGAATCCTCAAAAGTCTTAAAAAATGGATCATGTGAGTGTAAATGACCGAAACCCCCACCGACAATACATCACATGGTGGGGGCTGTAGTCCTCGGCTTCACATCTTCTCATAATGTTATCCTCCACATTCCACGTCAGAAAGATCCCGCTGCATGAGCCGATCGTATCTAAATGGAGCCAGTCACCCAATATATGCCATACAGTATCACACAATAGGATTAGATACACAGCTCAGCAGACAGTATCACACAGGATAGGATTAGATACACGGCTCAGCAGACAGTATCACACAGGATAGGATTAGATACACAGCTCAGCAGACAGTATCACACAGGATAGAATTAGATACACGGCTCAGCAGACTGTCACACAGGATAGGATTAGATGCACGGCTCAGCAGACAGTATCACACAGGATAGGATTAGATACACAGCTCAGCTGACTCACACAGGATAGGATTAGATGCACGGCTCAGCAGACAGTATCACACATAGGATTAGATACACGGCTTAGCAGACAGTATCACACATTATAGGATTAGATACACCGCTCAGCAGGCAGTATCACACATTATAGGATTAGATACACGGCTCAACAGACAGTATCACACAGGATAGGATTAGATACACGGCTCAGCAGACAGTATCACACAGTAGGATTAGATACACAGCTCAGCAGACAGTATCACACATTATAGGATTAGATACACAGCTCAGCAGACAGTATCACACATTATAGGATTAGATACAAAGCTCAGGAGACAGTATCACACATTATAGGATTAGATACACGGCTCAGGAGACAGTATCACGCAGGATAGAATTAGATACATGGCTCAGGAGACAGTATCACACATTATAGGATTAGATACACAGCTCAGCAGACAGTATCACACATTATAGGATTAGATACAAAGCTCAGGAGACAGTATCACACATTATAGGATTAGATACACGGCTCAGCAGACAGTATCACGCAGGATAGAATTAGATACATGGCTCAGGAGACAGTATCACACATTATAGGATTAGATACACGGCTCAGGACACAGTATCACACATTATAGGATTAGATACACGGCTCAGGAGACAGTATCACACATTATAGGATTAGATACACGGCTCAGGAGACAGTATCACACATTATAGGATTAGATACACAGCTCACTGGACAGTATCACACATGACAGGATTAGATGCACAACTCAACTGACAGTATCAAACATGATAGGATTAGATACAGCAGCTCAGCAGAGAGTATCACACAGGATAGGATTAAGTAGGTGCTGCTGGAGAAAATGGTGCAAATAGGGTCTTATCCAAGATACAGTTGGTTTAATACAATCAAATTGTACTCACCAGATGGCGCTATAAATTGAGCTTATAGGAAATATTCGCTGAAGCAGATCCACAGGTCCAGTAACGGCCACCAGATAAATAGAAATTGGGAAAAAAACATGGACTTATTCTGCGCTGCTGAATAACTGAAGATCCGGGTATATTAAATAAAATGTGGTTTTATTCAACGTGTTTCAAAGTGCTGAGACTTCTTCATCAGGAAATACCATTTGGTCATTTATAGTAATTGCTGATGAAGAAGTCTCAGCACTTTGAAACACGTTGAATAAAACCACATTTTATTTAATATACCCGGATCTTCAGTTATTCAGCAGCGCAGAATAAGTCCATGTTTTTTTCCCAATTTCTATTTACATGATAGGATTAGATACAACACTCACTAGACAGTATCAAGGATAGGATTAGATACACAGCTCAGCAGACAGTATCACACAGGATAGAATTAGATACACAGCTCAGCAGACGGTATCACACAGGATAGGATTAGATACACAGCTCAGCAGACAGTATCACACAGGATAGGATTAGATACACGGCTCAGCAGGCAGTATCACACAGGATAGAATTAGATACACGGCTCAGCTCAGCAGACAGTATCACACAGGTTAGGATTAGATACACGGCTCAGCAGGCAGTATCACACAGGATAGGATTAGATACACAGCTCAGCTCAGCAGACAGTATCACACAGGTTAGGATTAGATACACAGCTCAGCAGACAGTATCACAGAGGATAGGATTAGATACATGGCTGATCAGACAGTATCACACAGGATAGAATTAGATACACGGCTCAGCAGACAGTATCACACAGGATAGGATTAGATACACAGCTCAGCAGACAGTATCACAGGATAGGATTAGATACATGGCTCAGCAGTCAGTATCACACAGGATAGGATTAGATACACAGCTCAGCAGACAGTATCACACAGGATAGGATTAGATACACGGCTCAGCAGATGGTTTCACACAGGATAGGATTAGATACACAGCTCAGCAGACAGTATCACACAGGATAGGATTAGATACATGGCTCAGTAGATGGTTTCACACAGGATAGGATAAGATACATGGCTCAGCAGATGGTATCACACAGGATAGGATTAGATACACGGCTCAGCAGACTGGGTTCCACATGATAGGCTTACATACACTCGCTCAGCAGATTGTACCACTTGTGATAGACTTCGCTACATTGTCTAAGCAGCCATTATGACATGTTATAGGCTTAGATACACCGGCTCAGTAAACAGTATCACACATGTTACGCTTGGATACATCAGCTCAGCAGGCAGTAGCACACATAATGTGCTTAGCTACTCTTACACATCAGGCAGTACCACACATGGTAGGTGCGCAACATCTAATATGGCGGCTCAGCAATTTTGGTGTGACTTAGCTACAGGTTATGTGGTGACCTGTCAGATGAGACATCACTGCGCCATTCATAGACCCGCTCATCAGCTCAGTGATGGCGCAATGACGGGGATTCCTTAGATGCCTCCACGGCCTCATTCAGCTCCGTCCAATAAGGAGAGATAAAATATCTATAGATATAGCGCAGATTTAGTACAAACCGAACATTTACAGTAGCCCGGGGCAATATTAGAGCGCGATTTCGAGCATATAATAGAGTGTTCCCTTTTTTTTATCAAACGTTTGTCCAAAAAAACGCTGCGCATAAAAGATCCAATACCTCCAGGAGTTTCTGCTGAATATTAAATCACTTTCCTCGTTAAAACCTCAAAAGGATCCGTGGATGGAAAGGTTTCACGATTCGCTTTGATGTGCTCTGCAGAAGTTGATTAATCTTGGCAACAGAGCACTCTTTCATGGCTACGGTAATGAATTATTCCAGCGCGCACAGTCGGAATTTCTAGGTGCGCCAAGTCGGGGGTTAAGAAACCAAGAGTTTATTAAAGAAGAGAAGAAAAAGAAATAAAAATAAAAACATCGCCAACAAGAGAAGAAAAAGCAATAAAAATAAAAACATCGCCAACCAATCACATGCAAGTGGCACGATCAAGATTTGATAAACCCGAAATTCCCCTTTTATGTCCTGATTTAGTAAAAGTATTTTGGGAGTTTGAAAAACTCTGTAGAATATTCCGCTTTTCATGTTTTCACAATAATTGGGAAACGATAATGAATGTTTTGGAGCCTGATAATTATTTGTAACTGACTAAAATATAAAGAAAATTATAAACAAACATCCAAAACATTCCCAAAATGATAAAAACAATCAATAAAATAAAAATAATATAAACAAAAAGGCCTAAAATACATAAAAATATATAAACAGCCAAGAAAATTTTTAAAACACAAAACAGCCAACATAATAAAAACTGCAAAAGAAAACCCCAAACAATAACAACCAAGAATAACATAAAGAAAGCAAAAAAGAAAAAGTAATACAAACAGTAAAACACCTTAAAAACACCAAAAAATAGAAATGCTAAAAAACATGTAAAGCAAGCACAATAATAATGAAAACAATTACGCAAACATGAATGAACATACAGTTAAGAAAGAAAACTTGAAAAACAAATGCAAAAATAGTGAAAAATAATCAAGAACATGAAAGAGCAACTAAAAAATATACAAAAGAATAAAAACAAGCAAATATAAAACAGCAACAAAAAGATTATAATAATAAAAACAAACATAAAAAACACCCCTTCCTTAAATAGTCATGCAGACATCAAAACATTAAAAAAAAATGACAAAAAAACAAGCATAATAATAATCAAGCAAAAAAATAAAAACATAAAAAAACAAAAAAGAGTAATAAAAGCAGCAAAAAAAAAAATGAAATACAGTGGTATATAGCAGTTTGGGCACCCCAGGTCAAAATTACTGTTATTATGAACAGTTAAGCAAGTTGAAGATGAAATGATTTCTAAAAATCCTAAAGTAAAAGATGACACTTTTCCTTTTTATTTTAGGCAAAAAAAGTCATCTTTTACATTTGAAAAATTACAAAAAGGAAAATGGGCCAATGCAAAAGTCTGGGCACCCTGCATGGTTAGTACCTAGTAGCACCCCATTTTGCAAGTATCACAGCTTGTAAACAATTTTTGTAGCCTGACAAGAGTCATTCAATTCTTGCGTTTCGGGGATACCATGACAGAGAGGAGCCAGAAGACCACGGTGTCTTGTTACACGCACTCCTGCACTTGTTAGAAGTACTTCACCATCGTATTAACACTGCAGGTTTTTATTTTCCTAGCAGTGCAAGGGCTAATCTGTTCAGTTGAAGCTCCTGGAGTTTTCCTACATGGATTTTCTCAGCTGTTTGGCCACTCCCCTCTGCTATATATGCTCGCTTCTGGCACTTACGGATCGCTAGTGTTCTTACTGCTTAGTTCTGGAGTCGGAGGTGTAGTTCGTGGTTGCAGTTAGTGTTTGGAGATTGTTCAGGAGATTGTTGCTTGGAATTTTGTCAATGCGCATATCCGCATCCTCTCCTATTTGGTTTCTCCTTCCGTTAACTCCCCTGTGTACCACTCTGTGGTTTGGTGTGTATTTTGTATAGTTGGTATTTTCATTTATTCCTGTTTGTCTTCCCTTGTTTGTCTGGTTAGTGTGTTCCTATACACTTCAGCTTCCCACTACCCTGGGTGGGTGAGGGGACAGATCAATGTAGGTAAAGGAGCATTGCAAGGCATGAGGACCTGGCGTCTCCACCTTCAGGAGTAATCCAGGGACAGGAATAGACCAGGGCGCCCCTAGTTCTAGGGAACTTGTTAGTGTCCAAACTCCCAACATCTTCATGACATCTTGTTTGAGGGATTTTCATGTATTCTTACATGGAAAATTCTTCCAGTTCTGTGAGATTCTGGGATCGTTTTGCGTGTGTTGCTATTTTGAGGTCTAGCCACAGATTTTCAAAGACATTAATATCAGGGGACTGTGAGAGCCATTTTAAAACCTTCAGCTTGCGCCTTTTGAGGTCATCTGTTGTGGACTATGACTTGTGTTTAGGATCATTATCCATTTGTAGAAGCCATCCTCTTTTCAACTTCAGCTTTTTTACAGATTGTGTTATGTTTTTATCAAGAATTTGATGAAATTTCATTGAATCAATTCTTCCCTCTACCCATGAAATGTTCCCCGTGCCATTGGCATCAACACAACCTCAAAGCCTGATTGATCCGCCCCCATGCTTAACGGTTGGCGAAATATTCTTTTCCTAAAAGTCTGTGCCCTTCTTTCTCCACACATACCTTTGATCACTGTGGCCAAAGTGTTCTATTTTAACCTCATCGGTCCACAGGACTTGTTTCCAAAATTCATCAGGCTTGTTTAGATGTTCTTTTGCATACTTCTGATGCTAAATTTTATGGTGAGGACACAGGAGAGGTTTTCTTTTGATGACTCTTCCATGAAGGTGATATTTGTGCTGGTGTCTCTGAACAGTGGAACAATGTACGTAAACTCCAGAGTCTGCTAAATCTTTTTGAAGGTCTTTTGCAGTCAAGCACTCTCTGAAATTTTGCTTGGTTTTTCAGACCTTATGTTGATCTCCACTGTTGCTGGTAACGTCAATCTCTTAATTACATTTAGACCTAAGGAAGGGGCAACTTGAAAACGCTTTGTTATCTTCTTATATCCTTCTCCTGCTTTGTGGTCCCCCACCATTTTTATTTTCAAAGTGCTAAGTAGCTGCTTAGAAGAACCCATGACTGCTGTCACAATGTAGAGCGACCCCACGAGAGTGGAGCTGTGGTTGGTCAGCGGAGGGCTCGACACACAACGGGATGGTAAAGGGGTGAGGAAGGTCCTACCAATAGGGAAAGGAGGATTGGTCACCTCCTGCTCAAACCTGAGCCTGACCATGCTCTCCCCTAACGCCCCAAGTGGGTCCTTCCCCCCACCGCCATTAGGAACCTTGTCCCTCGCTGTCACCTCACACTGCCCTGGAAGGCGCACTGGCTCGCAAGGGGCGCTAGCCTCACCACTGCAGATAGTACAACACAGGGGATAGTGACAAACAAGAGACAGACGGGGTAATAACACAACTTAGCTTTAGAACTTCCTCTGCTGCAAAGCACCGCACAGCAGAATAAAGGCACCAGAATTATGAATTCACGAAACCAGCTGATAAACCACAGCAGCCAGCAAGCTTTTTACTCCAGGCTTGGTCACTGTAGATTGCTCTATCACCGACAGTCAGCTGATACATCAGGTGACCATTTAAAGGATGGTGGGAGTAGTCACCACCACATCAGCTGACCTAGCCACGCTGCAGTTACAACAGATTGCCAGTGAGGGAAGCTGATATTAACCCCCGCTGGTCCTAAAAGGAAAAAAGCTTCATTTAAATCATATCAGAATCAGAGCTGCCACGAATCCAAAAATGGATCGTGACAACTTCTGTTTTTTTTGGCATCAGGTTAGAGGAGGCTGGGTTTTTCTAAAGCTGGGAAATTTGCATCACCTGTGCTTTCCTAAAGATGATAGTGAACAAGCCATAGCCCTATCAGGCTAATTAAGATCTGAAACCTTGGTCAAAATTATCTGAGCACACAAATATCAATGGGTGCCCAAACTTTTGCATTGTCCCACTTTCCTTTCTATATTTTTTAAAATGTGAAAGATCAGAATATACAGCTCTGGCAAAAATTAAGAGACCACCACATCAAATCCCTGTCATGGGCAGCCCAATCTCCAGACCTGAACCCCATTGAAAACCTCTGGAATGTAATCAAGAGGATGATGGATAGTCACAAGCAAACAAAGAAGAAGTGGTTAAAGGGAACCTGTCACCTCCAAAATCGATGGTGAGGTAAGCTCACCGTCATCAAGGGCTTATCTACAGCATTCTGTAATGCTGTAGATAAGCCCCCGAAGTAACCTGAAAGAGGAGAAAGAGAGGTTAGATTATACTCACCCAGGGGCGGTCCCGCCGCGGTCCGGTCAAATGGGTGTCTCAGGTCCGGTGCCTCCTATCTTCATTCCATGACGTCCTCTTCTGGTCTTCACCCCGCAGCTCCGGCGCAGGCGTACTTTGTCTGCCCTGTTGAGGGCAGAGCAAAGTACTGCAGTGCGCAGGCGCTGGGCCTCTCTGACCTTTCCGGTGCCTGCGCACTGCAGTACTTTGCTCTGCCCTCAACAGGACAAAGTACGCCTGCGCCAGAGCCGCGGCAGGAAGACAAGAAGAGGAGATCATGGAATGAAGATGGGAGGCCCCGGACCTGAGACACCCATCGGAGCAGGACCGCCCCTGGGTGAGTATGATCTAACCTCTTTTTCTCATCTTTCAGGATACATCGGGGGCTTATCTACAGCATTACAGAATGCTGTAGATAAGCCCCTGATGACGGTGAGCTTACCTCACCATCGATTTTGGGGGTGACAGGTTCCCTTTAAATTATTGTGCCAGAAGCAGTGTGAAAGACTGGTGGGAAGCATGCCAAGACGCATGGAAGCTGTGATTAAAAATCATGGTTATTCCACAAAATATTGATTTCTGAACTCTTCCTGAGTTAAAACTTTAGTAGTAAATGATACTAAATGATTATAAACTTGTTTTCTTTGCATTATTTGATGTCTGAAAGCGCTGTTTAAAAAAAAAAAAAAAAAAAAAATTTATTGCTTGGAACTTCGGAGACCTGTTGTCAGAAGTTTATAGACTAAAAGAAAAATTTACATTTTACTCAAAAATATACCTATTAAGAGAAAAATCAGACAAACTGAACATTTTGCAGTGGTCTCTTAATTTTTACCAGAGCTGTATATATATATATATTTGCCTAAAATACAAAGTAATAAATGTGTCATCTTTAACCTTAGCCCTTTAGGGATCACTTCAACTTGCTTATCTGTTCACAATAACAGTAATTTTGACAAGGGGTGAACAAATTTTACCTGCATAAATTTACAGGATATGCAGAATTTTATTCATATTCACCCTCAAAAACTACAGAGAGCAGCTAAGTAAGGATAACACTTTGTCTTGTTGCTGTTTCTACATTGTAGCAACTTGTGACTATTATCTCTATGGCTTTTATCTCGTTGCATCTTCATAAAGGGGTTTTCCAAACATACATTCATCACCTATGTAATAGATAGCTGGCTGTCTAGTGTCTGGGACCTCTACTAATCGCTGGAAACCCCTGCTCCTCTGCCACCCAAGACTGCCATTTAATTTCCTAACACTTGGAGTAAAATGTGTTATGAAGTCATGAAGATGAGCCACATGACTGACATCACGCCTGTGTAGATATTGACATCTCAATAGCTTTTATTTCTACCTCCACAGTGCCAAGAATTATAGTTTTGGGCCCCCCAGCCTCAGGAAAACACACTATGGTACGTATGCACAGAAAAATCTATACTTATCTTACCAGTATACAAATGGTACAGTATATAATGACCATTAAACAATACAGATGGTATATAATGACCAGTATATAGTACAGATGGTATATAATGACCGGTATATAGTACAGATGGTATATAATGACCGGTATATAATACAGATGGTATATAATGACCATTATACAATACAGATGGTATATAATGACCAGTATATAGTACAGATGGTATATAATGACCGGTATATAATACAGAAGGTATATAATGACCAGTATATAATACAGATGGTATATAATGACCGGTATATAATACAAATGGTATATAATGACCGGTATATAGTACAGATGGTATATAATGACCGGTATATAATACAGATGGTATATAATGACCGGCATATAGTACAGATGGTATATAATGATTGGTATATAATACAAATGGTATATAATGACCGGTATATAATACAGAAGGTATATAATGACCAGTATATAATACAGATGGTATATAATGACCATTATATAATACAGATGGTATATAATGACCGGTATATAATACAGATGGTATATAATGACCAGTATATAGTACGGATGGTATATAATGACCGGTATATAATACAGATGGTATATAATGACCAGTATATAGTACAGATGGTATATAATGACCAGTATATAATACAGATGGTATATAATGACCAGTATATAATACAGATGGTATATAATGACCGGTATATAATACAGATGGTATATAATGACCAGTATATAATACAGATGGTATATAATGACCAGTATATAATACAGATGGTATATAATGACCAGTATTTAGTACAGATGGTATATAATGACCGGTATGTAATACAGATGGTATATAATACAGATGGTATATAATGACCAGTATATAATACGGATGGTATATAATGACCGGTATATAATACAGAAGGTATATAATGACCAGTATATAATACAGATGGTATATAATGATCGGTATATAATACAGATGGTATATAATGACCATTATACGATACAGATGGTATATAATGACCAGTATTTAGTACAGATGGTATATAATGACCGGTATGTAATACAGATGGTATATAATACAGATGGTATATAATGACCAGTATATAATACAGATGGTATATAATGATCGGTATATAATACAGATGGTATATAATGACCAGTATATAATACAGATGGTAAATAATGACCGATATATAATACAGATGGTATATAATGACCAGTATATAATACAGATGGTATATAATGACCAATATATAATACAGATGGTATATAATGACCAGTATACGATACAGATGGTATATAATGACCAGTTTGTGGTTTTGTGTTTCGGAGAGCATATACTGCACATAATATAAGTTGACATTGCCGAGAGGGGGCCGGTTTGTGGTAGCCCACCCGTGCTCATATTGCTATGGCACATTCCCCCCACGTCTGTGCCCTCTGGGGCAGCTGTGACTGGTGAAGCCCCCTGTGTAAGTAACTCGTATATTAAGAGATGACTGGGGTCCCCCTCTGAGGGTTGTGAGCTTGGGTCCCCTCGGCCCTCCTGTGTCCCCTCTGGCTCCTCAGGGGGTCTGCTTTGTGTTTAAACATACATTTGCTCACAGATCATTTATTTAACGGTGCCGGCAGCAAGGAGGAGGAGGTTTGCTTGGCATGAAGACATATGAGGCCTTTGAAACCTGTTTTCTTCAGCAGAAGTTGGACTCCAGTTCTCCTGTTTTCTCCCCCGCAGGCGAAGCTGCTGTGTAAGCGCCTGAATGCCACTCACCTGACTCCAGAGAGCTTCATGTCAAGTGATGTCTCCGCGCTGGTGAAGGAAGCGCTCTCATACAAAGGGAGAGACCAGGTAGGGCCACGGAAAGCGGGGCATCATTTCCAAGGTGGAAAAAGCATCACTAATATGTGCAGTCACTGAATCGTGGAGCGATCGAGGTGACGGCACAGAAAGAGCCACTCATATCAGTTACCTGTATACATGAGTGACGGGATAAGTGGGAAAGACCACTCCCTAGATCAGGGGTCTCAAACTCGGCTGGGTACATGGGCCGCACACGGAAAAACATTTAATTTCGGGGGCCGCATTATTTGCATGACAAAATGACATTTTTAGTGATACCATTTTTTTCTCTATACACCTTTTGAACTGGTCCATGTCTTGTAGTAATGTGCCCCATGCTGGTCCCCATCTTGTAGTAATGTACCCCATGCTGGTCCCTATCTTGTAATAATGTGCCCCATCCAGGTCCCCATCTTGTAGCTATGGCCCCATCCTGGTCCTATTCTTGTCGTTATGTCCCCCATCCACGTACCCATATTGCAGACATGTCCCCCGTCTAGGTTCCCCCATATATTGCAGACATGCCCCCCATCCAGGTCCCCCCATATATTGCAGACAGGTCGCCCATCCAGGCCCCCCCCCCCATATTGCAGACAGGTCCCCCATCCAGGCCCCCCCATATATTGCAGACAGGTCGCCTATCCAGGCCCCCCACCCACATATTGCAGACAGGTGCCCCATCCAGGTCCACCCCCATATATTGCAGACAGGGTCCTCATCCAGGTCCCCCCATATTGCAGACAGGTCCCCCATCCAGTTCCCCCCATATATTAGACCAGTCCCCCATCCAGGCCCCCCCATATTGCAGACAGGTCCCCCATCCAGGCCCCCCATTTATTAGACAGTTCCCCCCCATATATTGCAGATAGGTCGCCCATCCAGGTCTCCCCCATTTTCACATAGACACAACAGAGAAGAAAAAAAAAAGATTCTTCTCACCTGTCCTCCGTTCTCTCTGCGTCCTTTCTGCTCCTGTGTCCCGCAGGCACATAGACCCCTTGATGATTGCTGCCCGGTCCAGGAGCCGCCGAAATCCGCGCTGTAGTGCAGTGTATTGCCACGCAGAGACCGGCTCTCGGCACAGCAATACTAGTGTCCGCCGCCGGCCTATCAGAAACAAGCAGCTGACATCTGCGTATGGCAGTGACATCATACGCCACTGGGACGCAGCAATACACTGCACTACAGCGCGGATGTCGGCGGCTGCTGGAGCGAGCGCGATCGGTACGGGGCCTATATGCCTGCGGGCCGCATGTTTGAGACCCCTGCCCTAGATCAATAAATACCTTTTAGGGGGTATAGTCTCCTGCAGGGCTGCCACTAGGAATTTCGGGGGCCCCAAACTGGCAAAATTTTCGGGGCCCCCTTGAGACTCCACCCAGGCTCCACCTCACCCTGCCACCACGACAAGGACTGGCCCTACCCTACTCTAACCTATTAAACATTTGTTAAAATATCTAATACAATTTAGGTATATTTTTATTTTTCAATTTTCAAAATGTATATAGTGTCATTGTAAAGGTGACATTGATGACAGTGATTACAGGTGACATTGTACATAGGACCACTGTATATAGTATACAGTGTATAGCATCAGTGTACAGGTAACACACTGACTCACCAGTGACGTCTCAAGTGAAGTCCTTCATCTTTGCTTTTAATCTTCATCCAGCACAGACCGCCATCACTTTATCCAGCCAGGGCTCGTTTCTGCAGGAAATAACAGTTATGTAGAGCACATCTTGCAGAACACATTACTTATTTTTTTCCCAATTCTAAACTACAACAGATGAAGAAAAAAAGCAACAGTGTTGCTCTGCACAGTAACAGGACTGCCTCCCATTTAAAACAGTATCCTCAAAAAATAAAATAAATACATCACTGCAGTAATAATATCCCTTAATTAACCCCTATGGTAATAATATCCCCCATCCTGGCCCCCGTGTGTCTCATTCCTGGCTCCAGCCATACGTTCTCCTATTCTGCTCCCATGTGACGTCCCATCGTGCCCCATATGATATCCCCATCTGTCCCATGATCCTGTCTCATCTGTCTCCATCCTGCACCATGTCGCTATCCTGCACCCCGTGTCTCCAATCCTGACCCCATGTCTCCCATCTGCCCCGTGTCTCCATTCTGCCCCTTGTCTCCTTTCTGCCCCTTGTGTCCAAACCTGCCCCCGTGTCTCCCATCAGCCCCGTGTCTCTCATCTGCCCCATGTCTCCATTCAGCCCCGTGTCTCCATTCTACCCCCGTGTCTCCATTCTGCCCCGTCTCCAGTTTGCCTCTGTGTCTCCCATCCTGCCCCTGTGTCTCCCATCCTGCCGTGTCTCACTTCTGCCCCCATGTCTCCATTCTGCCCCCCCGTGTCTCCAATCCTGCCTTGGGTCCCCATTCTTGCCCCGTGTCTCCATTCTGCCCCCGTGTCTCCATTCTGCCACCTGTCTCCATTCTTCTCCCTGTGTCTCCAATCTGACCCAGTGCCTCAATTCTGTCCCTTGTCTCCATTCTGCCCCTTGTCTCCATTCTGCCCCTGTGTCTCCAATCTGCCCCTTGTCTCCATTCTGCCCATTGTCTCCATTCTGCCCCGTGTCTCCATTCTGCCCATGTGTCTCCAATCTGCCCCTTGTCTCCATTCTGACCATTGTCTCCATTCTGCCCCGTGTCTCCATTCTGCCCATGTGTCTCAAATCTGCCCCTTGTCTCCAATCTGTCCCTTGTCTCCATTCTGCCCCTTGTCTCCATTCTGCCCCTTGTCTCCAATCTGCCCCTTGTCTCCATTCTGCCCCTTGTCTCCATTCTGCCCCTTGTCTCCATTCTGCCCCTTGTCTCCAATCTGTCCCTTGTCTCCATTCTGCCCCTTGTCTCCATTCTGTCCCTTGTCTCCAATCTGCCCCTTGTCTCCAATCTGTCCCTTGTCTCCATTCTGCCCCTTGTCTCCATTCTGTCCCTTGTCTCCAATCTGCCCCTTGTCTCCATTCTGTCCCTTGTCTCCAATCTGCCCCTTGTCTCCAGTCTGTCCCTTGTCTCCAATCTGTCCCCTGTCTCCATTCTGCCCCTTGTCTCCAATCTGTCCCTTGTCTCCAATCTGCCCCTTGTCTCCAATCTGCCCCTTGTCTCCAATCTGTCCCTTGTCTCCATTCTGCCCCTTGTCTCCAATCTGTCCCTTGTCTCCATTCTGCCCCTTGTCTCCATTCTGTCCCTTGTCTCCATTCTGCCCCTTGTCTCCATTCTGCCCCTTGTCTCCATTCTGTCCCTTGTCTCCATTCTGTCCCTTGTCTCCAATCTGTCCCTTGTCTCCATTCTGTCCCTTGTCTCCAATCTGCCCCTTGTCTCCATTCTGTCCCTTGTCTCCAATCTGCTCCTTGTCTCCAATCTGCCCCTTGTCTCCAATCTGCCCCTTGTTTCCATTCTGCCCCCTGTCTCCCTTCTGTGCCGGGCTGGATGGAGACACAAGGTCCATGTGTCTCCATCCTGCCGGTGAAACATTGTGGCTTGCCGCTTTCAATAAAAATAATTAAAAAAATTAAAAAACCTTACTTCTTACCTGGCTGCGCTCCTGCGGCGGAAATCCCTCCCTGCGTTTCAGCGCGCACTCACCGGCGAATGACAATGACGTCATACGCCGGCGATGCGCGCTGACATCAGCTGCCAGCCTCCGATTGGCTGGTGGCTTTAACCATTGCCATGTGGACCCACACGGGCCTGCAAGGCTGCAATAGAGTAACTGAACCTGCGTCTCGGACACAGGTTCAGTTACCGATAGAAGCCTGCCGCTGGGGCCCGGGCCCGATGAGCAGAAGAGACGGGGCCCGATGCGGGCCCCACACACCAGTCAGGGCAGTAATGCCCTGATGGCGGCCCTGGTCTCCTGCCCCAAACAAAAAGCCTCTTATATGTCTGTGAAGCCCTTAGTTCAGGTCAGGAGACTTCCTGTGGTCTGGAAATTGCGACTATAGCCTAAATCATGAAACATGGATGCCATACGGCCATGTGAATGCCCCCTTAGGTAGATAGCTGCTAGTAGCCGCCATTGCAGTGTCCTTAGAGGTCTTCATCCCACCAGCTGTCTCACGCTTGTTGTTCTGCCTGTGTGTCAGTCCACACTGCGGCTGTAGCATGCTATTCATCTGGTGTAGACAGACCTGTGCGTCCTACCCTGGACCCAGAAAGTCCACAGCAGCGCCAAAAAACACTGCGTATTCAGGAGTGGAAATGCAATGGTGATTTTATGCATTGCACAAGGTGAAATCCGCGGTGATATAAGGCCGTGGTCACACACTCAGGATTTGCAGTGTGGATTTGACCTCGTGCAATGCTTCGTAGTGACAGAATCCACTGGTAACACGTGTGTGGAATTTGGTACATACTTGTGACCAGATGTGCAGCAGACATTTTCCCGCCTATGGCCTTAATTGACTTACAGATTCCAAATCTCAGTCTGTGTCCACCTTGCTTTACACTGCAGGTTGAGTATGTAAGTGCTGCACATCTGCTGATAACATGAAGGGGGCTTCCACCTAACATGCGCCATTCATGAGTTTGGTGTGGTTAGGGCTACCCCTGCCCCTCTATTACACCCATGATGAACATTTGTCTCAGTATGTCGGGGGGACCTGGAGATGCGCTCCGTGCCAGTGGGATCATGTTCCCTGTTCCACTAGGAGTTCCCCTTTAACAGCAGGAGTATAAGCTGCCAAAAGTGGCAGCACTTCAGAGCGACTCCTCCGCTCGCTGTCAGCGGCACTTCTCGTTCCCATCATCCGTTCATTGCATCGGTAGATACATCTAGTGAACGGAGGAAAAAAATGGGACGCCGAAGCCGCGGCGTAATTAGCAGAAATCATTGAAAGCCTCTTTGTTAAGCTGCGGGGGTTTGCTGGAGATCTTCAGATCGGATTAGCGGCAGCGGAGGGTGCCAGCGATTTGTACATATGCAGAGCCCGTTAATCCTCCGATGATCAACCGCTCGCTTTTCAATTGCGCTTAATGAGAGAACATTTTCTTCGGAGCCGTCGTTAATGATGGCAGAGTCGACGTGCCTTACGGTTTTTTTTACCCTTCAGTATTAGGATGAAATTACATGCACTTATAGATAGGAAGCCGCTTTATCTACTGTATAAAGGTATTAGGTGGGGAATTTGGCGCTGTACGCCACCTCTGGCGCTCACAGAAGTATCGCTAATCGACACGCTGTGAGTTGGGGGCAGTAATGGTGTCAGTACCTTGGCTTCCAGTGTTTGGCTTGTATTATGAATGACTAAAGAGTAAGCGTTTGACTGGAGGAATGGCGACAACCTTTCGGACGCAGATCCACTGACCGGATGGCTACACATTTAGAACCCAGACACTTCAATTATGAGCCTTACCAATCCCTAAATGATCAGACCCTAGGAAAGACCCCTATATTTGTGGGCCTGCGGTATCATAATTGAGGGGTCTGCTTTGAGGGTTTATGATTAAGGGGTCTGGTCTTGAGACTGATAATTTAGGCATCGGGACTAAGATCTCATCAGACCCCAGCCCAGGCCCCTTAATTTTCAGTCACATTTGAAATCTGCCAGGTGAACTATGTGGTTAGTATTTTATTTTAAGCATCTAAACTGTGATTTTAAGTTTTTTTTTTTTTTTTCAGGTTGTGAGTTCCCTTGATTTTTGTAGTAGTAGAAATTCTATAGGTTCTGCCCGGCCAGGACCTTCCTCCTCACATGGCCAGTCCTATGTGAAAGTTAAGGCAATTAATAGCCAGGCACTAAATTCATCCAAAATTATCTAAATTAACTAAATTCAGCCTAGTGCCAGACCCCAAGATTACAGGACTGAGGACTTCTAATGAAAGGGTTTAGTTTGAGGGGTTTTATTAAGGGGTCTGGTCCTAGGTCATATTATTTAGGGCTCTAGAATGAGATCTGACCATTCCCCCTTAATAATAAGACCTCAAACCAGACCCCTTGTCAGATGCAAGACCAGACCAATTAAATATTGGATCCACTGACTATATCTTTAAAATTTTAGAACCCAGAATGGTGAGCCTCCCCAACCTCTAAATTAGTACACCCCAGGTGAGATCCAAAGGGGGAGGTGTGAGCTCTCATAATTAAGGTCACATTATTAAGGGGGCTGGTCTTGAGTCAGACCATTTAGGTGTCTACTCTAAGATCCATCCAGACCCCTTCATTTTTCCTTATCAACCTCCCAAATTTATCAGATCCCATACATGATGCCTTAAATTTCAGACCCCAGACTGGACCTCTTAATTATTAGACACCAGACTCTTAAAATTATCAGACCGCCAAACCTGAAATATATCAAACCCCAGACCAGAAGCCTAAGTTATCAAACCCCCCAACTAACACTAAACCACATGTACGACCGTGTAAATCACATCATGTCCGCCGCCTATGTCCTGGTTTATAATCATTCCTGCTCTTCACATATAAACTTCCCACTGAACATCAGTAAATCTCTGGAAGCAAAACTGCAGTGTAAAGGATGGGGGAAGGAGAGAGAAGAAAGCAGATCTGGGACCGCCAATGACTCCAATAGACAATGCAGCGGAGTCAGGGTCACTGAATATAGCAGTACCCTAATGGGACACAGCTAAAAAGTCAGGTGACGAGGGCCTGAAAATGTGTTGTATAGCACTGATCAACACTGGCACGTTAAAACAAACCCTCAGCTGTGTGACCGAGCAGAATGCATTCACTGACAGCGTGCAGAGATCCGAAAAATGGTGAAGTATTATAGCAGTTTCAGATGTTCAAGAATGTTGCGCATGCACTGATAACAAGCAGTGATCTCAGAAATAGCGAGGAGTGCGAAGCATTAGCCATCTTTCCACGCGCTCCATACATTGCGGGGGTCTCTGACGATGTAATCACATGACACGAGTGTAGATGAATACGGCGCGGCGCACGGATGTAACCCTCGTAGTGACAGGTGAGGATGACATGACTTGTGGGCCCCTGCACACCCGCACAGTTCACATGCCGTGTAGCGCGGACCCCCCGGTAGACGCTCATCTGGTTTGACATGACACATCAAAGGGGCGTACTAGACACCAACCCGGCCCGCGAGCAGCGGGAAATACCTCTGGAGGGAAGAGCGCTCCAGCAGCGAGAGGCTCTGACACATGCCACCCACCGGGCTGTGTGACGGGAGCAGAGACCCTGTGCCCCCGAAGCCCCTCTCTGCCAGGGACGGTGAAGTGGTCAGGTGGTCATCACTTATGCACTAATGTACATCTCGTCTTCTTGTAGGAAATCCCTGACGCCCTGTGGGCCCGGCTCATCCAGGAACGGCTGTCAGAGGTGGACTGCGTCAGGAGGGTGAGTGGTCCGAGGCTGCAGCCGAGCGGTGGGCTGACGGTAAAACCTACACGCCGTCCTCTCTCCATGTGCCACGCAGCGGACTACAGTCTTTTGCTCCCTGTTATCATCCATTTCAGGCAGAGTTTGTAGAGGGATGCTATGTTTTCCTCCGTGAAACATGCGGAGGAGGGGGTATTTGGCAGCAGCTGTGCCCAGGATGTGTTTAGCAGGCAGCGGCGGGCACACACTGTTTTGCCGGTAATGAAGATGATGGTGAATGCTGGCATATGCTAACTGCAGAGAACAAAGCCGCGACAAGGAAAGCTTTGCCGATCGCCCGGGGCAGGTGGCACACATGAGAAGTCGATCCGCCAACACATCGGCCGCGTTCTCCAGCACATGCCCCCAGATATACGGCGGCGTCACTTTCTACTACAGTATTTCAGGACATACATAGGGAGAATATACTGGGGGCATCACTGCTTCCATCCGCCAAGACAACCAGGGCGTGAGATTAGTAACACCGGCATGAGGACCAGATATGGCGCAAATAATGGGCACATCATGGTTTATGGCTCTAACATTTTGACAAGGGGCTAGAAAATCCATCCAGCAGCTGAGAAAGCTGAGTGACCGCCAATATTTGTAGGGACAGACATGTCAGCCCTGCCTCGTTATATAAAGAAAGGAGAAAACAACATGTAGCTACTTAAAGGGGTTGTCAGCAATTGTAAAGTGGTGGTTTCTGCTGATTCTGCATCAATGACTTGGTGCACATTACACACATGATCGCTGCACCTCATCACTAACCCCAATTTTTGCCATACATGCAAACATAACCCCCAAGGCCTTTGATTGGCTGCAGCAGTCACGTGAATGATCGACAGTGACCATCATATCGGCGTGTGAGCACTGCAGCCAATCAGCAGACTGAGTGATCACTGGCTATCTTACTGGCATCACAGATGCCATCACTGTGTAGCGCCATCAGCAGTGCGGCACATAACCACTGACATGGGTGTGACGTGATTGGTGCAGGAGCTGACTGCCGTTCTTCATTGGGGCAGTTTACCATCCTGAACAATGGCGGCCATATTGGCGTTACCCAGCTTTCCCAGATATAAGCCGTAGGGTCAGCATCCAGTACTCATTGTGGATTTTGTTCTCTATAGAGACCTTGCCGTACTGAGTGCGGAGACGGAGGAAGGTTGTGTCCGATGCTCTTCCTGTTACTTTTCTCAGTCATTTCCCGTCCAGCGCTCACACGGTTAAACTTGATCTGACTTTTTTTTTTTCCTCTCCAGTCCTAATCTCTTGTAATCAGCATGTTGTGATCCAGAACTAAAAAGCCTGGACAGGAAGAAATAAATGAGGGAAGGGATTAGTTGCGCTCCGCTGCCGAAACTTGTAGTCTGTAATCAATAATGCAGCTCCCCCCTTTGAACCTTCACAGCAGAATTAAGGTTTTTGCAATGCAAACCACCGCACTTGAATTATATGTGTGTGCCGGCCCCCTCCACCGCTGTATCAGCCTGGCATGGTTCAGTCCCTTACCGCTATGGCCATAATAATAATAATATAGCGCAATCATCCAACTCCAGAATATAGGAGCCGCCGTAAAGGACCTGAGATGTAGCATACAGCCAATGTAAGGATTAGGGGACCTTAGCGAGGCCGCCATACACCGTACAGAACAGGAAACTTCACCTTATAACAACATGGTTTTAGCACATTTTAACTTCAATGCCTTGAAGAAGTATTCATATCCGTGAATTTTTCCACATTTTTTTCCACGATACCCCCACAAACGTAAACAAACTTAAGTGTATTTTATTAGGATGTTATATGATCCAGTGCACCAACACAAAGTGTCAAGGATTTTTGAAGTGCTGAGGCTGTGTGCACACAGTGCGTTTTTGCTGCTTTTTTCCGCACGGAATTGGCCCAAAAACACTAGGGAATTCTTAAGCCAGCATAGTCAATGAGGATCCTGAAGTGCTGTGCACATGATCAGTATTTTTCCTTTCCGGATTTGTGCTGCTTTGTAATGCGCAGCATGTCAATTCTTTGTGCGTTTTTACCGTGTTTTTCGCCCATCATCTTAAATTGAGTCAATCAAATACAAAGCAAAAACGCAGGTCTAGAAATGTTTATGGATTTGCTGAGTTTTTTCTTGCATTTTGGCAGACTTTCTATGGTGATTCCCATGCTGTCATCTGTGCTAGAAACACCGGCATCGGCGGTAATGATACCGCTGGTAGATCGTTACTGTCGGTCAGAGCGCTGTGGAGTCATGCTGTCAGATGGCAAGCTGACCCCGCAGATGTGACTGTGACCACAGTAAAAAGCATATTGCAGGTCACCGTCATCGGCTGATGAGAGACTACTCCTCCCATCAGCCCATGCCTGCTGTCAATGATTACAGCGGGAGCAGGTGGAGGCTGATGGGCGTAGTCATCAGCCGGCGATTGCGCTCAATGTTAAAAAAAAAAAAAAGTTAAAACTCACCTTACATTTAATCCCTGAAGCCCCTTAATGTTTAATCCCTCATGCACATGTCACCTGGAACATAAAAGAAAATAATAAACCACCATATCCCTCATCTGCCGTAATCCATAATGTCCTGCGACGATTCAGATCACTTGTAAATCAGTCACATCAGCTGATGCGACTGCTCTACCCGGTTGCCAGCGACACACTGACAGGAGCGTGTAATCACTCCTGCAGTGTGTGCGGTGAGAAAGTTCACCAGAGTTCATCAGCTGTTGAGCCCCGGTGACCTCACGGCACCGCTGCGTGAGAAAGTTCTCATGCAGAAGAGGTGCCGTGAGATCACCGGAGCTCATCAGCTGATGAACTCCACTGAACTTTCCCACCGCATCTCAGTGCACACACTGCAGGGGTGATTACCTCCCGTGTCAGTGTGTAGCCGGCTGTCCTTGAGAGCAGTCACATTAGTGACTGCCCTCAAAGTCATCAGGATCGCCATGGGACATTATGGATTATCTGTTCACTTCGGACAGGTGAGGAATATTGTTGTTTATTATTTTCTTTCACTTACAGGAGACGTTGGCTTCAGTGGAATGGACAATGACGTGAGTATGGTTTAATTTAGATTCATTAAAGGAGTCTGTGTCATTATTTCAATTAAAGGATTTTACTCTGGGTGTCTGTGTTTTTTTTTTTTTTATAATATCACTATGGGGTTAGTAATGGGGACGTCATTTAGATTACTCTCCATTTCTAACCTGTGGGATTGATGTCACCTGACAATACAAAGGTGACATCAACCCCAATACTATCACCCCACTTGCAACCACACCACAGCAAGTGGGAAGAGTGAGGCTAAGTGCCAGATTTGGCGCATCTTGTAGATGTGTTGTTTCTTGGAGATAGGAGAGCTGATGTTTTTAGTCTGGGACAGGACCGATGTCCATTGCCCCTTCATAGCCTTTTAATATCAGCCTGCTGCTGTCTGCATAGCCTTTGCTGGTTACTAATTATAGGGGGACCATACATCGAGCTGATAAAGTAGCCTGTGAAGCTCCATGGGTATTACCCCCTTCCAAGGCTGTAAAAATCTGCACCCAGCTGTCCACTTTCACTCTGCTGGTTATGAAAGTTATGTGGGAGCCTACGCCATTTTTTCAGAAAAATAATCTTTTATAAATTAAATACATGTACAGTAAGCTGCACACACACTGTACTAATTGTATATGTCCCTGACATCTTTATATCTATTCTATTCGTATCTATTCTATTTTGTCTGGTGACACTGTAATTTTACTGTATGCAGCAGATGAAATGTCGGATTTTTAAGGACATGGGTGTCTAAAAATCGGATGTCACTCACATTGTCCGAGTGATGTGCAAGTTTTTGGCGAGTCTCATCCGAGATACAAGGACAATCGTGGTGTGCAACGATTCTATATTCTCGGTGTGTGTTTATTTAACTCTTTACTTATAGGTTTAGTAATGAGGGTGTCTGGCTGACACATCTTCATTACTAAACCTAGGGCTTGGTGTCAGCGACAGCTGCTGACACCAACCCCTAATTCCATTACCCTGTTGCGACCACACCAGGTCATCAGGAAGAGCCGGGGTCAAGTGCCAGAATTGGTGCTTCAAATATGAAGCACCATTTCTGGGGCAGCTGAAGGCTGATATTTTTAGCCTAGGATGGGGTAAATGGGCACAAAAAAGAAGGTGAACAAGGAAATTACGCAAAACTTTTTTTTCAAATTTTTTCAAATATCGTTATCTCCAAAACGTATTCATTGCTGTACAAAAATCCATGCAAAAACGTGTGTTATTCCATTGCGTTTTTGCTGTCAACAAATTCTTAGAGATGCAGAAACATTGCACAAACTTCTGCAATCAAATGCTCAATATGCGCACATAGCCCACAGGGAATGATACAAGGTTTTCTAGATATTTTAAAAATATAAATCTGAAAATTGTGACTTGCATTTGTATTCAGCCCCCCTAAATCAAAACTTTGCAGGACCACTTTTCTATGCAACTATTGCTATAAGTCTTTTGGGGTCTGTCGCTACCATCTTTGCGCATCTAGAGGTGCAAATTGCCTCTTTAGACAGGTAGAGAACTCTATAGCGCCACCTGTTGGAAGTAGTGATCCTACACGTCACTATTGACCCTTTAATGAGTTTTGCAATATGTCTTAGGATAAAAGCCAAATCAGAATCTCAGTTTGCAGACATGGTGTTTCAGGCTATTGCCCCTCGTCAGTGCAGAGTATGAGAACTGATGTGGCTAGGTGAGAGGCTCCAGGTTGAGGTCTAAGGGATAACATTTCTCCTTGTGGAGAGTGATATACCAGCTCTGGCATGCCAAGGTAAGGAAGCTTATTCACCGTGCAATGCTCCTCTGGGAAATGTAATATGCAAATTGCCTCTTTAGAGAGGAAGAGAACTTGAACTCCATATCACATCTAGAGGTGACATCTTTGCCCATTCTTCTTTGCACACACGCTCTCGGTCACTGATATTGGATGGAGCCGTCTGTGATCAGCAATTTTCAGGTCGTGCCACAGATTTTCACTGGGATTTTGGTCTGAACTGTGAATGGGCCATTTACACACATGAATATGCTTTACTCTAAACCATCCATTGTAGCTCTGACAGGATGCTTAGGGTCGTCCTGACTCCTGCTGGAAGCTGATCCTATGCCCTAGTCTCATGTGTTTCGCATGATCTAACAGGTTATCCTCCAGGATTGCTCTGCAATTAGCTCCATCCATTTTCCCATCAACTCTGACCAACTTGCCGGTGCCTTCTAAAGAAAAGCCTCCCCAAAGTATGATGCTGCTGCTGCGGCCACCACCATGTGTGATGGTCAGGATGATGTTTTCAGGGTGATGTGCAGTGTTAGTTTTCCACCACACATAGCGTTCTGCGTTAAGCTCAAAAAGTTCTACTTTCATCTCTGCTGCCAGAGCCCCTTCTTCCACATGCTCTCCATGTCCTACTTGGAGCTGAAAAGAGGTGTTTTTTTTCTGGCGAATGCATTTAATACTACTGGGGCTGATTCTGCCTGAACTTCCAATATTGGTGAGGCAGCTACATTTACTTTGTTCATTGTACCCAAAGAAAGGAATACTTACCGTATATACTCGAGTATAAGCCGAGATTTTCAGCCCATTTTTTTTATCTGAAAGTCCCCCTCTCGGCTTATACTCGAGTCATACCCAGGGGTCGGCAGGTGAGGGGGAGCGGGGGCTGCCTAATTATACTCACCTGCTCCTGGCGTGGTCCCTGCAGGTCCCTGGCTTTCCGGCGCCCCAGCTTCTTCCTGTACTGAGAGGTCACATGGTACCGCTCATTACAGTAATGAATATGTGGCTCCACCTCCCATAGAGGTGGAGCCACATATTCATTACTGTAATGAGCGGTAACGGTGACCGCTCAATACAGGAAGAAGCTGCCAGCGCCGGGAAGCAAGGACTGTACCGCTCCAGGAGCAGGTGAGTATAACGGGGAGGGGAGCGCGATATTCACCTGCTCCCCGTTCCATCTCCGCTCCGTCTTCAGAGTCTTCTGCAGTGACGCTCAGGTCAGAGGGCGCGGTGACGTGCTTAGTGCGCGCCCTCTGCCTGAACGTCAGTGCAGAGGACGCTGAAGACGGAGCGGCGCCCGGAGCGGGGAGCAGGTGAATATTAAAGTGCCGGGGGCCTAAGCGACGGAGAGGTATGTGATTTTTTTTTTTATCGCAGCAACAGCAAATGGGGCAAGTGTCTGTGTAGAGCATCTATGGGGCCATAACGTTTGTGCAGCACTGTATGGGGCAAGTGTCTGTATGGGGCCATAATTAACGTTTGTGGAGCATTACGGTATATGGGGCAAGTGTCTGTATGGAGCATCTTATGGGGCCATAATCAAGGTTTGTGCAGCACTATATGGGGCAAATATCTTTATGGAGCATCTTATGGGGCCATAATCAACATTTGTGCAGCATTATATTGGGCAAATGTGTCTATGGAGCATCTTATGGGGCCATTATTAACCTTTATGCAGGATTATATGGGGCATATTTTATTATGGAGCATCTTATGGGGCCATCATAAACTTTATGGAGCATTATATGGGGCTCCTGATTCAATATGGATATTCAAAAACACTTACAGTGCCGGCAAAAAAAATCTTTACATTTGCACAGCAAAAAAAAACTTTACATATAAAATCCACATCATAATTTCACTTTTTAGAAGTGTACACAATGGGGGAGATAATAAAAAACTGTCTAATATTAACCCCTTCATGACCTTGGGATTTTTCGTTTTTCCGTGTTCGTTTTTCACTCCCCTCCTTCCCAGAGCCATAACTTTTTTATTTTTCCGTGAATTTGGCCATGTGAGGGCTTATTTTTTGCGGGACGAGTAGTACTTTTGAACGACATCATTGGTTTTAGCATGTCGTGTACTAGAAAACGGGAAAAAAATTCCAAGTGCGGTGAAATTGCAAAAAAAGTGCAATCCCACACTTGTTTTTTGTTTGGCTTTTTTGCTAGGTTCACTAAATGGTAAAACTGACCTGA
This sequence comes from Ranitomeya imitator, assembly GCF_032444005.1. Lineage (NCBI taxonomy): Eukaryota > Metazoa > Chordata > Amphibia > Anura > Dendrobatidae > Ranitomeya > Ranitomeya imitator. Next base: position 157,541,966 of record NC_091283.1, on the reverse strand, counting down.
CATTATGATTCTCCAGGTCAGTACGAGTTCATAGACACCTAACATGACTAGGTTATTTTTTATCTAAGTGGTGAAAAAAAATTCCAAACTTTGCTAAAAAAAAAAAAAAAAAATTGCGCCATTTTCCGATACTCGTAGCGTCTCCATTTTTCGTGATCTGGGGTCGGTTGAGGGCTTATTTTTTGCGTGCCGAGATGGCGTTTTTAATGATAGCATTTTGGTGCAGATACGTTCTTTTGATCGCCCGTTATTGCATTTTAATGCAATGTCGCGGCGACCTAAAAAACGTAATTCTGGCATTTCGAATTTTTTTCTCGCTACGCCGTTTAGCGATCAGGTTAATGCTTTTCTTTAAATTGATAGATCGGGCGATTCTGAGAGCGGCGATACCAAATATGTGTAGATTTGATTTTTTTTTTATTGATTTATTTTGATTGGGGCGAAAGGGGGGTGATTTAAACTTTTATATTTTTTTTATTTTTTTCACATTTTTTTAACTTTTTTTTTTTTTTACTTTTGCCATGCTTCAATAGCCTCCATGGGAGGCTAGAAGCAGGCACAACGCGATCGGCTCTGGTACATAGCAGCGATCTGCTGATAGCTGCTATGTAGCAGAAATGGAGGTGTGCTGTGAGCGCCGACCACAGGGTGGCGCTCACAGCCACTGGTGATCAGTAACCATAGAGGTCTCAAGGACCTCTATGGTTACAATGGAGACGCATCGACGACCCCCGATCATGTGACGGGGGTCGGCGATGACGTCATTTCCGGCCGCCCGGCCGGATGCGGTAGTTAAATGCCGCTGTCTGCGATTGACAGCGGCATTTAACTAGTTAATAGGTGTGGGCAGATCGCGATTCTGCCCGCGCCTATTACGGGCACATGTCAGCTGTTCAAAACAGCTGACATGTCCCGGCTTTGATGCGGGCTCACCGCGGAGCCCTGCATCAAAGCAGGGGATCTGACCTTGGACGTACTATCCCGTCCGAGGTCAGATAGGGGTTAAAGCTGGCTTTATTGCAAATATCAACCAATCAACGCTCAGTTTTCACTTCTCTGGTAAAGCGAAAGCTGCCTTCTGATTGGTTGCTATGTGCAGGTCAGCCGCTTTTGCTATTTGGCAGTCTTGTAAAGATTTTTTTTGCCGGCACTGTAACCTACTGATGTCTCAATTAATTTTACTTTTATTGGTATCTATTTTTACTTTTGACATTTACCGGTAGCTGCTGCATTTCCCACCCTAGGCTTATACTCGAGTCATTAAGTTTTCCCAGTTTTTTGTGGCAAAATTAGGGGGGTCGGCTTATACTCAAGTATACAGGTCCTTCTCAAAAAATTAGCATATAGTGTTAAATTTCATTATTTACCATAATGTAATGATTACAATTAAACTTTCATATATTATAGATTCATTATCCACCAACTGAAATTTGTCAGGTCTTTTATTGTTTTAATACTGATGATTTTGGCATACAACTCCTGATAACCCAAAAAACCTGTCTCAATAAATTAGCATATCAAGAAAAGGTTCTCTAAACGACCTATTACCCTAATCTTCTGAATCAACTAATTAACCCTAAACACATGCAAAAGATACCTGAGGCTTTTATAAACTCCCTGCCTGGTTCATTACTCAAAACCCCCATCATGGGTAAGACTAGCGACCTGACAGATGTCAAGAAGGCCATCATTGACACCCTCAAGCAAGAGGGTAAGACCCAGAAAGAAATTTCTCAACAAATAGGCTGTTCCCAGAGTGCTGTATCAAGGCACCTCAATGGTAAGTCTGTTGGAAGGAAACAATGTGGCAGAAAACGCTGTACAACGAGAAGAGGAGACCGGACCCTGAGGAAGATTGTGGAGAAGGACCGATTCCAGACCTTGGGGAACCTGAGGAAGCAGTGGACTGAGTCTGGTGTGGAAACATCCAGAGCCACCGTGCACAGGCGTGTGCAGGAAATGGGCTACAGGTGCCGCATTCCCCAGGTAAAGCCACTTTTGAACCATAAACAGCGGCAGAGGCACCTGACCTGGGCTACAGAGAAGCAGCACTGGACTGTTGCCAAGTGGTCCCAAGTACTTTTTTCTGATGAAAGCAAATTTTGCATGTCATTCGGAAATCAAGGTGCCAGAGTCTGGAGGAAGACTGGGGAGAAGGAAATACCAAAATGCCTGAAGTCCAGTGTCAAGTACCCACAGTCAGTGATGGTGTGGGGTGCCATGTCAGCTGCTGGTGTTGGTCCACTGTTTCATCAAGGGCAGGGTCAGTGCAGCTAGCTATCAGGAGATTTTGGAGCACTTCATGCTTCCATCGGCTGAAATGCTTTATGGAGATGAAGATTTCATTTTTCAGCACGACCTGGCACCTGCTCACAGTGCCAAAACCACTGGTAAATGGTTTACTGACCATGGTATTACTGTGCTCAATTGGCCTGCCAACTCTCCTGACCTGAACCCCATAGAGAATCTGTGGGATATTGTGAAGAGAAAGTTGAGAGACGCAAGACCCAACACTCTGGATGAGCTTAAGGCCGCTATTGAAGCATCCTGGGCCTTCATAACATCTCAGCAGTGTCACAGGCTGATTGCCTCCATGCCACGCCGCATTGAAGCAGTCATTTCTGCCAAAGGATTCCCGACCAAGTATTGAGTGCATAACTGAACATTATTATTTGTTGGTTTTTTTGTTTGTTATTAAAAAACACTTTTATTTGATTGGATGGGTGAAATATGCTAATTTATTGAGACAGGTTTTTTGGGTTATCAGGAGTTGTATGCCAAAATCATCAGTATTAAAACAATAAAAGACCTGACAAATTTCAGTTGGTGGATAATGAATCTATAATATATGAAAGTTTAATTGTAATCATTACATTATGGTAAATAATGAAATTTAACACTATATGCTAATTTTTTGAGAAGGACCTGTATATGGTATGTTATGCATTTGTATCGAGGGAAGGGGTTGTTTTAGTTTTGGAACTATAAAGTTCATGATGGTCATTAAATTTTATGCTGTTTTGATATAAAATCCCTGTGCATGTGCGTATCCGAGCAGCTACCAGAGAGCTGAAACCCTACAAGAGATACATAATAGGATATTGTCTGCAGCCACCACTAGGGGGAGCTCCCTGTATACAGAGATACATGATAAGATTCTGTCTGCAGCCACCACTAGGGGGAGCTCCCTGTATACAGAGATATATGATAAGATTATGTCTGCAGCCACCACTAGGGGGAGCTCCCTGTACACAGAGATACATGATAAGATCCTGTCTGCAGCCACCACTAGGGGGAGCTCCCTGTATACAGAGATACATGATAAGATTATGTCTGCAGCCACCACTAGGGGGAGCTCCCTGTATACAGAGATACATGATAAGATTATGTCTGCAGCCACCACTAGGTGAAGCTCCCTGTATACAGAGATACATGATAAGATTCTGTCTGCAGCCACCACAGGGAGAGCTCCCTGTATACAGAGATACATGATAAGATTCTGTCTGCAGCCACCACTAGGGGGAGCTCCCTGTATACAGAGATACATGATAAGATTCTGCCTGCAGCCACCAGTAGGGGGAGCTCCCTGTATACAGAGATACCTGATAAGATCCTGTCTGCAGCCACCACAGGGAGAGCTCCCTGTATACAGAAATACATAAGATAAGATTCTGCCTGCAGCCACCACTAGGGGGAGCTCCCTGTATACAGAGATACATGATAAGATTCTGCCTGCAGCCACCACTAGGGGGAGCTCCCTGTATACAGAGATACATGATAAGATTCTGCCTGCAGCCACCACTAGGGGGAGCTCCCTGTATACAGAGATACATGATAAGATTCTGCCTGCATCCACCACTAGGGGGAGCTCCCTGTATACAGAGATACATGATAAGATTCTGCCTGCAGCCACCACTAGGGGGAGCTCCCTGTATACAGAGATACATGATAAGATTCTGCCTGCAGCCACCACTAGGGGGAGCTCCCTGTATACAGAGATACATGATAAGATTCTGCCTGCAGCCACCACTAGGGGGAGCTCCCTGTATACAGAGATACTGTTACGGATCTGCAACACAGGACTAAGGTAGAAGGGGGAAAACTGACTCTGCACTATGACTTGTCTGAAACCCTACGATGGTGTGGGCGACCCATTCCTTGAGAATAGACCCACCGACGATCCTAGGTTAATCTCAAGCGAAGACCTATAGATAAGGGGAAGGGGTTCCCTAAAAGAACTTAGGACTGGGTACAAAAACGGGTCATGTCCTAATAGAAAACACAGAGAAGGCTGCAGAAACCAATAGAAAACAGAAACTAAGGCTAGCAGAACCAGAGGTACCAGCACTGCACAAATAAACACACACAGAAGACAAAGTAAAGCACCAAGCTAGAGCTCAAGCAGATAAACACTGTTGTCTAGCAAGGACTGGGAGGCAGGTGCTGGTTAATAAAGAGTGAAGTAAACACCTGACCCAAGACAAACCCAGCACCAGAGGAAAAAGACCAGCAGCCAGAACTCCACAAGAAAATGGCCTATAATCACAAACTAAACAGATTCTAGCTGATACAAGATAAGATTCTGTCTGCAGCCACCACTAGGGGGAGCACCCTGTATACAAAGATACGTGATAAGATTCTGTCTGCAGCCACCACTAGAGGGAGCTCCCTGTATACAAAGATACGTGATAAGATTCTGTCTACAGCCACCACTAGAGGGAGCTCCCTGTATACAAAGATACATAAGATTCTGCCTGCAGCCACCACTAGGGGGAGCTCACTGTATACAGAGATACATGATAAGATCCTGTCTGCAGCCACCACTAGGGGGAGCTCCCTGTATACAGAGATACGTGATAAGATCCTGTCTGTAGCCACCACTAGAGGGAGCTCCCTGTATACAGAGATACCTGATAAGATTCTATCTGCAGCCACCACTAGGGGGAGCTCCCTGTATACAGAGATACGTGATAAGATCCTGTCTGCAGCTACCACTAGAGGGAGCTCCCTGTATACAGAGATATGTGATAAGATCCTGTCTGTAGCCACCACTAGAGGGAGCTCCCTGTATACAGAGATACATGATAAGATCCTGTCTACAGCCACCACTAGGGGGAGCTCCCTGTATACAGAGATACATTATAAGATTCTGCCTGCAGCCACCACTAGGGGGAGCTCCCTGTATACAGAGATACCTGATAAGATTCTATCTGCAGCCACCACTAGGGGGAGCTCCCTGTATACAGAGATACATGCTAAGATCCTGTCTGCAGCCACCACTAGGGGGAGCTCCCTGTATACAGAGATACATGCTAAGATCCTGTCTGCAGCCACCACTAGGGGGAGCTCCCTGTATACAGAGATACATGATAAGATTCTGCCTGCAGCCACCACTAGAGGGAGCTCCCTGTATACAGAGATACCTGATAAGATCCTGTCTGCAGCCATCACTAGGGGGAGCTCCCTGTATACAGAGATACATGATAAGATTCTGCCTGCAGCCACCACTAGGGGGAGCTCCCTGTATGAAGAGATACATGATAAGTACTTCTAATGTAAAATAAATAATCTTTAATTTTATATAGCGCTAACATATTCCGCAGCGCTTTACAGTTTTGCACACATTATCATCACTGTCCCCGTTGGGGCTCACAATCTAAATTCCCTATCAGTATGTCTTTGGAGTGTGGGAGGAATATGGAGAACCCGGAGGAAACCCACGCAAACACGGGGAGAACATACAAACTCCTTGCAGATGTTGTCCAAGGTGGGATTAGAACCTAGGACCCCAGCGCTGCCGTGCTAACCACTGAGCCACCGTGCTGCCCTGTATAAACTAGATATCATCCAGACAGTTCTTCAGGAACTAAATAATACCCATTCACTGACCGCAAGTAGAGATTTTGAAAATGATGAGACACTAACAAAGTCGCTAAGTTTTATCCGCAGAAGTGTCACAAGAATGGCGTTCCCCTTTAGTCTCAGGTGACACGCTCTGCCCCTCCAGCTCTGCGGTAGCTTCAGTGCATGATGAGTGGCGGTCTCGCTGCCTCTCATATCTCCCCCCGTTTTATTTTCAGTCGCCATAGTCACTTTTTTCCCGACCGTTTCTTCCTGTTTCCTTTATGCCGCAGTGATTGGGGCAGGGAAGCGTTGCTCCTATTTCCATACACTTTGTGCTTATATGCGTCTGTCGGATGGTTGGAGGGAAGGTGTATGGGGATGATGGGGGCCACAGCGTGTTTTGCTGGTGCTGACAGTGAGGGCAGAATTACTCTTCCGTTTTCCTGACACTCCCAGGTTTAAAGATGTCAAGCGCAGCCTCGGAGGAGAATGCATTGTATTGATCAAGAGGTCTGCGGAGACCGCCCGCCGAGCCTTAAATCTCTACGAAATGTGCCGAGGTGCGCACAAGCACCGCCGTCAGGTATCATGGCACCAGGCGAAAACAAGAAACATATCGCAGCCATTGGCAGATCCGATGACTAGTCTGTCTACAGGGGCTCGTACAGACCCCGCATGCCCGTCCGGAGCACTGGGCTGTACGGCTCCGCTAAGAATAAACCTGGCTATAGGTGGATGATGGGAGTTATTGCCATTGCCTTGTCACCGCTTGATGGATCTTCATTACCAGCGGACATGACTTACGGCGAGTGTTAACCATTAAGTGACCCCTGGAGAGGTCTGAGGAGCAGTTTAAAAAGTTTTGCCAAAAAGTTTTATTACTGAAAAGGGAACTCCGCTTCTATAGATATTTCCTGTCCTGGACTCTCTACCTGTTCATCGTTAACCCCGTGATGTAACCACTTTAGTCTTAAAGGGACCTTCCGAGTTTAATAAACTGTCCCATAACTTCCACATGTAGGAGCTGTAAGCATCATTCATGGGGGCGTCCAGGGAAGTGACAGTCTGGGGTAATCTATGAAACCCGACGTATGCTTTTATGACAAATCAGCGTCCGTCTGTCGCACGATCTGGCAGGGAAGACGGCAAAATCGTTCTGCTGTTTTTACTCCATTTTGAAGCCGTGCCGTAATTATATATATATATATATATATATATATATATAACATACTTACCTATGTTTTGAGGCCGCATCTCGTGCACTTTATTCCAGATGGGATGACGATATGTTTTTAACCTCTTGATGAGAAGTTATTATAACGCCATTCACTGACAGTTTGCAGAGATCTTGAAAATGGTGAAAAATCTGGAATGAACTTTACAAACTTTTTGAAACAGATTCCGGCCTCCTGAGGTTATTGCGTCCGACAGACGACTTAGAAGACAGCGCGGCGCGGTTGCCAGCATAAGATTATGCCACGCTCATTCCCGCCGGCACATAAGGCAGTCTGTTTGTGAGTCAGGTTGTGGCGTTTCAGTGTTCCGGCGCAGTTCCCCAGCCGCCGGTAACCTGCGACTGTCCATACATATATATTTATAAGGCTGGATTTCATCTTATGTGTGACATCTGCTCGCAGCGCGTCCCTCCTGTGATCGCCGGCTCGCTGCAGCTGTTGAGACCTCCAGCTTGGAGTTGAGGGCGCCCCCAGCATACGGTTTTTTGATGTGGGATGAAACAGAACCAAACCACTGGGGGTCTGGAGCCAGCGCCAGCAAGAGGAACGAAGCACATCAGAATATCAATTAACCTGTAGTGAACAAAGCGCGGCGGCGCGGCGGTGGAGGAGACGCTGCGCTGTGATGTGTCAAGACGCCACATAATATATTCTAATTAAAGGATTGATTGATTTTTTTTTCTCTTTATTTACGACCGTGCGCACCCCCAGACCCCGGGAAATATCTAAAATATACACAAAATAATCACCGCCATCACGGTGCCGTTTAATATGCATGAAGCCTCAGGTTGTGATTCCTGAAAGCAAATTGCAGAGAGGTTTCTCCATAATTGTTGTAGTACAAACACCTCGTGGCTCGGAGTATAGCGGAGACCTGCGGTGGTTGTGGGGGGGTTATTTGTGCTTCTAACTGGAAAAGTTTAGCTCCGTCTTCCTCTGTAAGTATTCATCGCTTGCATTCATTTTATTCCCCCCAACCCATAGATTTCTACTGGTGGAGGAAAGGAAATCACAACTTTCAGCATGTCTGATGTTCTCCGATCCTGACAGTCTGGAAACAGCAAGCTGGCGGACAATCAACATAGTTGATGTAATGTACAGTCAAAACCAGAAGTTTACATACATTATATGAAAAGACACATCTGCTTGTTTTTCTCAATATCTGACATGAAATCAGAATAAACTTTCCCCGTTTTAGGTCATGTAGGATTACCATAATTATTAATATTTGCCAAATGCCAGAATAATGAGAGAGAGAGAAGGTTGTAAGGCATTTTTATTACTTACTGCAAAGTCAGAAGTTGATATACATTTCATTAGGATTTGGTACCATTGCCCTTAAGCTGAATGACTTGGGTCAGACGTTTGGGATCTCCTTCCACAAGCTTCTCACAATAGTTGGTCGGAATTTGGGCCCTTTCCGCCTGACAAAACTGGTGTAACTGATCCAGGTTTGTAGGTCGCCTTTGCTCGCAGTGGCCTTTTCAGCTTTGCCCATAAAATGTCAATAGGATTGAGGTAAGGGTTTTGTGATGGCCACTCCAAAACATTGACATTGGTATCGTTAAGCCACTTTGTTACCATTTTGTCAGTATGCTTCGGGTCATTGTCCATTTGGAAGACTCATTTCCGCCCAAGCTTAATCTTCCTGGCTGATGTCTTGAGATGTTGCTTCAGTATTGCCACATCATCTTCTTTTCTCATGATGCCATCTACTTTGTGAAGTGCAACAGTCACTCCTGCAGCAAAACAACCCCACAACATGCTGCTGCCACCCCCATGTTTCACAGTTGGGATGGTGTTCTTAGGATTCCAAGCTTCTCTCTTTTTCCTCCAAACAAAACGATGGTCATTATGCCCAAAATTTTTAGTTTCATCAGACCACACAGGACATGTCTCCAAAATGAAGATCTTTGTTCCTGTGTGCATTTCCAAACTTTAATGTGTCTTTTTTATGTTTCTTTTGGAGTAATGGCTTCTTCCTGGCAGAATGGATATTGACACAATCTCACCAGCTTCTGCCATCATCTTCACAAGGTATTTTGCTTTTGTCCTTGGGTTGATATGCACATGTCAGACTAAAGCACGTTCATCTCTGTGACACAGAACCCTTCTCCTTCCTGAGCTGTATTATGGCTGGACATTCCCATCTTGTTTGTACTTGCATATAATTGTTTGTACAGATGAGCGAGGCACCCTCAGGTATCTTGGAATTGTACCCAAGGATGAGCCAGACTTGTGCGAGTCCACAATTCTCTTCCTAATATCTTGGCTGATTTCTTGAGACTTTCCCATGATGCTACACAAAGAAGCAGTATGTTTCAGGTGTGTATTAAAAAACATCCACAGGTGTGTCTCTGTGTTTCCAAATTAACCTATCAATACATGACATCATCATATGGGCAGTTCAGAATTGTTTAAAGGCATAGTAATCTTAGTGTATGTCAACTTTTGACTTTGCAGTAATTAATAAAAATGTCTTAAAACATTATCTCTCTCGTTATTTTGGCATTTGGCAAATATTGGTAATTGTGGAAATCCAAATTGACCTAAAATGGGGAAAGTCTATTCTGATTTCATGTCGGATATTGAGAAAAATATGCAGATGTGTCTTTTTATATAGTGTATGTAAACTCCTGGTTTCAACTGTATGTACACAGTGACTGCAGAATAGTGAGTGCAGCTCTGGTGTATAATACAGGATGTAACTCAGGATCAGTAATGTAATGTATGTACACAGTGACTGCAGAATAGTGAGTGCAGCTCTGGTGTATAATACATGATGTAACTCCGGATCAGTACAGGATCAGTAATGTAATGTATGTACACAGTGACTGCACCAGAAGAATAGTGAGTGCAGCTCTGGAGTATAATACAGGATGTAACTCAGGATAAGTAATGTAATGTATGTACACAGTGACTGCACCAGCAGAATAGTGAGTGCAGCTCTGGGGTAATACAGGATGTAACTCAGGATCAGTAATGTAATGTATGTACACAGTGACTGCACCAGCAGAATACTGAGTGCAGCTCTGGAGTATAATACAGGATATAACTCAGGATCAGTAATGTAATGTATGTACACAGTGACTGCACCAGCAGAATAGTGAATGCAGCTCTGGAGTATAATACAGGATGTAACTCAGGATCAGTACAGGATAAATAATGCAATGTATGTACACAGTGACTGCACCGGCAGAATAGTGAGTGCAGCTCTGTAGTATAATACAGGATGTAACTCAGGATCAGTAATGTAATGTATGTTCACAGTGACTGCACCAGCAGAATAGTGAGAGCAGCTCTGGAGTATAATACAGGATGTAACTCAGGATCAGTACAGGATCAGTAATGTAATGTATGTACACAGTGACTGCACCAGCAAAATAGTGAGCACAGCTCTGGAGTATAATACAGGACGTAACTCAGGATCAGTAATGTAATGTATGTACACAGTGACTGCACCAGCAGAATAGTGAGCACAGCTCTGGAGTATAATACAGGATGTAACTCAGGATCAGTAATGTAATGTATGTTCACAGTGACTGCACCAGCAGAATAGTGAGCGCAGCTCTGGAGTATAATACAGGATGTAACTCAGGATCAGTACATGATCAGTAATGTAATGTATGTACACAGTGACTGCACCAGCAGAATAGTGAGTGCAGCTCTGGGGTATAATGCAGGATGTAACTCAGGATCAGTACAGGATCAGTAATGTAATGTATGTACACAGTGACTGCACCAGCAGAATAGTGAGTGCAGCTCTGGGGTATAATACAGGATGTAACTCAGGATCAGTAATGTAATGCATGTACACAGTGACTGCACCAGCAGAATAGTGAGTGCAGCTCTGGAGTATAATACAGGATGTAACTCAGGATCAGTACAGGATCAGTAATGTAATGTGTGTACACAGTGACTGCACCAGCAGAATAGTGAGTGCAGCTCTGGGGTATAATGCAGGATGTAACTCAGGATCAGTACAGGATCAGTAATGTAATGTATGTACACAGTGACTGCACCAGCAGAATAGTGAGTGCAGCTCTGGGGTATAATACAGGATGTAACTCAGGATCAGTAATGTAATGCATGTACACAGTGACTGCACCAGCAGAATAGTGAGTGCAGCTCTGAAGTATAATACAGGATGTAACTCAGGATCAGTACAGGATCAGTAATGTAATGTATGTACACAGTGACTGCACCAGCAGAATAGTGAGTGCAGCTCTGGAGTATAATACAGGATGTAACTCAGGATCAGTACAGGATCAGTAATGTAATGTATGTACAAAGTGACTGCACCAGCAGAATAGTGAGTGCAGCTCTGGGGTATAATGCAGGATGTAACTCAGGATCAGTACAGGATCAGTAATGTAATGTATGTACACAGTGACTGCACCAGCAGAATAGTGAGTGCAGCTCTGGGGTATAATACAGGATGTAACTCAGGATCAGTAATGTAATGCATGTACACAGTGACTGCACCAGCAGAATAGTGAGTGCAGCTCTGGAGTATAATACAGGATGTAACTCAGGATCAGTACAGGATCAGTAATGTAATGTATGTACACAGTGACTGCACCAGCAGAATAGTGAGTGCAGCTCTGGGGTATAATACAGGATGTAACTCAGGATCAGTACAGGATCAGTAATGTAATGTATGTACACAGTGACTGCACCAGCAGAATAGTGAGTGCAGCTCTGGGGTATAATACAGGATGTAACTCAGGATCAGTAATGTAATGCATGTACACAGTGACTGCACCAGCAGAATAGTGAGTGCAGCTCTGGAGTATAATACAGGATGTAACTCAGGATCAGTACAGGATCAGTAATGTAATGTACGTACACAGTGACTGCACCAGCAGAATAGTGAGTGCAGCTCTGGGGTATAATACAGGATGTAACTCAGGATCAGTAATGTAATGCATGTACACAGTGACTGCACCAGCAGAATAGTGATTTCAGACTTAGTCCAGGAGCGGCGTATCTTCATGTTTCTACATCTGACTTCTTTATTGTTCAGTATGGGGTTTGTTCCTAGACATAAGTCTTGTTGTTAGTTTTGCCTTTGGTCTCTGACTCTTGTGCTTCTGCTTTCAGGGTTGGGTCATGGAAGGATTTCCCCGGACTAGAGAACAGGGATTACTTCTACAAATGAATGGAACGTCTCCAGATCACATTGGTGAGTCCGGCATTGGAACAGGAACAAAAAGGGGCTCCCCCACTGGAGGACCCGACATGTCCACTCATTACTAGACTTCCTATTGATCTTACCAGTAATTATGTAATGACATACAACCTAAAAATGTTCAATACAATATAAAAAATATGTAGAATTGAGAGTCCTCAGTGGTTGATACTTTTGAACGGCTAACTGAAAATATGGTAACAAACTGCAAGCTTTCGAGACTACTCAGGTCCCTTCATCAGGCATAGAATACATGGTACAAAGACATATATCTTTCCGGTTTCAATATAAGATTTTGATCCAAAGATCCAGTTCTTTTTCTGTTTATCATAATTGTTTTTCAACCAAAATGTCCTTGAAATTTCTTGACCGTCAATAAGTAATTGATGGATTTTTTGGAAAGTATTTTGTAAGTGTATGATCCATTTGTAAGATGTCCCAAGGTTTCTTTAGAGCTTTCCTCACCTCTTGATTTCTTGAGTTGTACGATGATCTAAATCTCACTGTTTTGGAATCCCTTTTACTGTATGGTTGATGTAATAGATCAGATCTGGAACACTTGGCTCTCCGATAACTTCTTTGAATAACTTTATTATGTCCTCTATTCGAGAATCATTCTCTTAAGTTGTTGGATTGCTTTTCAAAGTCCATGACCCTAGAGCAGATTCTCCTGATTCGCAGGATCTGACCCACGGGTACGCCATTTACAGGGTTTTTTTGGATGTCATAAAGCATTCAGTGTTTGGTTTTCTATATACATCTGTTTGAATGCATCCTAATTCATCTACATTAAGAAGAATAGCCAAATCCGTATCTGATCTTCCTGATTTACAGGCGAAGTTGATCTCATTGACATCTGGAGTGTACATAAATGTCTGCAGTTCTTCGGTCGATCCCTGCCATAAGAATAACACATCATCAATGTAACAACACCAAAGTGAGAGATTCTCATTTTAGGGTGTTGGATCAGACAACAAAATATTCCTCTCACTCAGCCCCAGGAGGCGCTGCACTAAAAAAAATCTCTTGCTGCGGGGTTCACCTTTTCTGCCTCATGAGATCAGCTCATGTTTGAGCACCCTTCTATCAATATGGGACTATCTGAGGTGGGCCCCTGTCAGATTATTTATGTCTATGGGCTTCTAAACCATGCGTCTCATCTGTCCTTCTCTGCAGTGGTCCTGGACGCTCCGGATATTGTCCTGATCGAGAGGAACATGGGGAAGAGGATTGACCCCAGCACTGGAGGTAGGCACCATGGTTTCTAGATATTTTACATGTTGACATACATCTGCCAGTTGCAGTCCGATCTGCAACAGATCGGACTACAAGTCTCATCATGTCCTGTGCTGGGTGGCATTCTGACTATAGAGGGCACTGTGTGAGAAGAGCCCTCTTCACCCTCCATTGCTTGATGTCTTTGGATTGACTCTTCCCCCTTTGGAAACCTTAGGGTGCCCATCGAGGGAGTCTATAAGAATAGGCAGAGACGCTGATTATGTTACAGACCGATGCCCGTCAGTGAAGGACATGCAATCTCACCCATCTATGTCCGTTTTTATCTTTTTGCAGAGATCTACCACACCACATTTGATTGGCCCGAAGACCCCGAAGTGCAAAGCAATTTGGTGGAGCCGGCGGGAATCTCGGAACATGAGACTGGAAAGAGGCTGCTGGAATATCAGCGCAACATGCCGGGAATTCTGCGAGCGTTCCCCAAAATATACAAGAAGATCAATGCCGATCAGCCGTGCATGGACGTCTTCTCACAGGGTAAGGGCTGTGCACGGCGTTTGCTGCCATGCTTGTACACTTGGGGGTGTATGGCCGACAGTGGCAACGACGGCCAACCACCACAGGCACCCACTGCAATAAAGCCTGATACATTTTATGTGGGAATCCTCTGTGTAGGAAAGTGCAGTCTGCTGTGCTTTCCTATGCACTATTAAGAAGATGCCCCCTTTTTAGAAAATCCTTGTTATAAAAAACAAACCTGCTTATGTCACCCTCCCCTGGTCCAGCGCTGATTCTCCACTTCTGCTCCTGGTGTCTAGAACTGTCTGCAGCGCTGATGTCAACGTGTCAGCACCGTAGCCAATATCAGGCACTGGGAGCAGCGGGAAAGAGATAGCACTGGACCCGGGGAGGGTGAGTAAAATGTGTTGGTTGTTTTTTTTTTTTGTTTTTTTTTACTATAACAAACTGGTCCCAGGGAATAGGATTTACTGAAAGGCGACAACCCCTTTAAATAAATGTTACATGGCTATGTACAGGTCAGACTGAGGCTAAAAGGACACTAACTGGAAAATACGGACCTGCTGCAGCAGCCATACTGGAAGATTGCACAACCGCTGCGGTCATGTCATGCTGCGCCCCCTGCTGGCAGCAGCCCTATTAGACATTAGCCGCAGAGGACTTGGTAAGAACAGCTGTGAGGCCAGAGGTCCTAGATGCCGTCTCGCACCACCATCTTGCACTCTTAATTGTATCCTTCGTTCTTTCTTGACCCCTCATCATAAATTTGTGTCGTACACAGAGCCCCCCTAGCCCCAAGAATGAATATGGATGCCTACCCCTTCTTAATTAATTTCCAAATTGCTTAATTGCATCTAAAAGTTGATATCATCTTTCATTAAGAATTCATGGAGAAATCAGTAAATAAAGATGTGGGCGCCTGAATATTAATTACTATTAATTAATAATGGAGGCAAATAAATTAGGGATGGGGAAAGCAGGGAAAATAAAGGCGAGTGCGTCTTCTTGGAAATCCTCAGTAGATGTTTCCCGGGGCATCGCAAGCTTCACAGTCCTTCTTTATTCTAGTTAATTAGCTGAGCAGATCATCTGGGGGATTATTACTCCTAATTAACTTACAGTTATTTACCGAAAATTAGCCCCATTTGTAAGCAGCACTTACTGCCTGCACTCGATCCAAGGAAGAAACAGGCGGCGGTGGCGGGATACGATGGGGGTCTGATCCAAGTTACCTTTAGTGACAATTCTGCTGCCCTGATTCCTTATCATAGGGGGAAGCAGCAGCACCTTCATCCATAGTTGTATCTGGCATTGGAGCCTTTCCATTGTCCAGCGACCTGCTGCACCCCAGCTGTTAAGAAACTACAACCCCCAGCATGGTGTCAGCCACCAGGGGATTTACTAACGAGCTTGTGTTTCCGTCCACAGTTCTTACATTTGTATTGAGCAAGCCACGGTCTCTGGCCCCTTACACACCACGTATACTGCTGTACGGACCCCCAGGCAGCGGAAGGAGCCTCCAAGCAGCGTTGTTGGCACAGAAATACGACATCGTGAATGGTAAGTCTTGCGTTATGAGTTTCTGGCTTTTATTTCCAGAAATGGTGCCACTCCTGTGCAATGGCAGTGTCTGGTATTGCAGGACAGCAATCGTTTTCCTGCACAGCAGATTCTGCTTCTATATATGAGCACAGACATGATCCGCTATCATCTGTGCAGTGGGGCCAGGGTTGTGCAATCACACTATATCCTACTACGCCGGCGCCATTACTGGATATGGGAGCCCCGGAGATTGGACGCTTTCCTATAGATACACTGCCTTGCGAAAGTATTCGGCCCCCTTAAACTTTTCAACCTTTTTCCACATATCATGCTTCAAACATAAAGATACCAAATGTACATTTTTGGTGAAGAATCAACAAGTGGAACACAATTGAAGTTGAACGAAATTTATTGGTTATTTTACATTTTTGTGGAAATTCAAAAACTGAAAAGTGGGGCGTGCAATATTATTCGGCCCCTTTAACTTAATACTTTGTTGCGCCACCTTTTGCTGCAATAACAGCTGCAAGTTGCTTGGGGAATGTCTCTATTAGTTTTGTACATCGAGAGACTGAAATTCTTGCCCATTCTTCCTTGGCAAACAGCACGAGCTCAGTGAGGTTTGATGGAGATCGTTTGTGAACAGCAGTTTTCAGCTCTTTCCACAGATTCTCGATTGGATTGAGGTCTGGACTTTGACTTGGCCATTCTAACACCTGGATACGTTTATTTGTGAACCATTCCATTGTAGATTTTGCTTTATATTTGGGATCATTGTCTTGTTGGAAGACAAATCTCCATCCCAGTCTCAGGTCTTTTGCAGACTCCAACAGGACAAGAATGGTCCTGTATTTGGCTCCATCCATCTTCCCATCAATTTGACCATCTTCCCTGTCCCTGCTGAAGAAAAGCAGGCCCAAACCAAGATGCTGCCACCACCATGTTTGACAGTGGGGATGGTGTGTTCAGGGTGATGAGCTGTGTTGCCTTTACGCCAAACATATCGTTTGACATTGTTGCCAAAAAGTTCGATTTTGGTTTCATCTGACCAGAGCACCTTCTTCCACATGTTTGGTGTGTCTCCCAGGTGGCTTGTTGCAAACTTTAAACAATACTTTTTATGGATACAGCTTTCTTCTTCCCACTCTTCCATAAAGGCCAGATTTGTGCAGTGTACGACTGATTGTTGTCCTATGGACAGAGTGTCCCACCTCAGCTGTAGATCTCTGCAGTTCATCCAGAGTGATCATGGGCCTCTTGGCTGCATCTCTGATCAGTCTTCTCTTGTTTGAGATGAAAGTTTAGAGGGACGGCTGGGTCTTTGTAGATTTGCAGTGGTATAATACTGCTTCCATTTCAATATGATCGCTTGCACAGTGCTCCTTGGGATGTTTAATGTTTTG
The DNA here is from genome assembly GCF_032444005.1 of Ranitomeya imitator. NCBI lineage: Eukaryota > Metazoa > Chordata > Amphibia > Anura > Dendrobatidae > Ranitomeya > Ranitomeya imitator. Next base: position 157,524,996 of record NC_091283.1, on the reverse strand, counting down.
GAAATCATTTTGTATCCAAATGCGGCTTTAAACTTCTCCACAACAGTATCACGTATCTGACTGTTGTGTTCCTTGGTCTTCATGATGCTCTCTGTGCTTCAAACAGAACCCAGAGATTATCACAGAGCAGGTGCATTTATACGGAGACTTCATTACACACAGGTGGATTATATGTAACATCATTAGGCATTTAGGAGAACAATAGATCATTCAGAGATCCACAATGAACTTCTGGAGTGAGTTTGCTGCACTGAAAGTAAAGGGACCGAATAATATTGCACGCCCCACTTTTCAGTTTTTGAATTTCCACAAAAATTTAAAATAACCAATAAATTCTTCAACTTCACAATTGTGTTCCACTTGTTGTTGATTCTTCACCAAAAATTTTCATTTGGTATCTTTATATTTGAAGCATGATATGTGGGAAAAGGTTCAAGGGGACCGAATACTTTACAAGGCACTGTATATACAGACCGCTCCTGGTCCACGCTGATATTCTGCTGTAATACGGAAACGATTATTACGCACCCCCCGGCACGATGCCTGGAGGTGCACACACTCAGACATTACATACAGCTACCCTTTATTATGTCCACAGTCAGTTTTACTCTCAGGAGCACTGGGGTCTGACCAACACCCACCAACCCCCCAGAAATATTTCTGTGTCCTAGACACAGGCATCCTTACCTGTCATTTCTCTGCATTAACAGTTTCCTGTGGTCAGGTCCTGAAGGAAGCTATGGCTGACCAGACGAAAATCGGACTGCTCATTGAACCGTACATCGAGAATGAACAGCAAGGTTTGTATGCGGCGAATACACTGGTGGGGTCACTTTATTACCCACGCCACAAGGATTGTGAAGCTTGCACCTCTGGCACCTGCAGATACAAATGAGTGGACATGTGGAAATCCAACATGTCCAGTCTTCATTGCCCTCAGTCAGTGGAGGATCAGATTCACTTTAGATGGTTAACGGATCTCACCCACATCATCTGGTTCGGATGATTAAAGTTGGTCATACACGTCCTGCCTACCTCTCCACACATGTACGCTCAGTTTGGCTAAGCATGTATGTCTTACAATTGGGGAAAGGGTAGGAAGCTGCGGCCAGACACCTTTGGTGGTGGCGTATCACCTTTAAGAGCACAAGATTGGGCATGTTGTAATTCAGCATGTGCAATCCTTCCTTCCCCTATATCTTCTACCAGGAGAGTCAGCGTTTCCCCTTACATGTTACAGTCAGCCAGTCCTGCTGGAATGTAAGCGGAGCTCGGACAACTTTTCTCTTATATACAGTATATAGGCACCTTTACATCTGATGTGTACGGGCACCTTCCTTTACATCTGATGTGTACGGGCACCTTCCTTTACATCTGATGTGTACGGGCACCTTCCTTTACATCTGATGTGTACGGGGACCTTCCTTTACATCTGATGTGCACGGCACCTTCCTTTACATCTGATGTGCACGGCACCTTCCTTTACATCTGATGTGTACTGGCACCTTCCTTTACATCTGATGTGTACGGGGACCTTCCTTTACATCTGATGTGCACGGCACCTTCCTTTACATCTGATGTGTACGGGGACCTTCCTTTACATCTGATGTGCACGGCACCTTCCTTTACATCTGATGTGTACGGGCACCTTCCTTTACATCTGATGTGCACGGCACCTTCCTTTACATCTGATGTGTACTGGCACCTTCCTTTACATCTGATGTGTACGGCGCCTTCTTTTACATCTGATGTGTACGGGCACCTTCTTTACATCTGATGTGTACGGGCACCTTCCTTTACATCTGATGTGTACGGGCACCTTCCTTTACATCTGATGTGTACGGGCACCTTCCTTTACATCTGATGTGTACGGGGACCTTCCTTTACATCTGATGTGCACGGCACCTTCCTTTACATCTGATGTGCACGGCACCTTCCTTTACATCTGATGTGTACTGGCACCTTCCTTTACATCTGATGTGTACGGGGACCTTCCTTTACATCTGATGTGCACGGCACCTTCCTTTACATCTGATGTGTACGGGGACCTTCCTTTACATCTGATGTGCACGGCACCTTCCTTTACATCTGATGTGTACGGGCACCTTCCTTTACATCTGATGTGCACGGCACCTTCCTTTACATCTGATGTGTACTGGCACCTTCCTTTACATCTGATGTGTACGGCGCCTTCTTTTACATCTGATGTGTACGGGCACCTTCTTTACATCTGATGTGTACGGGCACCTTCCTTTACATCTGATGTGTACGGGCACCTTCCTTTACATCTGATGTGTACGGGCACCTTCCTTTACATCTGATGTGTACGGAACCTTCCTTTACATCTGATGTGTGATGGCACCTTCCTTTATATCTGATGTGTACGGGCACCTTCCTTTACATCTGATGTGTACGGGCACATTCCTTTACATCTGATGTGTACGGGGACCTTCCTTTACATCTGATGTGTACGGGCACCTTCCTTTACATCTGATGTGTACGGGCGCCTTCTTTACATCTGATGTGTACGGGCACCTTCCTTTACATCTGATGTGTACGGAACCTTCCTGTACATCTGATGTGTATGGGCACCTTCCTTTACATCTGATGTGTATGGGCAACTTCCTTTACATCTGATGTGTACGGCACCTTCCTTTACATCTGATGTGTACGGGCACCTTCTTTACATCTGATGTGTACGGGCATCTTCCTTTACATCTGATGTGTACGGACACCTTCCTTTACATCTGATGTGTATGGGCACCTTCCTTTACATCTGGTGAGAACGGGCACCTTCTTTGCATCTACTGTTTATGGACACCTTTATATCTGATGGGCACCTCTACTTACCCCATTGGCTGCCAAAAAGGGGTAAGGGAACGTGGACTGCAGACTGTGCACTCGGTAATCAGGAAGTCTCTGCAGAAAATTCTCTTTTTTCTGGATTTTCCTCTTTGCAGCGTTCGCTCGTGTTTTCCTTCCTAACCCGCTAAGTGCCCCATCCAAGGTCCTGCGCCCGCAGCATGCCCTGTTCCACTTCCCTGATTTTAGCAGCCCTTTTGACCTTGCAGGTTCGCACTGTGAAGTTTTTCCCCCCAGATGTGTTTGATAGTTGTTGTTGTGGGGGGGGGAGCAGAAGGATGAGAAAGAAGAAAGCGTCTGTAGCCAGTGATGGGGGGCTCAGTGGGGACCCTCTCGTGCTCCATACTGCGGGAGTATGAGCTGCAAACAGCACTCGGCTGTGTAAATAATTTACCAGTTGATTAATAGACACACAGGGGTATAATTAGCAGAAGGAGAGACAGCAGCTCCAGTAACGGCTACAGCGCTTGGGGGAACAAGAGACTTTAAAAAAAAAAAACTTATTTTCCTATTTTTTTTTTTTATTTGGAAACTTTCTAGGGCGCCGGGCGTTTGAAGATGAGTTGGGAAGAGCTCGGTTGCTTCTCAGCTTTTGAAGTGGAAATAGGACACTTTCTATGTGTTGAGTTTAATTTTTACTAGATTTCAGAGCCCTGCAGTGCAAATCCCTTTATATATAACTGTGTGTGTGTGTATGTGTATATATATATATATATTTTATCGAGGAAAGGAAAGCGTGGAGAACAGCTCCTGTTACTTCTCATCTTCCACCTTTTATATAACCCCAAATGCATGGGGAAGACCTACCTTTTATGTATTCAGACGCTGACTGTGCAGCTAAGGAAAGGGTTAGTCTGGAGTAATTCTAGTCCCTATAAAGGACCGCAGTAGAATAGCATGAGGGTCAATATGAAAGCAAAAAAAAGTGCTTCTGCAACCCAAGTATTAGAAGTCATAGCACTGCATGGACAGAGGGGCCCCTGTCAGATGCAACCTCCACTCCCGCTGTACCAGTGGTCTCCACCAAAAGCTACAAATCCCAGGATACGAGGGTGGAGCTGGAGAACGCTGCTGTATAGCTGTTATAACATTCAAACAATGACCACTGGGGATCCGGCTACCTAGACCAGCACTGATCCTGACCTAGACCCGCACTGATCCTGACCTAGACCCGCACCGATCCTAACCTAGACCACCACCGATCCTGACCTAGACCAGCACCGATCCTGACCTAGACCACCACCGATCCTGACCTAGACCAGCACTGATCCTGACCTAGACCGCCACCGACCCTGACCTAGACCACCACCAATCCTGACCTAGACCACCACCAATCCTGACCTAGACCACCACCAATCCTGAGAATGGGACAACTAAAGTCTCCCATGTGAATGGAGTGGTGCTGAACATGGTTCATTATCACATGCTCACTACCGCTCCATTTACAGAAGAGACTCTGGCCCACTGGGAAAGGTGTGGATCTCAGCAGCCGGACCCCCACAGCAACCATACATTTATCATCTTTACTTTGGATAGGGACAATTCCTTTAATGTTGCTGTCCTCTAAAATGGCAGAGAGGCTCTTGGACAAGACCTCCACATCTTTTAAAATGCTGTCCTCTTATATGGCAGAGGGGTCCCTTCAGACACAATGTCCTGGCCGGGGGAACGTGTCCACTTCTGCACCCCCTATAGTTATGCTACTTATGGAGGACGACGCTGGCAGCTCCTAGACCCCACAAACCACTGCTGTCCTCTTATATGGCAGAGGGGCCCCTTCAGACACAATGTCTTGGCCGGGGGAACATGTCCACTTCTGAGCCCCCTATAGTGATGCCACTTATGGAGGCCGACGCTGGCAGCTCCTAGACCCCACAAACCACTGCTGTCCTCTTGTATGGCAGAGGGGCCCCTTCAGACACAATGTCCTGGACGGGGTAAAGTGTCCACTTCTGCGCCCGCTGTAGTTATGCCACTTAGGTAGTAGTGCAGCCTCTGTATACCCTACCAATATATCAGTCAGCAGAGGAGCAGCTTACACATCCCATCTTGTCCTTTTATAACTGCGGAGGGGTCTTTAGGCCCCCCATCTCCAGCTCTTGACTTCAACTGTAATTGGCCAATCTCCTATCCAAGTATCTTGTTGCAGCCACTGTTGGTCTGTGGATGGAAAAAATCCATACATTTAGGCTGCCATCACACTAGCAGTATTTGGTCAGTATTTTACATCAGTATGAGGTGATAAATGCAGAAGTGGTGCATATGTTTCTATTATACTTTTCCTCTATTTGTTCCACTCCTGGTTTTGGCTACTAATACTGATGTAAAATACTGACCAAATACTGCTAGTATGACGGCAGCCTTATAGCGGAATATCACCCGCATTCTCCTCCAGTAGCTAAACTCATAGATTATACACATAAATCACTATTTATTCATGTCAATTAAATAGCAAAGACTAAATCAGAAAGAAAAAATCCCCAATCAAAGATAACATAACCAGTAGTCAGGCTGTCCATAAATCAGAATGTAAACTGTGGCGCTGCAGACATTTTGGTGCCATATGTTCCCCTTCCCTGCAATTACAGCCGCACTTGAATTGTCTATTGCATTGTTGACCCCTCCAGATGCCAGAGGCTGCAGTTCACCAGAGCAAACTGCAGATGGCAGCACACAATAAACATTGGGTGCTGGCGGGCACCCAGTGCGGTATGGGCGTCTGAAGAGATAGACACCAGGGATCATTGCAGGGTGATGAGTGCACCCAGAGAGGAGGAGAGGACTGTGCCCCAAATCCCTGCCTGTGTACCCCCAACTACACAGGACTGTGTAAATGGAGAGTGTATCACACTGGAGAAGCTTAGGTACACGGCTCCGCAGATGGTATCACACAGGTTGGGATTAGATACACAGCTCAGCAGACAGTATCACAGAATTGGATTAGATGCACGGCTCAGCAGACAGTATCACACAGGATAGGATTAGATACTGTACATGGCTCAGTAGACAGCATCACACAGGATATGATTAGATACACGACTCAGCAGACAGTATCACACAGGACAGGATTAGATACACGGCTCAGCAGACAGTATCACACAGGATAGGATTAGATACACGGCTCAGCAGACAGTATCACACAGGATAGGATTAGATACACAGCTCAGCAGACAGTATCACACAGGACAGGATTAGATACACGGCTCAGCAGACAGTATCACACAGGATAGGATTAGATACACGGCTCAGCAGACAGTATCACACAGGATAGGATTAGATACACAGCTCAGCAGACAGTATCACAGAATTGGATTAGATGCACGGCTCAGCAGACAGTATCACACAGGATAGGATTAGATACTGTACATGGCTCAGCAGACAGTATCACACAGGATATGATTAGATACACGACTCAGCAGACAGTATCACACAGGACAGGATTAGATACACGGCTCAGCAGACAGTATCACACAGGATAGGATTAGATACACGGCTCAGCAGACAGTATCACACAGGATAGGATTAGATACACAGCTCAGCAGACAGTATCACACAGGATAGGATTAGATACACAGCTCAGCAGACAGTATCACACAGGATATGATTAGATACACGACTCAGCAGACAGTATCACACAGGACAGGATTAGATACACGGCTCAGCAGACAGTATCACACAGGATAGGATTAGATACACGGCTCAGCAGACAGTATCAAAGGATATGATTAGATACACAGCTCAGCAGACAGCACCACACAGGATTGAATGGTTGGGACATTGTAGATACGTTGCTGTTGTTGGATTATACTTGAATAATGACGTGCTCTCTCTGTCTTTTTTTTTCCATTTCTTTCTCTATCTCTATCCCTTTCTCTCTGTCGTTCTCTTCCTTTCTCTGTCTCTCTCGCTCCCTTTCTCTGTTTTTTTCTTTGTCTTTCTGTCTTTCTTTCTCTCTCCGTTTCTCTCTCTCTCTCCCTTTCGCTGTTTTTTTTCTCTTTTTCTTTATCTGTCTCTCTCCCTTCCTTTTTGTCTTTCTCTATCTTTCTCTCTCCCTTTATCTGTCCCTCTCCCTTTCTCTGTTTTTTCTCTCTCTTCCTTTCTCTGTCTCTCTCCATTCCTCTATTTGTCTTTCTCTCATCCTTTCTCTGTCTCTCTCCTTTTCTCTCTGTCTTTCTCTCTTCCTTGTTCTGTCTCTCCCTTTCTCTGTCTCTCACTGTCTTTCTCTGTCTCTCTTTTTCCCTGTGTTCTCTCTTCCTTTCTCTGTCGCTCTCCCTTTCTCCTTTTCTCTGTCTTTTCCTTTCTCTGCCTTTCTCTCTCCCTTTCTCCGTCTCTCACTCTCTCTTTTTGTCCCTCTGTAGTGCCGGACAGCCTTGTGCTGCGGATATTGAGTGACCGGCTCAGCAGACTGGACTGTGCCACCCGCGGCTGGGTGCTACACGGGTTCCCCAGAGATGCAGAGCAGGCTGCCCTGCTGACCGATGCCGGCTATATACCCAACAGGTAACAGCCCTGACATATACAGTAGTGACCAGGACCCTGAGCGGAGCCGGACTCATCCTCAGCAGCCAATCTGATCACAGCGGGATAGTTACCGCTAACACCTGATTGGCTGCTGTGCATTTCCGGACTAATTTCTTTAGGTTTGTTAGAATTTGTCGCCACCTCTGCTTGCTGTCACTGGACTGGAACAGTTAGTCCTTTCATGTAGAGGCTGGAGTCTTGTACGGGCCTAATGCCTCTCAGGGTTTGTTACGGGGCATTCCTCGGTAACGAGCGCTCTCGCCCGGCCGCTCTCCTGACTTGCCGCCTGTCTCTTCCAGTCTTGTAAAGCATCATTTTAATACTGGTTGTGAATCTCATCCTCGTCTCACTTCAGGAACAATCTCGCTCCACATTTCAACTCAATTTTGCGAGCGCTCAGATGTTTTATGTATACATTGCCTTCACCCGTAGTCAGTATTCACAGGATCGCGCTCTAGACCGGAGGTAAAGAAGAGCTCACCCCGCCGGCGTTCAGCAGCGAGCGCGCCCTTACCGGAGGCCTTCCGGCATCCCATATGCTAGCTCCTCATTTGCATATTTCAATTAGGAAGGAGGGACCAGCATTAGCATACAACAATGATGCACCAGGTACAGAGTCCACTCCTCATTATTGTCACATTTTGCATAGTTTTGCTTTCCTGTAAGCCGGTGGGCACTCATGGCATTCAGAGAGTGCAGAGCGCCTCTCACTTCATAGCTGCTCCGTTCTGTTATTTTTAATATCCCAATCCCATCATGGTGTTATAGGGTCAATTGCATTTGGACATTTATGCCAAAAAAACAAAAATGTAGTCTGATGGCAACCAGGGAGTGGACTACATGCAGCTTATTGCGACCCCCAACCTTCTGGCCATAGACTTGTATTCTCCATGCCAGAGAGGAGGCGCTGGGGAGCAAGCACAAGTAAGTACAGACCCCTACATATTGGCAGGATAGGGGTCTCCTGACCCTTGTGTGGCAACTCATTAAGGAGCTCATGAGGAGTGTGAGTGTGGAGAAGGGGACCCCAATTCTCCTAACAGGTGGAGCACGTATCAGACCTCCATGGCAGATATATATGTATTTCCCTATTTATTGTGGCCCCTGGGATCAGTTCAGTCTCACAGTGTGAGAAGGTGCAGGCACTTCATACATGAGGCTCTAGCTCTGCATGCAGTTGGGTGGTGGGCACCCACTAGACCCCCAGGGTAGTGCGGGGAGCTGATGACGGTACCTTGCACTGGGTGCATGGCTGCCCTGCAGGTTGACTAGAAAGTGGCCCTTTTTACACAGGCTCAGCAGGCAGTGGAGGGCACAAGGAAGCAGTGCTATCCCATTAGGTGTCCAGGAGCGATATACCAATCGGCACCTGACCAGCCGTGGTCTCGACATACTGGGAGCGTTTACAGGGGATGTCTGGACATACTCTCTCGCCAAGCCAGGCATCAGAAACACTAGCCGTAGCTGCACCCTGGGCGTTCCAGTGGCCCTCAGTTTCCTATGGGAGTTGTGTACAGGCCTATAAACAGTAGGCCCTGCTGGTAACTGGCACTTCCAGCGGCGACATTTCTACCGCCCTGTATGCAGCTGCCTTTCTCCATTCTTATAACTATACATGGACTTCCACTTTAAGGCCTATGGCTAGGAAGGCGGCATGCTTAGTAACAAACCCTCAGCTCTGACATATAAAGCAAGCAAAGATCTTGAAAACAATGAGGAATTGAAACACAAAGTGTATTCAAAAGTTGCAGATCTTGTAAATAAAGTTGAGCAAAAAGATTCGTAGAACTATGAGCCAATGGCCACGGGACTAGAGCCCAGCAAACGTCCTCCTAGCTGCTGGCATCGCCGGCCCCTCTTCTGATTAGTAGGCCATGCGTCATGACATTGAAGGGCCTACTAATCAGAAGAGGCATTGGCGATGACGGCTAGTAGGTTTGCTGGGCTCTGGACTGGTGGCCATGGCCTAATGATACGGCCTCTGGGCTGGGGTCATACAAATAGTTTTGCTCAACTTTACTTATAATGAGGCAAATGCAGCAGAAAAAATCCGCAGAAAATTGGATGCAGATTTGATGCCAATTTTGCTCCGGTTTCTGCTCCGAAATCCATTCCAGGTCCTGAAGATGTGAACAGACCCCATATGCCTGCACTGCAGATGCAAATCTCCCAGGCGTGATGTCACACAACTGACCCTGGTTTAGAGGGGATTACAGCGGTTTTGTGTTTTCAGGGGGCAGAGGAGATGAGAACAGATGTCGGCAGCCGCTCTGTATTTGGGGCTGGGGCATCTGCTCGCTGCACCTTCAGAGTCTGGAGAGTGCGGTGTTGACTCTGCTGCCTCCGCGACCAGACGCAGGAATTGTTCCCGGGCGGATTAAGCACAATAAACAGCTGATTAATAAAGACTTGAACCACAGAACGGAGCTGAAATCTGCAGCCAAATCCTGCGCCTGCGAGAGGTTAATAACACCATTACTGGCAGCTCAGTCCCGCCGGCGTGCAGAGCGCGGTGTAAGCCTTCTCTTACTCCCCGTTAATTGAGCTAATAAAACCTCGCTGACCCGTCCGTGCCGCCATTATCTGCCAGTTTACCCAGATCGGACTGGAATATTTATCTTACGATATGGATTCCACCCGTGTGCCGCGCAGCCTCACGCCGCCATTAATGAGCCGTAATTGGATTCACAGACGGCAGGTAATGAACAATCGTGCTGGTTATGGAGCCGACCCGCGGACGCCGACTGATTAGTATTTTTGGTTTTTACGCATATTTTAGTATCTTAATTACAATAGGAGCATCTGACCTGACCCTGTAGGAATGCAGCATGGAGTGGGAGGGGAAGACGTAAATGAACCCCATTTCTTACATTTAATTGCTCCACTCCCATATCAAACGGCCCCCCAAAAAATAAGAGCGGTATGAAATGGGGGCTATTTGCGGTAATAAAGAGTTTAAAAGAACCCTAACCTGCAATGCTTTTCTCCATTACTATGCAGTGAATTTCGGGCTATTGCTCCCTGTGTTTTGGCATAGGAGAATAAGCAGAAATCTTCCCCCCACTTACTGATTTCCTGCAGAGCTGACACTTGTCACTGAGCTGCAGTGTAAAGCAGGGAGCATGGACAGAACAGCGGGCTGCGATTCCTACTATCTCAGGGTTTAGCCTCTCAGTGTCCTGACCTGTTTAGCTCTAACCTTTGCATATTAGCGGCCATAACATTTATTTTTTTACATGGTGGGAGAAATTGCATTTTTTTTCCAGACTGCATATAAATTACTGTGCTTCAGTTTTTTTTTTTGCTTTTTTTTGCAGCACAAATATAGAGAAAAAAGCTATTTCCATCTCTATGATACAGGCCGCTGTTGGGGCCACACTTACATCGCTCTCAGGTCCTTTCCTGGTCACCAAGATGACTACACAGGGGTCCCCCAATCAAAAGGTGGACGTCCCCTTTAATCCTGCCATGGTTACTCTGGAATGCAGCGATCAGGGGGTTCGACAGCCGGGATTGGGGGTTGGTCTAAATCTGGGGTGTTAGATTGGCACCCGCACCAACGTGGCCCTGCACACCATCGCAGAGGTTCAGGCCGCCATATGCATTAGGTGGTTCGGCTGGCTACTATCTCGGCCACTTCTCTCATAATCAGGAGCGTTTTGTCGGCCCACCGCCCCTGGGTTCTCTGTAAGAAAGCCGCAGAGTGACATCTCTGGGAGAACAATGCAATCAGCAGTCTGATATCTGTCAATCACTTATCCAGGGCCCCCATGCACATTAGACCATTGCCCAAACCCGTTGGTGTGTACTGTACGGCGCCATCCCCTGTGCTGTGACATCAGACCCCTTAATGACTGCCGTCAGTATCCTAAAACCTTGCTGAATTCAAGGTCAATATTCAATTGGAACTGATTGCACAGCCGGCCCAATTATCAGCCACATGTGGCCCCCATACCCATAAAATGGCGCACTGGTGGTGTATCTGCGTTCCCGAGATCACGTACAATCAGTGTGATTTCCCGTCTGTAGGACCAGACTCATCCCCTGGCTCCAGCAGAGCCGCCTCCATAAAGGCCAAGACATTAAACCGCGCTGATAGGGAAAGCGCCCTCCGCGGCGTAGCCGGCTGCCGCAATCTCTGAGAAGTAAAAAGCTCCAACTTGTCAGAAAATGAAGCCGGTGGCCGGACGTTTTCCATTCGAGCCGAGCGCTCTCCTCTGACCCTGTAGCATTTCCATCAGCCGCGGAGGCGCTACCTGCGCTTTGAAGCCCTCACGCTCGAGAGCGTCTGCTGAATTACATTTGGAAGAGACAACAGAGGGTCAGCGCCGCCTCCGCGAGGGTTAAAACTTAGTTTATGAAAGTCTGTTACTCGGTTTGCAGTCGTTCTCACCGGAGACCAGAAGCAATTACTTTTGAAGCAAGTCCATGGAAGATGATGGCTACCTTTGAACCGCGCGTCCTTATGTGGGCTGCCGCCCATGTTTGTACAGACGCTGCCTCCGAGACCAGGCTTACGAGCTGTCAGTTTACATCCATACAGCGGCACCCACCCCCCACCCTGCATAAACTTTATTGATTTTTGGAGTTAGTTGCTTCTAGGAAGGGAAGGGGTTAATCAGAAAATCAATAACGCATTAGGGAAGCAGAGAGCGGCTGCCAGGCCCCGATCCCGAATGTGGGCCCCTGAACCGCCCGGGAATATGTCCGACACCCTGATACCGGGGTCCGTCTGCATCACCTGCCACTATATGGTGGCCCAGAGCCATCCACAGCCCCAAACATCGTGTCTCCGTGATCCCACGGTGTGCAGCATTATACAGGTGCTGTGTGTGCGCACTATTTCATTATATGAGCACCGCATGGCACTATAACATTATACAGACATGCTACTGCATTATATAGCACTACTGCATCACAAGGGGATTGTATAACACTATAACATTCGAGCACTGTATGGCACTATTACACTATATGGGCACCGCATGGCACTGTAACATTATACAGACATGCTACTGCATTATAGCAGAGTTGTTAGACACGAAATCCATGCATTGACCAAAAATAAATACCATTTCTTATGCATAATAGCAACAATATCTCAGGGCATGTATGACAGGACATAAGCTGGGAAAACTGCCAACATACATATGAAAAAACTCCAAAAAAAGCTGCAGTCAAACGAAGTCCCATAAAAAGTCAAAGTTTATTAAATATCCAAATCAATAAAATATAACAAGTGAACAGACCAATGGAAAACAGAGGGAGAATGAAGCACTATATGGCGGTACTAGAGTAACCAAAGGACTCGTACACCCAACACTGTAGCACTAATCACATGTTGTGTAATAAAGGGACCCCTGGCCATAAATCAATAATACTGGGATCAGTGACCCCATATAAAGCAATGGTAGCCTATGTCCATATACATCCTAGGGTCAAAAACGCCCTGTATAACCAATATTAATGCCACCTACAGCATAGCCAAGGACCCCAGAAGTATATACTAATTACCTGCTAGTGGCACAGTGTGAGGTCCCGAGTCCACCCCGACGCGCGTTTCGGAGCGCTACGCTCCTTCCTCAGGGGGCATGAAGACCTGCTGAACCATGTCGCTCTATATAGCGCCGAACCGGAAGTACCTGAGGGGCTATGCCTGCCGCACGCCGAGCACCGGATCCACCGCGCCAGGCGCTCACATCGCCAGCCGAGGCAAGAAACACGTGGGGCCCCACGTGATCCTCCATCGGGTAGCTATGGAGACGTGGCACCCGGAAGAACGCGGGCGGCGCGCAGGCGCGGTACAGCCGCGGCCATGTTGGAAAAGGGAATATAGAAGGGCAACAACGCAGCGGCCATAAGGGAACGGAAAATACATAGGGATAACAGTAATGCACACCGATATGGCCACATAATCTAAACAAAAAGAGGGTAAGCACACTATAAAACGCGGTACAAGTACAGATAAAGCCTAAGACATAAATCACATAAGATTAAATACCCCAACACCCGTAACAAAACCCAACCGTAAAACAGACATATAATCTACTGCTAGACTGGACTACAAATGGATATAGTCCATATACACATAGTAGGAACACACTGTGCCTCTTTATGGATTGGGATGCTGGACTATCATTAACGGTGTTCCTACTATGTGTATATGAACTATATCCATTTGTAGTCCAGTCTAGCAGATTGCCTTGTGCAGGCATGTACTACGGAGGACAGAGAATGAACTTCAATCCAATATTGTAGCCAGCATGCAGCCAGCGGGTAAGGAAAGGGTGAATCAAACACCCAAAAACCCCGCCCCTATGGCTGAAAATTGTTCCCTCCAAATTCAGGTGACAGAGTCCCTTTAAATGGGCACTTTGTGGTACTGTTACATCATACGAACACTGTGATACTATTACACTATATAGTTACGGTGTTGTATTATTATGTGAGCACTGTGTTTTACTATTATATTACAGTAGATCATAAAAATTAGTACACCCCTCATATCCTTGTAAATATTATATTTTTTCCTTAGGACAACACTGAAGATATGACACTTTGATACAATGTAAAGTAGTCAGTGTACAGCTTGTATAACAGTGTAACTTTGTTGTGCCCTCTAATTCAACACAAAGCCATTATTGTCTAAACCACTGGCAACACAAATGAGTACATCCCTAAGTGATCATGGCCAAATTGTTCCCAAAGTCTCACTATTTTATGTGGCCACCGTTATTTTCATGCACTGACTTGGGCATGGAGGTCACTAGAGCATCACAGGTTGCCACTGGAATCATCTTCCACTCCTCCATGGAGCTGGAGGATGCTAGAGACATTGCGTCCATCCATCTTCCGTTTGAGGATGGCCCACAGATGTTCAATAGGGTTTAGGTCTGGAAACATGGTTGGCCAGTCCAACACCATTACCCTCAGTTTCTTTAGCAAGGCAGTGGTCGTCTTGGAGGTGTGTTTGGGGTTGTTATGTTGGAATACTGCCCTTACGATCCAGTTTTCAAAGGGAGGGGATCATTCTCTGCTTCAGTATGTCACAGTACATGTTGGCATTCATGGTTCCCTCAATGAATTATAGCTCCACAGAGCCAGCACCACTCTTGCAGCCCCAAACTATGACACTTTCACCACAATGCTTGACTGTAGGCAGGACACACTTGTCTTTGTGCTCCTCACCTGGTTGCCGCCACACACGCTTGACACTATCTGAACCAATCTTGGTCTCATCAGACCACAGGACATAGTTCCAGTAATCCATGTCCTTAGTCTGCTTCTCTTCAGCAAACTGAGGGCTTTCTTGTGCATTATCCTTAGAAGAGGCTTCCTCCTCGGACAACAGCCATGCAGACCAATTTGATGCAGTGTGCGACGTATGGTCTCAGCACTGACAGGTGGACCTTCCCACCACTGTCACCTGTGCAGCAATGCTGGCAACACTCATACTACATCTATTTTAAAAAGACAACCTCTAGATACAGTATGACGCAGAGAAGGTGCACTCAACCTTTTTGGTCGACCATGGCGAGGCCAGTTCTGAAGGGGAACCTGTCTTGTTAAACCTCTGTATGGTCTTGGCCACCGTGCTGCAGCTCAGCGTCAGGGTGTTGGCAATCTTCTTATAGCCTCGGCCATCTTTATGTAAAGGAACAATTCTTTTTTTTTTTTACAAATCCCCAGAGCGTTCCTTGCCATGAGGAACCATGTTGAACTTCCAGTGACCAGTATGAGAATGTATGAGAGCGAGAACACCAAATTTACCACACTTGCTCTCCATTCACACCTGGGACCTTGTAACACTAATGAGTCACAGTCACCGAGGAGGAAAAATGGCTAATTGGGTACTCACTTTTGTTGCCAGCGGTTTAGACATTAATGGCTGTGTGTAGAGTTATTTAACCCCTTCCCGACCCATGACGCCTATGTGGCGTCATGGAAAGATCGCGTCCCTGCAGATCGGGTGAAAGGGTTAACTCCAATTTCACCCGATCTGCAGGGACAGGGGGAGTGGTAGTTTAGCCCAGGGGGGGTGGCTACGATTGCTCTGATTGGCTGTTGAAAGTGAAACTGCCAATCAGAGCGATTTGTAATATTTCACCTATTATAACTGGTGAAATATTACAATCCAGCCATGGCCGATGCTGCAATATCATCGGCCATGGCTGGAAACACTAATGTGCCCCCACCCCACCCCACCGATCGCCCCCCCAAGCCACCGATCTGTCCGGTACACTGCTCCGGCTCCCCTCCGTCCTGTGCTCCGCTCCCCCCCGTGCTCTTGTCCGCTCCCCCGTGCTCCAATCACCCCCCTGCACTCCGATCCACCCCACCCCCCCGTGCTCCGTTCCACCCCCCCGTGCTCCGTTCCACCACCCCCGTGCTCCGTTCCACCCCTCCCGCGCTCCGATCCACCCCCCCCGTGCTCCCCCCCACTCCATCATACTTACTGATCCTGCCGGGGTCCGTCTTCTCCCTGGGCGCCGCCATCTTCCAAAATGGCGGGCGCATGCGCAGTGCGCCCGCCGAATCTATCTCAGTGATCAAAATAAAAGAAATAATAAATAACCCCCCCCTTTGTCACCCCCATAGGTAGGGACAATAAAAAAATAAAGAATTTTTTTTTTTCCCACTAATGTTAGAATAGGGTTAGGGGTAGGGTTAGGGTTAGGGCTAAGGTTAGGGGTAGGGTTAGGGCTAGGGTTTCGGTATGTGCACACGTATTCTGGTCCTCTGCGGATTTTTCCGCTGCGGATTTGATAAATCCGCAGTGCTAAACCGCTGCGGATTTATGGCGGATTTACCGCGTTTTTTCTGCGCATTTCACTGCGGTTTTACAACTGCGATTTTCTATTTGAGCAGTTGTAAAACCGCTGCGGAATCCGCACAAAGAAGTGACATGCTGCGGAATGTAAACCGCTGCGTTTCCGTGCAGTTTTTCCGCAGCATGTGTACAGCGATTTTTGTTTCCCATAGGTTTACATTGAACTGTAAACTCATGGGAAACTGCTGTGGATCCGCAGCGTGTGCACATACCTTTAGAATTAGGCTATGTGCACACGGTGCGGATTTGGCTGCGGATCCGCAGCGGATTGGCCGCTGCGGATTCGCAGCAGTGTTCCATCAGGTTTACAGTACCATGTAAACCTATGGAAAACCAAATCCGCTGTGCCCATGGTGCGGAAAATACCGCGCGGAAACGCTGCGTTGTATTTTCCGCAGCATGTCAATTCTTTGTGCGGATTCCGCGTTTTACACCTGTTCCTCAATAGGAATCCGCAGGTGAAATCTGCACAAAAAACACTGGAAATCCGCGGAAAATCCGCAGGTAAAACGCAGTGCCTTTTACCCGCGGATTTTTCAAAAATGATGCTGAAAAATCTCACACGAATCCGCAACGTGGGCACATAGCCTTAGGGTTAGGGTTGGAATTAGGGTTGTGATTAGGGTTATGGCTACAGTTGGGATTAGGGTTCGGGGTGTGTTGGGGTTAGTGTTGGAGGTAGAATTGAGGGGTTTCCACTGTTTAGGCACATCAGGGGTCTCCAAACGCAACATGGCGCCACCATTGATTCCAGCCAATCTTGTATTCAAAAAGTCAAATGGTGCTCCCTCACTTCCGAGCCCCGACGTGCGCCCAAACTGGTTTACCCCCACATATGGGGTACCAGCATACTCAGGATAAACTGCGCAACAATTACTGGGGTCCAATTTCTCCTGTTACCCTTGTGAAAATAAAAAAATGCTTGCTAAAACATCATTTGAGGAAAGAAAAATGATTTTTTATTTTCACGGCTCTGCGTTGTAAACGTCTGTGAAGCACTTGGGGGTTCAAAGTGCTCACCACATATCTAGATAAGTTCCTTGGGGGGTCTAGTTTCTAAAATGGGGTCACTTGTGGGGGGTTTCTACTGTTTAGGCACACCAGGGGCTCTGCAAACGCAACGTGACGCCCGCAGACCATTCCATCAAAGTCTGCATTTCAAAAGTCACTACTTCCCTTCTGAGCCCCGACGTGTGCCCAAACAGTGGTTTACCTCCACACATGGGGTATCAGCGTACTCCGGAGAAACTGGACAACAACTTTTGGGGTCCAATTTCTCCTGTAACCCTTGGGAAAATAAAAAATTCTGGGCTAAATAATTATTTTTGAGGAAAGAAAACGTATTTATTATTTTCACGGCTCTGCATTATAAACTTCTATGAAGCACTTGGGGGTTCAAAGTGCTCACCACACATCTAGATAAGTTCCTTGGGGGGTCTAGTTTCTGAAATGGGGTCACTTGTGGGGGGTTTCTACTGTTTAGGCACACAGGGGCTCTCCAAACGTGACATGGTGTCCGCTAATGATTGGAGCTAATTTTCCATTTAAAAAGCCAAATGGCGTGCCTTCCCTTCCGAGCCCTGCCGTGCGCCCAAACAGTGGTTTACCCCCACATATGGGGTATCAGCGTACTCAGGACAAACTGGACAACAACATTTGGGGTCCAATTTCTCCTATTACCCTTGGCAAAATAGGAAATTCCAGGCTAAAAAATCATTTTTGAGGAAAGAAAAATTATTTTTTATTTTCATGGCTCTGCGTTATAAACTTCTGTGAAGCACCTGGGGGTTTAAAGTGTTCAATATGCATCTAGATAAGTTCCTTGGGGGGTCTAGTTTCCAAAATGGGGTCACTTGTGGGGGAGTTCCAATGTTTAGGCACACAGGGGCTCTCCAAACGCGACATGGTGTCCGCTAACAATTGGAGCTAATTTTCCATTCAAAAAGTCAAATGGCGCTCCTTCCCTTCCGAGCCTTACCATGTGCCCAAACAGTGGTTTACCCCCACATGTGAGGTATTGGTGTACTCAGGAGAAATTGCCCAACAAATTTTAGGATCCATTTTATCCTGTTGCCCATGTGAAAATGAAAAAATTGAGGCTAAAAGAATTTTTTTGTGAAAAAAAGTACTTTTTCATTTTTACGCATCAATTTGTGAAGCACCTGGGGGTTTAAAGTGCTCACTATGCATCTAGATAAGTTCCTTGGGGTGTCTAGTTTCCAAAATGGGGTCAATTGTGGGGGAGATCCAATTTTTAGGCACACGGGGGCTCTCCAAACGTGACATGGTGTCCGCTAAAGAGTGGAGCCAATTTTTCATTCAAAAAGTCAAATGGCGCTCCTTCCCTTCCAAGCCCTGCCGTGCGCCCAAACAGTGGTTTACCCCCACATATGAGGTATCAGCGTACTCAGGACAAATTGGACAACAACTTTCGTGGTTCAGTTTCTCCTTTTACCATTGGGAAAATAAAAAAATTGTTGCTAAAAGATAATTTTTGTGACTAAAAAGTTAAATGTTCATTTTTTCCTTCCATGTTGCTTCTGCTGCTGTGAAGCACCTGAAGGGTTAATAAACTTCTTGAATGTGGTTTTGAGTACCTTGAGGGGTGCAGTTTTTAGAATGGTTTCACTTTTGGGTATTTTCAGCCATATAGACCCCTCAAACTGACTTCAAATGTGAGGTAGTCCCTAAAAAAAATGGTTTTGTAAATTTTGTTGTAAAAATGAGAAATCGCTGGTCAAATTTTAACCCTTATAACTTCCTAGCAAAAAAAAATTTTGTTTCCAAAATTGTGCTGATGTAAAGTATACATGTGGGAAATGTTATTTATTAACTATTTTGTGTCACATAACTCTCTGGTTTAACAGAATAAAAATTCAAAATGTGAAAATTGCGAAATTTTCTAAATTTTCGCCAAATTTCTGTTTTTATCACAAATAAACTCAGAATTTATTGACCTAAATTTACCACTAACATGAAGCCCAATATGTCGCGAAAAAACAATCTCAGAACCGCTAGGATCCGTTGAAGCGTTCCTGAGTTATTACCTCATAAAGGGACACTGGTCAGAATTGCAAAAAACGGCAAGGTCTTTAAGGTCAAAATAGGCTGGGTCATGAAGGGGTTAAAGGTCACACCAAATGTACACTGTTACACAGGCTGTGCACTGACTACTTTACATTGTGTCAAATTGTCATATCTTCAGTGTTGTCCAATGAAAAGATATAATAAAATGTACAAAAATGTGAGCTGTGTTCTCAATTTTGTGACATATTGTAAATGGGCACTGTGGGGTACTATTACACTATACAGACACTGTGTAGTACTAGAACACCTGTGTCAGCGTCCCTGCAGAGACGCTGAGATACTCACCACCACGACTGCTCTCCTGCTTCCGCTGCGGACCCTGTGCATCAGGGTCGGTGCATGTCTCACAGTTGCTCTGGCAGTACGATTAGGGCATGTTTTTTAAAGAGACAGTGCACACTCCTATTGTGCCCTCAGCCTATAGCTGGGAAGCACTGTACTTAAGGCACCTCCACCTGTTGGGAGGTGCCTGAGCAACAGTTGTAATTAGTCTGACTGCTAGCTTGTTATCAGGTCCCTGTACCAGTCCAGTTAAATCTATACCAGTTTTGCTTTCCAAAATCCGTCTTGTCTGAGACCATTGCGAAACCGCTCCGGTGGTACCTCAATCAGTACTTGCGCTTACCATCAGTATCCAGTCCAACCTTGGTCTCAGAGTTTGGGTCTGCTGTCCTGAATTTTGGGATCAGCATGTCGTGTTATCACAGCAGGTATTGCGTTGTTCGCCTAGTTATGCCCCTACATGCTCTCCCAAGGCCATAGCGTAGTTGTTCCACAAACCATCTGCGTTAAGTTTACTCAGGCATTGGAACCCGCTGATCCCAAGACTTCTCACCTCCTGGAGTTATTCCAAGAGCTGTCTCGGGAACAAGATGAGCAGGACAACATCCTGTCCTATCTGCGGACAGCAAATACTCATCTGAAAGCCTTGTCGTCAACTGCCTCATCCATCCCGTTCCAAATCACTGCAGCTGATACAGTGACCACCTTGCCTGCAGTTTATGCAACGGGACATGCTCCTCTTCTGTCTGCTCAGCCATGTTTCCACGGGATTCCAAGCAGTGCCTGGGGTTTATTAATCAGTACACCCTACACTACGAACTGCTGGCCTACCAGTTCTTCTCAGATCTGGCTAAAATTGCGTTCCTGAGGTCTCACTTGGGAGGAGAGGCCCTGGCTTGGCTCTGTCCCCTATGGGAGAGATGAGATCCTGGGATTTCAAATCAGCAGGCCTTCCTAGAAGCGTTCCACAAGGTCTTCGATGAGCTGGGCTGTGTCACATCTGCAGCATCTTCCCTCCTCAAATTGCATCAGGGAAGTATGACTGTAGGTCAATATGCAGTCCAGCTCCGCACACTGTCCTCCAAACTTGGCTGGAATAGTGAGGCGCTGGTGGCGGCATTCTGGGAGAATAGTCCGCAGGAATTATAGACTAACTGGCTGGTCAAGACATTCCTGTCACTTTGGACTAGCAATCGATTAAGGAAAAGGTATATCCAGCTCTGCTTGTATCATAAAATTCGTAGTTTATTGAAAAATACTGTAAAATAGTATACAGCATATATGTCTCCAGCCCCCAAGACACGTTTCGAATCTTATGGTTCTTAGTCATTGCAAGGATATATCTTTTCCTTAATGGATTGCTATTGCTGCAGTCTTTCCGTGCTTCGGTCTTGGACATCTAGTGGGTGAACTGACCTTTCTATTTTCTATGTCGCTTTGGACGACCTGATTTGCCTGTCCATCCGTATCGGCCTCAGGTTCCAGGAACGTTCCAGAGAGTTGGTGTTTGAAAAGAAAACCCTTTGTCTAACTACGTCTATTCAAAAGCCGCCTAATACTCGGTCATCTACGCCGGCTATAACCTCTGAATCCATGCAGCTTGACCGTCTCAAGTTGGGTGAACACCAGCAGGAACTTGTCGTGTCAAGGGACTGTGCTGCTATTGCAGTAGCACAGAACATCTTATTCATATGTGTCCCAAGCAGTCGGGAAACTCCAAAGCTTAGGGTCTAAAGGAGAGGCTTCCCTGGGCGAATATGGGCACTGTGTGGTATTATTATATGGGCATTGTGTGGTGTTATTATAATACATAAGCACTGTGTGGTACTATAAACACTATACAGACACTGTGCGGTGGTATTATATGGGCACTGTGTGGTATTATTATATGGGCATTGTGTGGTGTTATTACATGGGCACTGTGTGGTACTATAAACACTATACAGACACTGTGTGGTACTATTACATTATACGAGTAGTATATTATATGGGCACCGTGTGGTACTAATATATGGGCACTGTGTGGTACTATTACACAATAGGGTCACTGTGTGGGTGTGGTGCTATTATACTTCTCATGTACAGCACCATGGAATCAATGGTGCTATATAAATAAATACTAATAATAATATGAACAGTGTATGGTACTATTATATTATACGAGCACTGTGTGGTATCATATTATATGGGCACTGAGGCTTCCTCCTCGGACAACAGCCATGCAGACCTATTATATGGGCACTGTGTGGTGTTATTATATTATATGGGCACTGTGTGGTGTTATTATATTATATGGGCACTGTGTGGTGCTTTTATATGGGCACTGTGTGGTACTATTATATGGGCATTGTGTGGTGTTATTATATTACATGGGCACTGTGTGGTAGTATTATATTATACGGACACTGTAGTACTCTTATATGAACACTGTGTGGTATTATTACACTATATGGGCACTGCGTGGTACTATTACACTATTCGGACACTATGTGGTACTATTATATTATATGGGCACTTTGTGGTATTATTGCATAATATGGTGCTATTACATGGGCACTATGTGGTACTATTACACTATTCGGACACTGTGTGGTACTATTACACTATTCGGACACTATGTGGTACCATTATATTATATGGGCACTGTGGTATTATTGCATTATATGGTGCTATTACATGGGCACTGTGTGGTACTATTACACTATTCGGACACTGTGTGGTACTATTACACAGTTGTGGCCAAAAGTATTGACACCCCTGCAATTCTGTCAGATAATACTCAGTTTCTTCCAGAAAATGATTGCAAACACAAATTCTTTGTTATCTTCATGTAATTTGTCTTAAATGAAAAAATACAAAAAGAATTGTCCTAAAGCCAAACTGGATATAATTCCACACCAAACATAAAAAAGGGGGTGGACAGAAGTATTGGCACTGGTCGAAAAATCATGTGATGCTTCTCTAATTTGGGTAATTAACAGCACCTGTAACTTACCTGTGGCACCTAACAGGTGTTGGCAATAACTAAATCACACTTGCAGCCAGTTGACATGGATTAAAGTTGACTCAACCTCTGTCCTGTGTCCTTGTGTGTACCACATTGAGCATGGACAAAAGAAAGAAGACCAAAGAACTGTCTGAGGACTTGAGAAACCAAATTGTGAGGTAGCATGAGCAATCTCAAGGCTACAAGTCCATCTCCAAAGACCTGAATGTTCCTTTGTCTACCGTGCGCAGTGTCATTAAGAAGTTTAAAGCCCATGGCACTGTGGCTAACCTCCCTAGATGTGGACGGAAAAGAAAAATTGACAAGAGATTTCAACGCAAGATTGTGCGGATGTTGGATAAAGAACCTCGACTAACATCCAAACAAGTTCAAGCTGCCCTGCAGTCCGAGGGTACAACCGTGTCAACCCGTACTATCCGTCGGCATCTGAATGAAAAGGGACTGTATGGTAGGAGACCCAGGAAGACCCCACTTCTTACCCCAAGACATAAAAAAGCCAGGCTGGAGTTTGCCAAAACTTACCTGAAAAAGCCTAAAACGTTTTGGAAGAATGTTCTCTGGTCAGATGAGACAAAAGTAGAGCTTTTTGGGCAAAGGCATCAACATAGAGTTTACAGGAGAAAAAAAGAGGCATTCAAAGAAAAGAACACGGTCCCTACAGCCAAACATGGCGGAGGTTCCCTGATGTTTTGGGGTTGCTTTGCTGCCTCTGGCACTGGACTGCTTGACCGTGTGCATGGCATTATGAAATCTGAAGACTACCAACAAATTTTGCAGCATAATGTAGGGCCCAGTGTGAGAAAGCTGGGTCTCCCTCAGAGGTCATGGGTCTTCCAGCAGGACAATGACCCAAAACACACTTCAAAAAGCACTAGAAAATGGTTTGAGAGAAAGCACTGGAGACTTCTAAGGTGGCCAGCAATGAGTCCAGACCTGAATCCCATAGAACACCTGTTGAGAGATCTAAAAATGGCAGTTTGGAGAAGGCACCCTTCAAATATCAGGGACCTGGAGCAGTTTGCCAAAGAAGAATGGTCTAAAATTCCAGCAGATCATTTTAAGAAACTCATTGATGGTTACCGGAAGCGGTTGGTCGCAGTTATTTTGGCTAAAGGTTGTACAACCAAGTATTAGGCTGAGGGTGTCAATACTTTTGTCTGGCCCATTTTTTGAGTTTTGTGTGAAATGATCAATGTTTTGCTTTTTGCTTCATTCTCTTTTGTGTTTCTTAATTTAAGACAAATTATGTGAAGACAATAATGCCAAAGAATTTGTGTTTGCAATCATTTTCAGGAAGAAAATGAGTATTATCTGACAGAATTGCAGAGGTGTCAATACTTTTGGCCACAACTGCAAGGGCACTCTGTGGTACTATTACACTATTCGGACACTGTGTGGTACTAGTATATGGGCACTGTGTGGTACTATTACACAATATGGTGCTATTACATTATATGGGCACTGTGTGGTACTATTTCACTATATGTAGGGGCCCTCACATATTGTGCCCAGACGCCCCACCCAGTACTTTGATTAGATCCAGCAGTGCAACGATACATAATGCTATGGCCCAGGAATATCATTGGGTGCACTACAAGACCCAGAATGGAATGCCAGCTTCTGCCAGGACTGGTTTTGCCGAGGGCAGCCTGGTACCAGTCATCTGACTATTTCCGTAGCTGAGGCCGGCCGCAGCGCCCCTATTAATAACCCCATTTCTCGGCTCAGGCGCAGAGACAAGACATATTTACCCTTGAAATTGGTATTGACAAAGTAGAATAAATGTTTTCCAGCGAGCGGCAAGCGGGACCCTGGAGGGAGGCCGCGGAGCGGGAGCGATCGTCAGAGGCTGCAGAGCGGATGATGCAATTACTAGAGGGGACAACGCACCAAGCCGCATAACCTGCAATACACGGCCGGTCCGGAGAGGTCAAGTCAACATGAGCACGGGTCGAAAACCCATCACGGCTGCCTCATCTCATCACTCCAAAGAAGGAAAAGGCCCGAGATCTGCCGCAGCATATAGATACACCACAAGTCTCAGCATGTGGTGCTAGCCCCGCTGGGACTTGTGGTTACCTCACAACTCAGTCACCTGCCATATTCAGACCTCCCTGCTATTTCTGCTCTACAGTGGTAGTTTCTTATATCTTATTAATGCAAAACTATGATAAGAGTATTTCCCCTATGCTTTATACTTCTGTTAGGCTCCATCAGGACACAGCCATGATCAGAGTATTTCCCCTATGCTTTATACTTCTGTTATGCTCCATCAGGACACAGCCATGATCGGAGTATTTCCCCTATGCTTTATACTTCTGTTATGCTCCATCAGGACACAGCCATGATCGGAGTATTTCCCCTATGCTTTATACTTCTGCTATGCTCCATCAGGACACAGCCATGATCAGAGTATTTCCCCTATGCTTTATACTTCTGCTATGCTCCATCAGGACACAGCCATGATCGGAGTATTTCCCCTATGCTTTATACTTCTGCTATGCTCCATCAGGACACAGCCATGATCGGAGTATTTCCCCTATGCTTTATACTTCTGTTCTGTTCCATCAGGACACAGCCATGATCGGAGTATTTCCCCTATGCTTTATACTTCTGTTCTGTTCCATCAGGACACAGCCATGATCGGAGTATTTCCCCTATGCTTTATACTTCTGTTATGCTCCATCAGGACACAGCCATGATCAGAGTATTTCCCCTATGCTTTATACTTCTGTTCTGTTCCATCAGGACACAGCCAAGATCGGAGTATTTCCCCTATGCTTTATACTTCTGTTCTGTTCCATCAGGACACAGCCATGATCGGAGTATTTCCCCTATGCTTTATACTTCTGTTCCATCAGGACACAGCCATGATCGGAGTATTTCCCCTATGCTTTATACTTCTGCTGTGCTCCATCAGGACACAGCCATGATCGGAGTATTTCCCCTATGCTTTATACTTCTGTTATGCTCCGTCAGGACACAGCCATGATCGGAGTATTTCCCCTATGCTTTATACTTCTGCTATGCTCCATCAGGACACAGCCATGATGAGTATTTCCCCATGCTTTATACTTCTGCTATGCTCCATCAGGACACAGCCATGATCGGAGTATTTCCCCTATGCTTTATACTTCTGCTATGTTCCATCAGGACACAGCCATGATCTGAGTATTTCCCCTATGCTTTATACTTCTGTTATGCTCCATCAGGACACAGCCATGATCGGAGTATTTCCCCTATGCTTTATACTTCTGTTATGCTCCATCAGGACACAGCCATGATCGGAGTATTTCCCCTATGCTTTATACTTCTGCTATGCTCCATCAGGACACAGCCATGATCGGAGTATTTCCCCTATGCTTTATACTTCTGTTCTGTTCCATCAGGACACAGCCATGATCGGAGTATTTCCCCTATGCGTTATACTTCTGCTATGCTCCATCAGGACACAGCCATGATCGGAGTATTTCCCCTATGCTTTATACTTCTGCTATGCTCCATCAGGACACAGCCATGATCGGAGTATTTCCCATATGCTTTATACTTCTGTTATGCTCCATCAGGACACAGCCATGATCGGAGTATTTCCCCTATGCTTTATACTTCTGCTATGCTCCATCAGGACACAGCCATGATCAGAGTATTTCCCCTATGCTTTATACTTCTGCTATGCTCCATCAGGACACAGCCATGATCGGAGCATTTCCCCTATGCTTTACACTTCTGCTATGCTCCATCAGGACACAGCCATGATCGGAGTATTTCCCCTATGCTTTATACTTCTGTTCTATTCCATCAGGACACAGCCATGATCGGAGTATTTCCCCTATGCTTTATACTTCTGTTCTATTCCATCAGGACACAGCCGTGATCGGAGTATTTCCCCTATGCTTTATACTTCTGCTATGCTCCATCAGGACACAGCCATGATCGGAGTATTTCCCCTATGCTTTATACTTCTGCTAAGTTCCATCAGGACACAGCCATGATCGGAGTATTTCCCCTATGCTTTATACTTCTGTTCTGTTCCATCAGGACACAGCCATGATCAGAGTATTTCCCCTATGCTTTATACTTCTGCTATGCTCCATCAGGACACAGCCATGATCGGCGTATTTCCCCTATGCTTTTTACTTCTACTATGCTCCATCAGGACACAGCCATGATCGGAGTATTTCCCCTATGCTTTATACTTCTGTTCTGTTCCATCAGGACACAGCCATGATCGGAGTATTTCCCCTATGCTTTATACTTCTGCTATGCTCCATCAGGACACAGCCATGATCGGAGTATTTCCCCTATGCTTTATACTTCTGCTATGCTCCATCAGGACACAGCCATGATCGGAGTATTTCCCCTATGCTTTATACTTCTGCTATGCTCCATCAGGACACAGCCATGATCGGAGTATTTCCCCTATGCTTTATACTTCTGCTATGCTCCATCAGGACACAGCCATGATCGGAGTATTTCCTCAATTCTCTACACTGCTCCTCTAGGGCATGTCCATGATTAGTAACTTGCAGCTTTATACTGCAGCCTCACTTGTTCAGATTGACTCCTCCGTTGTTCACGCCGTTGAGTTATTGCTTTCCCCATTCTTTACACTGCAGCACTGTTCCAATAGAATACTGCTACAATCCAGAACTCCAGTTTTGTGGTGTTGCTTTGGCTTCGGCTCTGCTTTAGGCCATGTTCACACTAGCAGTATTTGGTCAGTATTTTACATCAGTATCTGTAGCCAAACCCAGGAGTGGGTGATAACACAGATGTGGTGACGTGTTTCTATTATACTTCTCCTCTGATTGTGCCCGTTTGCCCTCTTACTGTAGAGGATGCCTACATGAGAGGATCTGGGCAGCTGCCCACAGTAAGGCGCCCGCTGCAGACGCTTCCACCTGCTGAGATCTGTAGTCGCACAGCGGAGCCTCCACATTCATTTCCCTCCTGAAATCTGGGCCACTAAACTTTAATAGAGCAATTTTTCTTTTGACTTGGGGCAAATAAAGACAGCCCTCCATATTCTGTGCCCCCAGGACGCCGTGCCCTGACCGTACACCCGCGTGATTACATAGTCATATATTATATAGCACGGCGCTCTCCGGAGAGATGATGCCCAGAGGCAGCAGGATGGTTGCAGACGACCTGCATCATATTACTCTGAAGTTTGGAAGGATCAGAAAAGCTGCGGAAACTCTTTGCTGAGTGCCGGCTGCCATATTGTAGCCTGCCTGGATTTCTGATCTGTAGGGTGCCGGTCTCATCCGCGCGACCCCTGCCTGCCCAGGATGAAGTGGTCGCATCGTCTAGCTGGCTGCTGATTGGCTGCTTTTATCCCACTTCAAAGGAACTGAGGCAAATTCATGGATGAGTTACTCCTGAAACACTCTGTGCTGCTGGGATGTGTCTCTAACTTCCCACTGGTTTCAAAGCCGGATTACAAATCATGAGACAGTCCCGTCCCCTGCACCCAGCCTCACGCCATCACATACCCCATCCCATGCGCGGGCAGATCAGTAGGTTCCATCCTGAAATACTCTGTGCTGCCGGGACTCCGTCTCTCCCAGTGTGTGTCTGTACATTTCCATTCTCGCCCCTAAAAATCGTAATGACACCTCTGTCACCTTATGCCCTGTCATCACCAACATCACGTGCGATGACTTACATACTCTGTGCTGCTGATGACCCCTTCTTCCATTATTTATCTGTAGATTATTTTCCAGTTTGCAGCTAAACTGTCCAAAGTATTGGCTTCTAACCATTGGCAAGTGACGTGGTTGATGTAGCGTCCCCCCAATGCTGCGCCTGCCCCTGTACAGCAGGATCCCCAGCGAGCGGCCTATGACTCCCCCACGGTGTGACTCCAGAGTTTTGTCTATATTTGCCATAGCGCACCAGGAGACATCCCCTCGCTCCCATCCACAATAATTAGGCTTGTAAGTCTAATGGAAAAAGTCATGTCTAATTACCCCGCTGAAGGGCCAATTATACTATTAACCATCCTCAGCTCGGAGCTAATAACGAGGGGAACCGGTTCATTTGCATAGCATTAAGTTAATTGACTTAGTAGCTCCAGGGCGGACGTAGGGACAGATAGCGGGATTTTATTACGGAAAGGATAGCGATGACTGGAGAAGAGACCGTTCACCTGACAGTTCTTATTAATTAACGGCTATCTCGTTACCCGCCGTGTCAGACGGCTCTATAATGCACTCACCCCTCCCAGATCCCCCTTTATCTGCTCTTAATGAAAGCTGAGATAACTGTGCTAATTGTAGCCGGTAATTAATTATAAAGGGAAGGACGCTCTCCTAATCTAGTCTTACTGCGCCGAGGGGTGAGCAGCTGTTTGTGAGCGGGCCAAAGGACGAGAGCGGCCGCTTGTCAATCTATTGCGAATGCAAACAGGTCTCATCTTCCAGTGAGTATTTATAGCGAGATCAGATCCCGAGAACAGACAGAGACGTACAAGAAAAAACCGTCATGCCAGCAGTAGTGCGCCATTCATAAGGGGCGTGTCACGGAAGGGAAAACTGCCGCTCAGGCCACTGGGGGCAGCATTATGGTGGTTACATCCTTGTACATAGGGGGCAGTATTATTGTAGTTATATTATTGTACATAGGGGGCAGTATTATAGTAGTTATATTTTTGTACATAGGAGCAGTATTATAGTAGTTATATTCTTGTACATAGGGGGCAGTATTGTAGTAGTTATTTTCTTGTACATAGGGAGCAGTATTATAGTAGTTATATTCTTGTACATAGGGGGCAGTATTATAGTAGTTATATTCTTGTACATAGGGGCAGTATTATAGTAGTTATATTCTTGTACATAGGGGCAGTATTATAGTAGTTATATTCTTGTACATAGGGGCAGTATTATAGTAGTTATATTCTTGTGCATAGGGGCAGTATTATAGTAGTTATATTCTTGTACATAGGGGCAGTATTATAGTAGTTATATTCTTGTACATAGGGGGCAGTATTATAGTATATTCCTGTACATAAGGGCAGTATTATAGTAGTTATATTCTTGTACATAGGGGCAGTATTATAGTAGTTATATTCTTGTACATAGGGGGCAGTATTATAGTATATTCCTGTACATAAGGGCAGTATTCTAGTAGTTATATTCTTGCACAGAGGGGGCAGTATTATAGTAGTCATATTCTTGTACATAGGGGCAGTATTATAGTAGTTATATTCTTGTACATAGGGGGCAGTATTATAGTATATTCCTGTACATAAGGGCAGTATTATAGTAGTTATATTCTTGCACAGAGGGGGCAGTATTATAGTAGTCATATTCTTGTACATAGGGGCAGTATTATAGTAGTTATATTCTTGTACATATGGGCAGTATTATAGTAGTTATATTCTTGTACATAGGGGCAGTATTATAGTAGTTATAGTCTTGTACATAGGAGCAGTATTATAGTAGTTATATTCTTGTACATAGGGGGCAGTATTATAGTATATTCCTGTACATAAGGGCAGTATTATAGTAGTTATATTCTTGTACATAGGGGCAGTATTATAGTAGTTATATTCTTGTACATAGGGGGCAGTATTATAGTATATTCCTGTACATAAGGGCAGTATTATAGTAGTTATATTCTTGCACAGAGGGGGCAGTATTATAGTAGTCATATTCTTGTACATAGGGGGCAGTATTATAGTAGTTATATTCTTGTACATATGGGCAGTATTATAGTAGTTATATTAGTATACATAGGGGCAGTATTATAGTAGTTATATTCCTGTACATAGGGGGCAGTATTATAGTAGTTATATTCCTGTACATAGGGGGCAGTATTATAGTAGTTATATTCTTGTACAGAGGGGCAGTATTATAGTAGTTATATTCTTGTACATAGGGGCAGTATTATAGTAATTATATTCTTGTACATAGGGGCAGTATTATAGTAATTATATTCTTGTACATAGGGGCAGTATTATAGTAGTTATATTCTTGTACATAGGGGGCAGTATTATAGTAGTTATATTCTTGTACATAGGGGCAGTATTATAGTAGTTATATTCTTGTACATAGGGGCAGTATTATAGTAGTTATATTCTTGTACATAGGGGCAGTATTATAGTAATTATATTCTTGTACATAGGGGCAGTATTATAGTAGTTATATTCTTGTACATAGGGGCAGTATTATAGTAGTTATATTCTTGTACATAAGGGCAGTATTATAGTAGTTATATTCTTGTACATAGGGGCAGTATTATAGTAGACATATTCTTGTACATAGGGGGCAGTATTATAGTAGTCATATTCTTGTACATATGGGCAGTATTATAGTAGTTATATTCTTGTACATAAGAGGCAGTATTATAGTAGCCATATTCTTGTACATAGGGAGCAGTATTATAGTAGTTATATTCTTGTACATAGGGGGCAGTATTATAGTATATTCCTGTACATAAGAGCAGTATTATAGTAGTTATATTCTTGCACAGAGGGGGCAGTATTATAGTAGACATATTCTTGTACATAGGGGGCAGTATTATAGTAGTTATATTCTTGTACATAGGGGGCAGTATTATAGTAGCCATATTCTTGTACATAGGGGGCAGTATTATAGTAGCCATATTCTTGTACATAGGGAGCAGTATTATAGTAGTTATATTCTTGTACATAATAATAATAATCTTTACTTATATAGCACCAACATATTCCGCAGCACTTTACAGTTTAACAGTTTGAAACACAGTCATAAGTAACAACGTTAACAAACAATACAATAATTCAAGCGAAATAAAACGACCCTGCTCGTGAGAGCTTACAATCTACAATGAGGTGGGGAGATACAAAGTACAGGTGTGTATTTACAATAATGTATTTACAATAATGGTCCAGCCATCTTCAGGGAGTGAGGGAGAGATGGAGATAGTGAATGGGCTACACACACACAAACATAAAATGAGTTTGATTAGTGAACGTGGTAGGCCGCTCTAAACAAAAGTGTTTTGAGCGAGCGCCTAAAACTATGCAAATTGTGGATGGTCCTAATATCTTGGGGTAGAGGATTCCAGAGGATTGGCGCAGCACGGGAGAAGTCTTGGAGTTGGGAGTTACGGATTAGTGCAGAGGTTAGTCGAAAGTCATTTGCAAAGCGCAGCGGTCGGTTAGGCCGATAGACAGAAATGAGGGAGGAGATGTAAGGGGGTGCTGCACTGTGGAGAGCTTTGTGAGTGAAAACAAGTACTTTCAATTTTATCCTGTAATGAATGGGCAGCCAGTGTAATGACTGGCGGAGAGTGGACGCGTCCGAGTAATGATTAGCCAGATAGACGACCCTGGCTGCTGCATTAAGGATGGACTGGAGAGGAGAAAGTCGAGTGAGGGGGAGGCCAATTAATAGAGCATTCCAGTAGTCCAGGCGGGAGAGGATTAGGGCGACAGTGAGCGTTTTTGTTGTCTCCATGGTGAGAAAAGGGCGGATTCTAGAGATGTTCTTTAGGTGTAAGCGGCACGAGCGGGCAAGAGATTGTATATGGGAGGTGAAGGAGAGATCGGAGTCAAACATAACACCCAGACAGCGCACCTGCCGCCGGGGTGTTATTATGGTGCCACCCACAGAGAGGGAAACGTCAGGTTTAGGGAGGTTAGTAGATGACGGGAGCAGAAGTTAAGTTTTGGAGAGGTTGACTTTCAGATAGAGAGCGGACATGATGTTGGAGACTGCAGACAGACAGTCAGTGGCGTTCTGTGGTACAGCGGGGGTAAGGTCAGGGGATGATGTGTATAGTTGTGTGTCGTCAGCATAAAGATTGTACTGAAAGCCAAATCTGCTGATGGTCTGTCCAATTGGGGCCGTGTAGAGAGAGAAGAGAAGGGGGCCAAGGACTGAGCCCTGGGGTACCCCGACAGCGAGAGGAAGAGGAGATGAAGTGGAGCCAGAGAACAGAACACTGAAGGAGCGGTCAGAAAGATAGGAGGAGAACCAGGAGAGAGCAGTGTCCTTAACGCCTAGTGACTGGAGCCTAGAGAGTAGGAGAGGGTGGTCAACAGTGTCGAATGCTGCAGAAAGGTCGAGAAGAATGAGTAGTGAGTGGTCACCGTTACATTTTGCTGTCAGAAGGTCGTTGGTCACTTTGATGAGTGCAGTTTCTGTCAAATGTAGGGGATGGAAACCGGACTGTGAAGGGTCTAGGAGGGAGTGAGTGGAGAGGTAACGGGTAAGGCGGGAGTAGATCAGGCGCTCCAAGAGTTTAGAGATGAAGGGGAGATTGGAGACCGGTCTGTAGTTGTTTGTGCAAGATGGGTCGAGGGTGGGTTTCTTTAGTAACATAGTAACATAGTTAGTAAGGCCGAAAAAAGACATTTGTCCATTCAGTTCAGCCTATATTCCATCATAATAAATCCCCAGATCTACGTCCTTCTACAGAACCTAATAATTGTATGATACAATATTGTTCTGCTCCAGGAAGACATCCAGGCCTCTCTTGAACCCCTCGACTGAGTTCGCCATCACCACCTCCTCAGGCAAGCAATTCCAGATTCTCACTGCCCTAACAGTAAAGAATCCTCTTCTATGTTGGTGGAAAAACCTTCTCTCCTCCAGACGCAAAGAATGCCCCCTTGTGCCCGTCACCTTCCTTGGTATAAACAGATCCTCAGCGAGATATATATTGTCCCCTTATATACTTATACATGGTTATTAGATCGCCCCTCAGTCGTCTTTTTTCTAGACTAAATAATCCTAATTTCGCTAATCTATCTGGGTATTGTAGTTCTCCCATCCCCTTTATTAATTTTGCTGCCCTCCTTTGTACTCTCTCTAGTTCCATTATATCCTTCCTGAGCACCGGTGCCCAAAACTGGACACAGTACTCCATGTGCGGTCTAACTAGGGATTTGTACAGAGGCAGTATAATGCTCTCATCATGTGTATCCAGACCTCTTTTAATGCACCCCATGATCCTGTTTGCCTTGGCAGCTGCTGCCTGGCACTGGCTGCTCCATGTAAGTTTATCATTAACTAGGATCCCCAAGTCCTTCTCCCTGTCAGATTTACCCAGTGGTTTCCCATTCAGTGTGTAATGGTGATATTGATTCCTTCTTCCCATGTGTATAACCTTACATTTATCATTGTTAAACCTCATCTGCCACCTTTCAGCCCAAGTTTCCAACTTATCCAGATCCATCTCTAGCAGAATACTATCTTCTCTTGTATTAACTGCTTTACATAGTTTTGTATCATCTGCAAATATCGATATTTTACTGTGTAAACCTTCTACCAGATCATTAATGAATATGTTGAAGAGAACAGGTCCCAATACCGACCCCTGCGGTACCCCACTGGTCACAGCGACCCAGTTAGAGACTATACCATTTATAACCACCCTCTGCTTTCTATCACTAAGCCAGTTACTAACCCATTTACACACATTTTCCCCCAGACCATGCATTCTCATTTTGTGTACCAACCTCTTGTGCGGCACGGTATCAAACGCTTTGGAAAAATCGAGATATACCACGTCCAATGACTCACCGTGGTCCAGCCTATAGCTTACCTCTTCATAAAAACTGATTAGATTGGTTTGACAGGAGCGATTTCTCATAAACCCATGCTGATATGGAGTTAAACAGTTATTCTCATTGAGATAATCCAGAATAACATCCCTCAGAAACCCTTCAAATATTTTACCAACAATAGAGGTTAGACTTACTGGCCTATAATTTCCAGGTTCACTTTTAGAGCCCTTTTTGAATATTGGCACCACATTTGCTATGCGCCAGTCCTGCGGAACAGACCCTGTCGCTATAGAGTCCCTAAAAATAAGAAATAATGGTTTATCTATTACATTACTTAGTTCTCTTAGTACTCGTGGGTGTATGCCATCCGGACCCGGAGATTTATCTATTTTAATCTTATTTAGCCGGTTTCGCACCTCTTCTTGGGTTAGATTGGTGACCCTTAATATAGGGTTTTCATTGTTTCTTGGGATTTTACCTAGCATTTCATTTTCCACCGTGAATACCGTGGAGAAGAAGGTGTTTAATATGTTAGCTTTTTCCTCGTCATCTACAACCATTCTTTCCTCACTATTTTTTAAGGGGCCTACATTTTCAGTTTTTATTCTTTTACTATTGATATAGTTGAAGAACAGTTTGGGATTAGTTTTACTCTCCTTAGCAATGTGCTTCTCTGTTTCCTTTTTGGCAGCTTTAATTAGTTTTTTAGATAAAGTATTTTTCTCCCTATAGTTTTTTAGAGCTTCAATGGTGCCATCCTGCTTTAGTAGTGCAAATGCTTTCTTTTTACTGTTAATTGCCTGTCTTACTTCTTTGTTTAGCCACATTGGGTTTTTCCTATTTTTAGTCCTTTTATTCCCACAAGGTATAAACCGCTTACACCGCCTATTTAGGATGTTCTTAAACATTTCCCATTTATTATCTGTATTCTTATTTCTGAGGATATTGTCCCAGTCTACCAGATTAAGGGCATCTCTAAGCTGGTCAAACTTTGCCTTCCTAAAGTTCAGTGTTTTTGTGACTCCCTGGCAAGTCCCCCTAGTGAAAGACAGGTGAAACTGCACAATATTGTGATCGCTATTTCCTAGATGCCCAACCACCTGCAGATTTGTTATTCTGTCAGGTCTATTAGATAGTATTAGGTCTAAAAGTGCTGCTCCTCTGGTTGGATTCTGCACCAATTGTGAAAGATAATTTTTCTTGGTTATTAGCAGAAACCTGTTGCCTTTATGGGTTTCACAGGTTTCTGTTTCCCAGTTAATATCCGGGTAGTTAAAGTCCCCCATAACCAGGACCTCATTATGGGTTGCAGCTTCATCTATCTGCTTTAGAAGTAGACTTTCCATGGTTTCTGTTATATTTGGGGGTTTGTAACAGACCCCAATGAGAATTTTGTTACCATTTTTCCCTCCATGAATTTCGACCCATATGGACTCGACATCCTCATTTCCTTCGCTAATATCCTCCCTTAAAGTGGACTTTAGACAAGACTTTACATAGAGACAAACCCCTCCTCCTCTCCGATTTTTACGATCCTTTCTAAACAGACTGTAACCCTGTAAGTTAACTGCCCAGTCATAGCTTTCATCTAACCATGTCTCGGTTATTCCCACTATGTCAAAGTTACCTGTAGATATTTCTGCTTCTAGTTCTTCCATCTTGTTTGTCAGGCTTCTGGCGTTTGCGAGCATGCAGTTTAAAGGATTTTGTTTTGTTCCAATCTCCTCGCTGTGGATTGTTTTAGAAATGTTCTTACCTCCCTTCTGAGTATGTTTTCCTGGGTCTTCTTTGTTCAAGTCTGTTTTTCTTCCCGTCCCCTCTTCTTCTAGTTTAACGCCCTCCTGATGAGTGTAGCGAGTCTTCTGGCGAATGTGTGTTTCCCAGGTTTGTTGAGGTGTAGTCCGTCTCTGGCGAGGAGTCCATCGTACCAGTAATTCACACCGTGGTCCAGGAATCCGAATCCTTGTTGTCTGCACCATCGTCTTAGCCAATTGTTTGCATCAAGGATCCTGTTCCATCTCCTGGTGCCATGCCCGTCTACTGGAAGGATAGAAGAAAAAACTACCTGTGCATCCAGTTCCTTTACTTTCTTCCCCAACTCTTCAAAGTCTTTGCAGATTGTCGGTAGGTCCTTCCTTGCCGTGTCATTGGTGCCAACATGTATCAGAAGAAATGGGTGGACGTCCTTGGAGCTGAAGAGCTTTGGTATCCTATCGGTCACATCCTTGATCATCGCACCTGGAAGGCAGCATACTTCTCTTGCAGTTATGTCCGGTCTGCAGATGGCTGCTTCTGTGCCTCTCAGTAGTGAGTCTCCCACCACCACCACTCTTCGTTGCTTCTTGGCTGTACTTTTTGCTGTCACTTGTTGCTGTGTGCCTTTTTCTTTTTTTGCCATCTTCATCCTCTACAAAGATTTGATATCGGTTCTTCAGTTGTGTGGTTGGTGATTTCTCCATGGTCTTCTTGCTTCTTTTGGTCACATGCTTCCACTCATCTGCTTTTGGAGGTTCTCTGACACTTTCTTCACCTTCTGTGACCAGTAGAGATGCTTCTGTTCTGTCTAGAAAGTCTTCATTATCTTTGATGAGTTTCAAAGTTGCTATTCTTTCTTCCAGACCCCGCACCTTTTCTTCTAAAAGGGCCACTAGTCTACACTTCTGACAGGTGAAATTTGATTCTTCTTCTGGTCGATCTGTGAACATGTAGCACATGCTACAGCTCACCATGTAGGTTGTCACATCTGCCATGTTGCTTCTAGATCCTGCTGACTTGCTGTGTGTTTTCCTTCTTGTGTAATCTACTCAGCCAAGCTCTCTTGCAATAATGTCCTACAGGCAAAAATTCACGCGCCGTAAGGCGCGCGGTTTGGTGATGCTTTCCAAGCAGCTGGTCCCGGCTGTACCCAACGATCTTCTAGCTTAGGGAGACTCTTCGCTTTTCCCAGAAGGCACCTGGAATATGCAAATTAGCCTCCTCAAGCTTGAATCCCTGGTTTGGTGATGCTTTCCAAGCAGCTGGTCCCGGCTGTACCCAACGATCTTCTAGCTTAGGGAGACTCTTCGCTTTTCCCAGAAGGCACCTGGAATATGCAAATTAGCCTCCTCAAGCTTGAATCCCTGGTTTGGTGATGCTTTCCAAGTAGCTGGTCCCGGCTGTACCCAACGATCTTCTAGCTTAGGGAGACTCTTCGCTTTTCCCAGAAGGCACCTGGAATATGCAAATTAGCCTCCTCAAGCTTGAATCCCTGGTTTAGTAATGGAAAAATGATAGTGTGTTTGAAGGAGGAGGGGAAAATGCCAGAGGAGAGGGAGAGATTAAAAATTGTAGTTAGGGGAGTTGTGACCACTGGAGAGACTGGAGGAGGTGTGAGGGAATGAGGTCGGTGGTGCATGTAGTTGGACGAGAAGAGGAGAGGAGCCTGGAGACTTCTTCTATGATGGGATCGAATGTGGAGAGTGAGCCAGGGGAAATGCACGGAGGGATGGGAGTCACTAAACTTGGTGATTGGGAGTGGATTTCCTGACGGATGTTATCTATTTTCTCTATAAAGTGGGAGGCCAGGTCATCAGCACAAATGTCTGTGTTAGGGGCTTGTGCTTTTGGCCTGAGGAGGGAGTGAAAGGTGTCAAAAAGTTTCTTGGGGTTGTTGGACAGTGAGGCGATCAGGGTGGTGAAGTAGGTCTGTTTGGCGAGGTGAAGGGCAGTTATAGGTCCTTAACATAAATTTGAAGTGTATGAATACATAGGGGCAGTATTCTAGTAGTTATATTCTTGTACATAGGGGGCAGTTTTATAGTAGTTATATTCTTGTACATAGGGGGCAGTATTATAGTAGTTATATTCTTGTACATAGGGGGCAGTATTATAGTAGTTATATTCTTGTACATAGGGGGCAGTATTATAGTAGTTATATTCTTGTACATAGGGGGCAGTATTATAGTAGTTATATTCTTGTACATAGGAGCAGTATTCTAGTAGTTATATTCTTGTACATAGGGGGCAGTTTTATAGTAGTTATATTCTTGTACATAGGGAGCAGTATTATAGTAGTTATATTCTTGTACATAGGGAGCAGTATTATAGTAGTTATATTCTTGTACATAGGGGGCAGTATTATAGTAGTTATATTCTTGTACATAGGGAGCAGTATTATAGTAGTTATATTCTTGTACATAGGGGGCAGTATTATAGTAGTTAAATTGTTGTACATAGGGGCAGTATTATAGTAGTTATATTCTTGTACATAGGGGCAGTATTATAGTAGTTAAATTGTTGTACATAGGGGCAGTATTATAGTAGTTATATTCTTGTACATAGGGGCAGTATTCTAGTAGTTATATTCTTGTATATAGGGGTAGTATTCTATACTATACCTATTAGGGATTCCTTGTAGCTAATTTGCTGTAATAATCTTCTTTGAGCCTGACCTACTCCTTAGGGGTTAATAATTGATCCTCCGTAAAACTCCCGCCATTCCCCCCATCTCTGGCGCAGCGAGTGTCAGTGAGATGTAAGACAAAAGACTGTCGTATGCTGCTGCCTTTTAATCATGTAATTGCCTGGTGACATTTAACACTGTGGCTTTGTGTTACCCCTCCGGTATAATGAAGGTAGGAGGACTCCGTAGATCGCATCGTCCCGCTCTCCTCCGCCTCGCACCCTTCTGCCCCGCAGCAGACGGCCCTTTGTGGGAAGAGCACTTTAACTACACCGAAGTTTGGCCGAGCTTCTACATATTACAGCAGCAACACGAAGACGCACAATTGAAGTATTTGGGGCCGATGAAATATGCATGGCTATCGGTGACAGCGCCATAAAGTCAAGCAATTAGCCGCGTAATCCAAGACGCTCAGAGCCCATGGCAAGGAAGCCCGCAGTTCTCTATTAGTTAAATGCATTTTGTAGGTCCTCATTCCATCAAATCAACTAACACTTCCTTTAATTGGCTGATAAATTATACAGCCGGCCGCATTATAATTTAATAAGTCGTAAACATTCCTAGGGCCCGCTGTAAAGTCGATATCGCGCTCATTAATTCCTTAATTTCAGCTGATGGAAGGGGAGATGGAAGGAGCGCACTCGCACTGTCAGCCTCGGGCTATGAAATGAGGGAAAAGAAAAATTTTGAAAAAAAAAGAATGGGAGGGGGTGGATTTTTTTTTTTTATTATCTATTTATTTTTTTACACATCTGTGTCGGAAACTCAATCTGTGCGCTGTCACCGGCAGCCGGTCGCCCCGTCCGCGGATTCAAAGGATGAGTGACAGCTTCCCACCGCGTCCTGTCAAACTATCTTTAAACATCAAGCCAGGCAGTAAACAGGTCCCGATGTATATTAAATCTCGTTCTATTACCCCCCCAACCCGGTCCTCCACTGCTGCCGCCCCCGATTCCTCCCCACTCTGTCCCCATGAATATTTCATTACACGCCGCATTAATATTAATTCTAATCGCTCAGGATAGTCGTTATTATTTCTGTTTTCTGACAATCCCACATTAAATATTCAGGAAGTTTTTTTTATTTTTTTTATTTTAAAATTACATTTACGCACACAGTTGTGTCTGCGGTTACTGAATTTTTTTCTTTAAATGTATTTTTTTTTTTTTACCTGGTGGGAAATCCTAATTCTTCTGCTGTTTAACGGCCGAGAAATTTTGTAAATCGCTCATAAATGAGATGTCAGATTTCATGGGACGCAGATGTAACGCCGCCCCTTTTCTTATGTCACGCTCTTTCTCTCCCGCCAGGATCTTCTTTCTGGACATCCCAGATGACGTGGCTATAGAGCGTCTGTCACTACGTATGACCGATCCCGTGTCGGGGGAGAGGTGGGTTCCCAGCGAACTTGGTGGCCTCAGGCAGCCTAAAGCTCCTCTCTGCAGCTGCTGGACCATCGGATGCTGAATTATCAGAAGTGATGGATTCCGGAGCTGACTTCTGTTCTCTCATCTCCCAGGTATCACAGCCTGTACAGGCCGGCCCCTCGCGTGGAGGTGCACGAGCGTCTACAGCAGAAGCCGGCGGACTCTGAGCAGAAGGTTCAGGCGAGGTTAGATGTGTATCATGCTAGCGCCGAGGATCTGGAGGAGTTTTATCAAGACATCATTCACGTTAACGCTGATCAAGACCCGCACACGGTCTGGGAGTTCATCGAGAGCTGTGTAATCAGCCCCCGTCCACAGCGCGTCCCTGGGGAGCTGGCATCTCCCTGATCACCCTAAGCACGCTCTGCATGGCCCACACAGGAGTGAGTGTGCTCAGATACCCGAGTAACAAAGTGACACAATGTAGCGGTATAGCACGAAAACATGAAATATATGACATATGAATTGCATTACTACTCTAGAAAGTAGGAAAAAATGAGAATAAATCGACCAATTCATGTATATTCGGCAACTTCGATAAGGCGATTATGGGTACACATAAATTGGCCAGTTTATGCGCTAAGTATTCTCGTTTGTCCCTACTTTCTAAAGCAGTAATACAATTCATATTTTCTGGCTAGAGTGCAACTTTATTAGTTGTATATGGTGATGACTACTCTTAGCTTGTTCCTGTACACACCTGTTTTCTGTTTGTAAGTGACGGTCAGGCTTTTGTTAGCTGCTCCGATACCTGCACCCGCCGAACCTGGCAGCAGAATTAAAGGAAGCTGATCCTCCTGCTCCGCCTGTCATTTCCCCACACAAACCCCCAGTATTGAGAAAGCGATTACTGAGCATCTGAACCTCAGTGCTATCGGCTTAGATACAGGTGTTTCTCTCAAAATTAGAATATCATCAAAAAGTAAATTTATTTTAGTTCTTCAATACAAAAAGTGAATCCCATATATTATATAGAGTCATTAGAAACAGAGTGATCTATTTCACGTGTTTATTTCTGTTAATGTTGATGATTATGGCTTACAGCCAATGAAAACCCCAAAG
The DNA here is from genome assembly GCF_032444005.1 of Ranitomeya imitator. NCBI lineage: Eukaryota > Metazoa > Chordata > Amphibia > Anura > Dendrobatidae > Ranitomeya > Ranitomeya imitator. The sequence continues at coordinate 157,483,980 of NC_091283.1, read as the reverse complement.
TCATCATCTCAGTAAATTAGAATACTTTATAACACCAGCTTCAAAAATTATTTTAAAATCCGAAATCAGTAAATGCACTCAATACTTGGTCGGGGCTCCTTTTTACATCAATTACTGCATCAATGCGGCGTGGCATGGAGGCGATCAGCCTGTGGCACTGCTGAGGTGTTATGGAAGCCCAGGTTGCTTTGATAGCAGCCTTAAGCTTGTCTGCATTGTTGGGTCTGGTGTCTCATCTTCCTTTTGACAATACCCCATAGATTAAGATCAGGCGAGTTTGCTGCCAATCAAGCTCAGTGATACTGTTGTTTGTAAACCAGGTATTGGTACTTTTGGCAGTGTGGACAGGTGCCAAGTCCTGCTGGAGAATGAAATTTCCGTCTCCTAAAATCTTCTCGGCAGAGGGAAGCATGAAGTGCTCTAAAATTTACTACTAGACAGCTGTGCTGACTTTGGTCTTGATAAAACTCAGTGGACCTACACCAGCAGATGACTTGGCTCCCCAAACCATCACTGATTGTGGAAACTTCACACTAGACCTCAAGGAGCTTGGATTGTGGCCTCTCCACTCTTCAGTCCATTTCTTTTTCTCCTTGGCCCAGGTAAGACGCTTCTGGCGTTGTCTATTGGTCATGAGTGGTTGACACAAGGAATGTGACACTATATATTAGTTTCACTGTTTGCATTGAAGAACTGAAATAAAGTAGCTTTTTGATGATATTCTAATTTTGTGAGCAGCACAGATACACCGCTCACTCATTATTGAATTACATACAGCAGTCAGTATCACACAGGATAGGATTAGATACAAGGCTCAGCAGACAGTATCACAGAGGATAGGATTACATACACAGCTCAGCAGACAGTATCGCACAGGATAGTATTAGATACACAGCTCAGCAGACAGTATCGCACAGGATAGGATTAGATACACAGCTCAGCAGACAGTATCGCACAGGATAGGATTAGATACACAGCTCAGCAGACAGTATCACACAGGATAGGATTAGATACACAGCTCAGCAGACAGTATCACACAGGATAAGATTAGATACTCGCCTCAGCAGACAGCATCACACATAGGATTAGATACAGCTCAGCAGACAGTAGCACACAGGATAGGATTAGATACACGGCTCAGCAGACAGTATCGCACAGGATATGATTAGATACTCGGCTCAGCAGACAGTGTCACAGATGATATGATTAGATATATGGCTCAGCAGACAGTATCACACAGGATAGGATTAGATACTCGGCTCAGCAGACCGTGTCACACAAGATAGGATTAGATGCACGGCTCAGCAGACAGTATCGCACAGGATAGGATTAGATACACGGCTCAGCAGCCGGTATCATGTGATAAGTTCAGCACGACTCAGCAGACAGTACTGCACCTAATAGGCTTAGATGCTATCCGACCCATGTGTAAGCCTTAGGTACAGCAGGGTATTTTGGTTCAGTGTTCTCATGTGATCAGGGAATGTATATTTACAGGGGTCTGTATCCACTCGGTGACTGGCAGCTCTGATCTGGCAGACACCAGCGAGCAGTAGATGTCTGCGGATGTGGTCGGTACCTGTAGACACAATTAATATTCTGTGCTGCGCTCTCTTCACACCATTATATTAGTTCTTCTCCAGTAGCTCGGCGGATGCGGTGCGGTTGGCGGTTTGCAGCTCATTCACATGCACTGAGAAGTGCTCCGCTCGTAGCCTGGGGTCAGAGGTCGCCTCCCTGCGGGGCTGTCACAGACTCAGCCTAATCAGTGAGTGTGAGAGCACAACATGCAGATACACTTGTTCTACGCTCCCTCCGCAGCGCCGCGATCAATCGCCATTCATTTAATTATCACAAACAAAGCTGCTACCTGCTCCGCCTGGATGCTCCTACAGAGCACAAGCTGCAGCATTCAGAGCACAGCTGCAGTGTAAAGCACAGGAGAGGGCTATTGCTTGTGCTTATGAGGAGACAGAAAGTAGATTGTAGGCTACCCTAGGCTCCAGCAGACAATATGGTAAGCTGGAGCCACTGATTGTAGGTGCTCAGCTGTAGCAGAGCTGCAGTGTACAGCATGGAAGGGACTGTGCTGCAGCCATGCACAGGTGGACCTCAGACAACCTTAGACTCCAATAGACAGTGCAGCGGAACTGAAGTCAGTAGTCTCCAACCTGCAGCTTAGCAGCTGTTGTACAACTACAACTCCCACCATGCTGAACAGATGCCCAGGCCAGAGATCTGCCATATAGAAACTTTGATGGGAGGAAGAAGCAGCAAGACAAGACCGCTGCAGGTTGCTGGCTGCCAGGGGACAGATGTAGAGAGCGAGACGACATGAAAGGACGTGGTGATGGAGCACACACGTTCTCCGCCGTCTACACTCCTCCCATCAGATATCTGCATCCGCCACCTTTTATGTGGAAATGTTGTCTTGAAGTCGCCGTGTAGAAGTTGATTCGGTGTCGGCGGCTCGGATTCCTTTTTATGTGACAACTTCTAAGCGTCTTTCTTCTGGTGGATGTTACAGACACGTACGTACGTCTGTGTGCGGCGCCGGTCTCATTCCCGATCATCTGCAGGAGATTTACTGCATTACCGCACGGGAAAGTACGGATACCAGACCCCCGATGTCATTCCCCCCACATACCCTCCTGGATTGCCTCTTCATAGGGCAGTGGCTCTCATCTCAGGGATGCTGGGAGTGGTAGTCTCTCAGATGCCGGAAGGGCAGATATAGTGAACATGTCCCCCGCACATCACACAGGGACAGATGAAGCAGCATCACTCCCAGCCTCCGCCCAGTAGTGTAGATATGGGTAGTAGTGCCACACTCCTGACCCAGTCAATTAGGACACGCTCCAAACTGGAGGCGATGGCAGAAAACTGACACGAGGCCGTGATGGAACGTCACCATCTGCTCATCTGGCAGGAGCCCCCCTATTTACTACACTGATCCATGTAGTTGCTGCACAGCCCCCACAACACATGCTGAATGCGGCTGAAGCTGAACTGCAGACTGGCAGGGCGCGATGCATTGCTGTTGGACCGGGGCCTGAGTGCCAGGTTGGCGCAGTTTCTGCCATTATGAAGTGGCTACCTTTTAATGATGCAAACAACACATGGCCGGAGAGACGAGCCAGGTCTGATCTGCAGATGGCACAGAAGTTACATCCAGTAGGGACCGGCCGACAATGGAAAGAGTCCACAACACCCTGTCCTTGGTGCACGGTCCGGAATACCAGAGCTCAGCGGCCCACCGGTGCCAAAGTGGGCAACAACAGGTCCTCCAAGACATCGGGTGAATGAGATCACATAAGATCATTTAGAGATCACTGTGATCTGCAGCCAAAAGCAAACAAGCTTCCAGATACATTGTCTGCCACTTATCAAACCTGCCAGATACTGTAGAGCCCCGCAACACCTGTCTTGGGCACAGCAGTGCATCGAAACACCTCAGGTGCCATAGGGCCCCGCAACAAGCCCTGCACGGCTGCAGCTCCCCATAATAAACACCTGAGCCGCTGCAGAACGTTATAGCAGGCCTCAGCTACTGCAGCACTTCAAAAAATACATATACCTTAACCTACCCTATAATGCTATCAGGAGTGTTGTGCTAGCACAGGCCAGTCCTATTACCGACGACACGGACAATCGCGGCTCCGCTCTACCAGCACGGGCCAGTCCTATTACCGACGACATGGACAATCGCGGCTCCACTCTCCTATCAGCACAGACCAGTCCTATTACTGACGACACGGACAATCGCGGCTCCGCTCTCCTACCAGCACAGGCCAGTCCTATTACCGACGACACGGACAATCGCGGCTCCGCTCTCCTACCAGCACAGGCCAGTCCTATTACCGACGACACGGACAATCGCGGCTCCGCTCTCCTACCGGCACAGGCCAGTCCTATTACCGATGACATGGACGCTCACGGCTCCGCTCTCCTACAAGCACAGGCCAGTCCTATTACCGACGACATGGACGCTCGCGGCTCCGCTCTCCTACAAGCACGGGCCAGTCCTATTACCAACGACACGGACGCTCACGGCTCCGCTCTCCTACCAGCACGGGTCAGACCTATTACTGACGACACAGACGCTCACATCTCCGCTCTCCTACTAGTACAGGCCAGTCCTATTACCGACGACACGGACGCTCGCTGCTCCGCTCTCCTACAAGCACGGGCCAGTCCTATTACCGACGACACGGACGCGCACGGCTCCGCCCTCCTACCAGCACGGGTCAGACCTATTACTGACGACACGGACGCTCGCGACTCCGCTCTCCTACTAGCACAGGTCAGTCCTATTGATGACATGGACAATCGCGGCTCCGCTCTCCTACTAGCACAGGTCAGTCCTATTACTGACAACACGGAAGCTCGCGGCTCCGCTCTCCTACTAGCACAGGTCAGTCCTATTGATGACACGGACAATCGCGGCTCCGCTCTCCTACTAGCACAGGTCAGTCCTATTACTGACAACACGGACGCTCGCGACTCCGCTCTCCTACTAGCACAGGTCAGTCCTATTGATGACACGGACAATCGCGGCTCCGCTCTCCTACTAGCACAGGTCAGTCCTATTACTGACAACACGGACGCTCGCGACTCCGCTCTCCTACTAGCACAGGTCAGTCCTATTGATGACACGGACAATCGCGGCTCCGCTCTCCTACTAGCACAGGTCAGTCCTATTACTGACAACACGGACGCTCGCGACTCCGCTCTCCTACTAGCACAGGTCAGTCCTATTGATGACACGGACAATCGCGGCTCCGCTCTCCTACTAGCACAGGTCAGTCCTATTACTGACAACACGGACGCTCGCGACTCCGCTCTCCTACTAGCACAGGTCAGTCCTATTGATGACACGGACAATCGCGGCTCCGCTCTCCTACTAGCACAGGTCAGTCCTATTACTGACAACGCGGAAGCTCGCGGCTCCGCTCTCCTACTAGCACAGGTCAGTCCTATTGATGACACGGACAATCGCGGCTCCGCTCTCCTACTAGCACAGGTCAGTCCTATTACTGACAACACGGAAGCTCGCGGCTCCGCTCTCCTACCAGCACAGACCAGTCCTATTGATGACACGGACGCTCGCGGCTCTGCTCTCCTAGAATCTCCCCTTTATTCACCTGACAATCACAAGGAAACATAGAAAGAATGGTTTAAACAAAACGCTGACGCGCAGAAACAGACAGGGTATTTACAACAAGCTGACGTAGCTATTGGTTGCTATGGACGACGCACACAGCGACTGCCATCTGTGCTTTTATTCTGTACTGCGGCTGATCGTTTCACTACAAAATACAGACTGAGAAACGCAGGATGGCAAACCCCAAGAACAGGGGCTTGAAATATAAAGGGAGTCTCCCCCGACATCATTTTTGTACCCCCCTCCCCAAAAAAAATGAGTTAGACATGCACAAGTACTGCCGGGCCTGGGTAAGGCTACTTTCACACTAGCGTTTTCTGATGTACGTCGCAATGCGTAGTTTTGGAGTAAAAACGCATCCTGCAAAGTTGCCCGCAGGATGCGTTTTTGCTCCATAGACTTTCATTAACGACGCATTGTGACGTATCGCCACACGTCGCATCCGTCGTGCGACGGATGCATCGTGTTTTGGTGGACCGTTGGCAGAAAAAAAAGTTACATGTAAAGTTTTTTGTGCGTCGAGTCCGCCATTTCCAACCGCGCATGCGCGGCCGGAACTCCGCCCCCTCCTCCCCGGACCTTACAATGGGGCAGCGGATGCGTTGTAAAACTGCATCCGCTGCCCCCGTTGTTCATTTTTTTTCGCAGTTTGCGTTGGGCCGACGCATGGCGACGGCCCCGTACCGACGCTAGTGTGAAAGTAGCCTAATCAGAGACAGACTGGTCGCTATGGATGTGCTCCCTGACAACCACTGTAGCTGCTCATGTATCCATAGTAACAATCCTTTCCTGGAGTTTCCTTAAAGGTACCGTCACACTGAACGATATCGCTAGCGATCCGTGACGTTGCAGCGTCCTGGCTAGCGATATCGTTGAGTTTGACAGGCAGCAGCGATCAGGATCCTGCTGTGATGTCGTTGGTCGCTGCAGAAAGTCCAGAACTTTATTTTGTCGCTGGATCTCCCGCAGACATCGCTGAATCGGCGTGTGACGCCGATTCAGCGATGTCTTCACTGGTAACCAGGGTAAACATTGGGTTACTAAGCGCAGGACCGCGCTTAGTAACCCGATGTTTACCCTGGTTACCATTGTAAAACGTAAAAAAAACAAACACTACATACTTATATTCCGGTGTCTGTCCTCTCCAGCACTCTGCTTCTCTGTACTGTGTAAGCGCAGCGGCCGGAAAGCACAGTGGTGACGCCAGCGCTGTGCTCTGCTTTCCGGCCGGCGCTTAGTGCAGAGAAGCAGAACGCCGGAGAGGACAGACACCGGAATGTAAGTATGTAGTGTTTGTTTTTGTTTACGTTTACACTGGTAACCAGGGTAAACATAGGGTTACTAAGCGCGGCCCTGCGCTTAGTAACCCGATGTTTACCCTGGTTACCAGGGGACTTCGGCATCGTTGGTCGCTGGAGAGCTGTCTGTGTGACAGCTCTCCAGCGACCACACAGCGACGCTGCAGCGATCGGGATCGTTGTCTAGATCGCTGCAGCGTCACTTAATGTGACGGTACCTTAAGATATGTGCTGAGGAGGAGCACTAAGTGATGGGACCCACCACCCCCTGCACACCAATAAAAAAAATAAATAAATAAAAATCACACTTGTCTACAGTCTTCTGGGAGGACACAACAAAGGTTTTAACCCTTCCCAAGATAAAGTGCGTCCTGTCTCGACATGTCAGCAAATGAGGACCGCGGCCCTGGTGATGCAAGCCTGCCGGTGGCGTCAGACACAAGTAAGAGAGTCTACAGTGATATAGCAACAGTTCAATAATAAATAAACCACATGAAAGCACAAAGATGAGGGCAGAGCGGGCGAGGAGTTGTGCACGGCGCAGGCCGACCACCGATACTGGCATAAGCTCCGATACATCGGCAGTTTGGTCCCTCATTGTCACACAGTCACCTCCTCCTAATATGGCACGGCCAGTCCTCAAAGACAGACAGCTGTAAACACCTCTGCTGAAATACTCTGTGCTGCAGAGGAAGGCTTGTGAAAGCTATACCAGTCCATTCTCTCCAACCTCAAATACGTTCTCCTCCTCGTCTCCTCCATACCAAGCGACCAATCAAAATGAAGAGTTTAGACTAGAGCTTCGTTGGTCGCGTGATCTCTCCCGTAACCAGCCGCATCACGATAACATCACAGTTCTGATCTCCGAGCAGATAAAAGTGCTAAAAAACCGGAGAGTCGCAGAGTGTGCAGGGGCCTTTCAGTAAGCGCTTAATCCACTCCAGGTCTGGAAAAGAAGATGCAAAGATGTCAGGAAGATCGAGGGATAATGGGTGGTCTACAAAAAGAAGAGGATCCAGGGATGATGGGGAGGGGGATCACAAGATGATGGGGGTAAACAGAAGGATCGGGATGATCTGAGGGGGTCTACAGAGAAAGGGGATCAAGAGATGATGGGGGTCTACAGAGAGGAGGATCAAGGTATGATGGACAGGTCTACAGACAAGGATCATGGGATGATGGGGGGGTTATCTACAGAGAAAAGAGGATCAAGGGATGATGGGGGATCTACAAAGATGATGGACACGTCTACAGATGGGGGGGGACAAGGTATGATGGGGGTCTACAGAGAGGAGGATCAAGAGATATTGGGGGGGTCGTCTAAAGAGAAAGGATCAAGGGATGATGGGTTCTACAGAGAGGAGGATCAAGGTATGATGGTGGGATCTACAGAGAAAGGGGAACGAGGTATGGGCAGGTCTACAGACAGAGGAGGATAATGAGATGATGGGGGGTCTACAGAGAAAGGAGGATCAAGGGATGATGGTGGGATCTACATAGAAAGGGGAAACACGGTATGATGGACAGGTCTATAGACTGAGGAGGATCAGGGGATAATGGATGGGGGATGTCTAAAGAGAGGAGTATCAGGGGAATCATAGAATATTACAGTTGGAAGGTACCCCCAGGGTCATAGTGTCCAAATCCCTGCTCAATACAGGATTCACTAAACTATCTCAGATTGTCTGTCCAGCCTCTGTTTGAAGACTTCCATTGAAGGAGAGCTCACCACCTCTCATGGTAGCCTGTTCCATTCATTAATCACTCTCACTGTCAAAAAGTATTTTCTAATATCTAATCCGTATTTTCTCCCTTTCAGTTTCATTCCTTTGCATCTTTTTTTTTCCCTGTGCAAATGAAAATGATGATCCTTCTACACTGTGACACCCCTGCAGATATTTGTAGACAGCTATTAAGTCTCCTCTTAATCTTCTTTTTGCAAGCTAAACATTCACAGATCCTTTATCCGTTCCTCGTAGGACATACTTTGCAGTCTGCTCACCATAATGGTAGTTCTTCACTGAACTTGCTCCAGCTTATCAATGTATTTTTTAAAATGTGGTGCCCAGAACTAGACACAGTAATCTCGATGAGGCCTAACCGAGTAGGAGTAGAGTGGGATAATTACTTCATGTGATCTAGACTATGCTTCTCTTAATACAGCTCAAACCTTTGTTGACTAATGTGCAGTCTGTGATCTATTAGTATACCCAAGTCTTTTTCACACGTGCTGTTGCTTAGTTCTATTCCTCCCGTTCTGTAGATGCAATTTTCATTTTTCTTGCCCAGATGTACAATCTTGCATTTCTCTCTGTTAAATACCATTCTATTAGTCACTGCCCATTTTTCATGCGTATCTAGATCCTTCTAAATCCTTTCTCTGTCTTCTCTAGTGTTAGCTAACCCTCCTAGCTTTGCAGCGTTTGTAAATGTGATTAGTTTACCTTCAGTTCCCTTATCCAGATCATTTACAAAAATGTTGAACAACACTGGGGCCAGGACAGAGCCTTGTGGTACCTCACATGAAACACTCTTCCAACTGGATGTGTAACCAATTACACTGGTCAACAGCATTTTTGGTGCCAAAGATATTTCATCGAATTTAGGGTAACTTTGGGCTGCTGATTCTGAATATGTCATCAGTTTTGCCAGATTGGCTCAAGTTTTTGAGATTTTTGGTATCTTATTTATAGCACTTGTTGGTAAATGCGACGCATCATCTCATGAATTTCTTTGGATTAGTACTTGAACTGAGCAGTTCTCAATATAGTTTTGTGTTAGTGTTCTAAAAGTTTGTTCATAGCTTGATTTTTGCACTAACTTTATGTTGTTGTCTGTTTTCCAGTGAAAAGCATGAACTCATCAAGAAGAAGTTGTCTTAACGATCCAGACTCATTCTGTTACATTTGTGGTGAATACACACTGCCAAAACATAGAAGAAACATAACAGACTTCGTAAAAAAAGTGTATTTTGCCTATTTTGGGGTTACGCTTGGGGACCAAGACAAGTTTTGGGCACCACACATAGTGTGCAAAGCATGTATCGAATTATTACGAAAATGGAGCAAAGGACAAAGAAAAAGCTTCAAATTTGGTGTTCCAATGGTGTGGAGAGAGCAAAAAAATCATCATGATGACTGTTATTTCTGTGCAGTGCAAGTGCAAGGATTCAATAAGCATAAGAAACGAAAATGGGAGTAACCTAACATGGAATCTGCAAGAAGGCCTGTCCCTCATTGTGAAGATGTGCCTGTACCTGTGGTTACCATGTTACCTGACCTTCCCCCACCTGAAGATGATGAAGTGTGTATTGGCAGTGTGTATTCACCACAAATGTAACAGAATGAGTCTGGATCGTTAAGACAACTTCTTCTTGATGAGTTCATGCTTTTCACTGGAAAACAGACAACAACATAAAGTTAGTGCAAAAATCAAGCTATGAACAAACTTTTAGAACACTAATTAACACAAAACTATATTGAGAACTGCTCAGTTCAAGTACTAATCCAAAGAAATTAATGAGATGATGCGTCGCATTTACCAACAAGTGCTATAAATAAGATACCAAAAATCTCAAAAACTTGAGCCAATCTGGCAAAACTGATAGCATATTCAGAATCAGCACCCCAAAAATACCCTAAATTCATTAAAATATTTTGGACACCAGAAAAAAAAAAATTTTTTTGTTGACCTGTGTTATCACTCTTTGAGCATGGATCACTGAGCCAGTTATGAATCCACCTAACCGTAGCCTTGTCAATCCCATACTTGGTCATTTTTTCAATAATGATAGTATGAGATACTTCATCAAATGCTTTGCTGAAGTCGGGATACACTATATCTACCGCATTTCCCTGATCTAGCCAGTCAGCGATTCCATCATAGAACAAAATTAGAATAATCTGCCAGGACTTGTTTGCTACAAACCAATGCTGGCTCTGGTAATTGCTGTATTATTATCCAAGTACTTACATACATGCTGTTTAATAATTTGTTTAAAGATAAAGATCTTTCCTGGCATAGAAGACCCACTAGCCTGTAATTTCCTGGCTCCGTTTTCTTTCCTTTTTTTGAAGATAGGGACATTTGCCCTTCTCCAATCTTTTGGGACGTCTCCTGTTCTTCAGGGTGTTTCAAAGATTCTTGCTAGTGGTTCTGCAATTTGCTCTGCTAACTCGTTCAGTACCCTATGATGTAATTAATCTGGACCAGGATATTTATATCCATTTAAATTAGTTAAGCATTCCCTCTTTCTCTGTTTGTAGATATTGTAGACTCTTATTCCTTCGATGGCACCGTGAAGATCAGTTGATGTTACATTTGATTTCTTGGAGAACACAGACGCAAAAACGGTAATTGTACCTACAGGATCCTGACAGGACCATGGAGGATGTCCTTCTTATCCATAGTGGGACAGGAAACCACGAGAGTTTAAAAGGACCCTCCCCCTACCACCCTTCAGTGATTTTCCAAAGTAACACCTCTGGATGGATGCAAAAACAGGGATTTTTGTGTTACTCACCGTAAAATCCTTTTCTCAGAGTCATTCATTGGGGGACACAGGACTGTGGGTGTATGCTATTGCCGCCAGGAGGCTGACACTAAGTAGACAAAAAAAAAAAAGTTAGCTCCTCCTCCATAGTATACACCTTGCCACTGGCCCTGACAGCTCCAGTTTGGTGCACAAGCAGTAGGAGATAGAGAAAAAACAAAACAGCATTAGAGCAAAGACAACATGTCTAGAATAATACTACAGTCTGAACAACCCCGTAGAAAAATAATAAGATGAAATAGGGAGGGAGCTGTGTCCCCCAATGAATGACTCGGAGAAAAGGATTTTACGGTGAGTAACACAAAAATCCCTGTTTCTCCATCGTCTCATTGGGGGACACAGGACTGTGGGATGTCCCAAAGCAGTCTCAGGGTGGGAAAAAAGACTTACTGGAACAAACCCTTAGGCACTTACCGCCTATAGGTGCGATACTGCAGCCTGAAGAATTTTTCTTCCCAAACTTGCATCAGCAGAGGCCTGAGTGTGGACATTATAATGCTTAGAGAAAGTGTGCAGGCTGGACCAAGTTGCCGCCTTGCAAACCTGTTCTGCTGAAGCTTGGTGCCGAAGTGCCCAGGAAGCCCCTACCGCTCGAGTAGAGTGCGCCCTAATCCCAGCCGGGATGGCTGCACCCTTGACGCGGTAGGCCTCCTGAATGGTGGCTCGTATCCATCTGGCTAAGGTCGACCTAGAGGCTGCGAATCCCTTCCTGTGACCCACAGGAAGAACGAACAGAACATCCGTCTGTCGAAAAGAAGCGGTCCGAGAAACGTATCTTCTCAGAGCTCTCACCAGGTCCAGAGTATGGAGAGCTTTTTCCACACGGTGAGAAGGTGCAGGACAAAAAGAAGGCAAGACTATGTCCTCATTGACGTGAAATGAGGAAACTACTTTAGGCAAAAAAGAAGGAACAGTTCTTAATACTACCTTATCCTGATGAAATTGCAGAAACGGCGACTGGCAGGACAAGGCCGCCAATTCCGACACCCGCCTAATGGAGGTTATAGCTACCAAAAACAAAACCTTCCAAGAAAGATACATTAAAGAAACTTCTTGGAGAGGCTCAAATGGAGCCTCCTGAAGAGCGCTCAAGACCAGATTAAGGTCCCAAGCCTCTAGCGGAGCTCTGTAAGGGGAGACCATGTGAGAGACTCCCTGCAAAAAAGTCTTGACCTGTGAAATGATAGCAATCCTGCGCTGGAAAAGAACCGATAAGGCTGATATTTGCCTCCTAAGGGTACTTAGAGCGAGACCTGAGTCTAAACCAGCCTGGAGAAAAGCTAAAATATTAGGAACGGAGAACCGCAAAGGAGGAAGACCCTTCTTCCTGCACCACGAGAGAAAAACTTTCCAGGTGTGGTGGTAAATGCGCACAGAAACCGTCTTTCGAGCATTAATCATAGTGGAAGCTACCTTCTGAGAAAAACCGGCCTGGGTCAGAATCCAAGATTCAACGGCCAAGCCGTCAAACGAAGGGCCCCTAAGTTCTGGTGGAATATCGGCCCCTGCGACAGAAGATCCGGCCGCATTGGAAGCTGCCAAGGAACCCCAGCGATCAGCTGAACGAGGTCCGCGTACCAAGACCTCCGAGGCCAATCTGGGGCGACTAGAATTGCCGGAACTCCCTCTAACTTGATCTTCCTGACTACCCTTGGAAGGAGCGCTAGAGGAGGAAACAGATACGGAAGACGAAACCGGTTCCAAGGAAGGACCAGTGCGTCTACGGCGAGAGCTCTTGGATCTCGATAACGAGCTACGAATCTGGGGACCTTGGCATTCCACTCGGTTGCCATTAGATCCACGTCCGGGATACCCCAGCGCTGGCAAATCTGCCGAAAAACGTCGGGGTGAAGAGACCATTCCCCGGACGCCAGACCCTGACGGCTCAGAAAGTCCGCTGCCCAGTTCTCCTTGCCCGGGATGTAAACTGCCGAGATCACGGAGTGGTTGCTCTCGGCCCAACGGAGGATTTTCCCTACCTCGCGCATGGCTGACCTGCTGCGGGTGCCCCCCTGATGATTTACGTAAGCCACAGCTGTGGCATTGTCCGATTGGATTCGGACCGGGAGACCCGCCAGAAGATGGTGAAAGTGCTGCAGAGCAAGCCAAATTGCCCTTATCTCCAACAGATTGATTGGAAGAGATGATTCCCCTGGGGACCAAAAACCCTGTGCTGTGTGTTGATGAAACACTGCCCCCCAACCGAGAAGACTGGCGTCTGTAGAAACTACCAGCCAATGAACTGGGGAAAAAGCTTTCCCCTGCAGCAGAGAGGAGCTCCTCATCCACCAGATGAGAGATTGCCTGACCCGAGGAGACAGACGGCACCGGAGATTGAGAGAAGCATGACTCCTGTTCCAAGCTGACAAAATTGCCTGCTGGAGAGGGCGAAGATGAAATTGGGCGAATGGTACTGCTTCTATGGCCGCCACCATCCTGCCCAAGACCCTCATGCAAAACCGGATTGAGAGAAAACTCGGTTGCTGCAGAATTTTTACCTCCTGCCGAAGGCAGAGAACCTTGCTCTGGGGTAGGATAGTCAGACCCCGAGAAGTATCGAAGATCATTCCTAAAAAAGAAATCTTTCGAGATGGGACTAGAGATGACTTTTTTAAATTGACCAGCCACCCTAGACGGGATAGAGTGTCTAAAGTGATACTGACGTTCTCTTTGCATGCTCGAAAAGTTGGCCCCTTGACCAAAAGATCGTCCAGGTATGGCAAAATAACTATGCCCCGGGAGTGCAGGATGGACACGACTGTAGACATCACCTTTGTGAACACCCTGGGAGCAGAGGCGAGACCGAAAGGTAATGCTGTGAATTGGAAGTGACGTTCGCCTATGGAAAACCGTAGAAATCTTTGATGCGGAGGAAATATGGGAACATGCAGATAGGCATCTTGGATATCTATAGAAGCAAGGAATTCTCCCTTTTCCATAGCCGCAATAACCGAGCGGAGCGACTCCATACGGAAACGACGAGTGCTGACGAACTTGTTCAAACACTTTAGGTCCAGAATGGGTCTTACCGACCCGTCCTTTTTGGGGACCGTAAACAGATTGGAATAGAATCCTTGGAACCTTTCTACCCCTGGAACGGGGACAATGACCCCGTTGGACTGAAGAGACTCGACAGCTTTGAATAAAGCCCTTAGACGGGACTTTGCACTGGGAAGACTGGACGGAAAGAACCGACTTGGAGGGAGAGAGAGAAACTCTATTTTGTACCCTGAAACCACCAGTTCTCTCACCCATTTGTCGGAAACGACAGATAGCCAGGACTGATGGAACAGAAGTAGACGACCGCCTACCCTGTTGGAAACGACATGAGGATGCCTCCAGTCATTTTGCCGAGGACCGCGGATATCTAGATCCCCTAGATCTTGATGGCTGATATCGCATTCTTGCCAATGGATTGGCTCTATATGATACCTGGTGTTCCCTGTCTTGGTTAGGCCGACTTGGAGGACCTGAGCTTGGTGCTGCAGACCACCGGGTGTTACGAAAGGATCTAAACCTTGCTTGAAAATGACGACGAAAAGGTTGCCTAACCTTTTCTTGCGGAAGGAAATTACTCTTTCCCCCTGTGGTATCAGATATAAGTTGATCCAACTTTGCGCCAAAGAGTCGACCACCCTGATAAGGGAGGGAAGTAAGGGATTTTTTCGAAGTAGAGTCCGCCCGCCAATTTCTCAGCCATAGCGCCCTTCTGATAGCGATAGCATTAGCAGCTGCCACTGCTGAACAATTTGCCGCATCCAAAGATGCATTGATCAGATAATTCCCAGCCAAGGATATCTGATTAGACATCTCTATCACTTCTACAGGAAACTCCCTATCCTGAAGAACCTTAGTGACGGACTCTGACCAAGCTATCATAGCCTTGGCGACCCAAGTCGCCGCAAAAGACGGGGCGAGGGCTGACCCTGAAGCCTCAAACACTGACCGAGCCAGACTCTCTAAGAGCCGATCAGTTGGATCTTTAATAGCAGATCCATAGGAAGAGACAGCAGTGTGTTAGAGGCCAAACGGGACACGGGGGGATCTACAGAAGGAGATTCTGCCCATTTTTTACAAATCTCGGGCGCGAAAGGATACCTGGTACCCAGAGCCTTCTGGCCTAAGAAACGTTTGTCCGGTCTCTCCATGTGACGTTGAACTAAATCCTCAAATTCAGGATGAGAGGAAAACACCTTACGAGGTTGCTTGAATCTTTTAAAAGACACCTTATGACTCGAAGGTAAGGTGGCTACATCCTCTACTCCCAAAGACTGGTTAACGGCCTCAATGAGACTGTCAACTGATTCCTGATAATCAGGAGCTTCTAAATCAAAAGACCCTTCAGAGTCAAGGTCCGAACCATGCTCACTCACTCCCACAGGAGAAGGAGACCGAGAGACGGAATTCACCGATGCAGATGCACCCGACGGACCGGGAGACGCTGTATGGGTACGCTTCCCCCGCGTCTGCCTAGAGGGAGTACGGCCCCTGCAGGCCGGAAGGTCCTGAGAATCGGAGGATCTTTCCGGAATAGATGAATGAACATCCCTGACAGGGGTTTGAAGGGACTCAACCGCCTTTGTTAGAGACGCCATAGACTGCGTTAAGGATACGACCCACTCAGGGGGAGATGCCGCAGTCTCAGATACAGGCATACCCGGCAGAATAACAGGCGGGGTAGCAGGCGGGGTAGCAGGTGGGGGCTCCTGAGCGCGTTCGGGATCGCAAGCTTCACAGATCTGGCTAGTCTGCGCATGCGAAAAAACAGCCTGGCAAGTAAAACATGATGTATACAGGACCTTGTGAGACTTAGTCCTTCTAGACATGATGACTATTGCTGAGCTACTGAGTCTAGAACAAAAAACTGCTGTCAGGCTGAGGGAAGTAGCACTTACCCCAGTCCTGTGTCCCCGTCCGATCTGAGCACCACACTAAACCAAGCTCTGAGCAGCAACACCTCCTCTATAAGGATCATGAAAGGTGGGAGGAGCCGCCATAAGGAACGAGCCACAGGCTAAATCAGGGAACTTGCTTTCCCCACCTGCGCTCTCCTAGGAACGCTGTGAGCGCGAAACCGGAAGTACGCGCCCGGAAGGGGCGGAGCTACCGCCCATGACCCCTCAGAAAACTACAGCGACCATAATGCAACTGGTCGCCGGAAACAGTTGCTAGGGGCGGAGCTACCGCCCAAGAAGGAAACTACAGCGACCATGATACCCTGCAGGCCGGCGTGGGCCGCCGGAAGGAAGTGCAAGGGCGGAACTTCCCGTGCTTTTGGAAATGAAGAGACATCCTGATACTGGCACCGTACGAAGTGTGCGCCGCGCAAAGAAGCAGGAGCCCCCCCCCCCCCCCCCCCGCAGCCTCTGACAACACGCCAGGTTAGAAGAGGCATACATGAAAAAAAAACCACATATAAATATATATATATATATATATAAATATACATATGGGAAAAAAGACGGTGCAGGCACCCTAACTCCTTCACCTTTCAGAAGGTGAGGAGAGGGACTGTCTGCCTCCTTAAGCACCGCAGATCAAAACATTGGTGATTGAAGTGGAGGCTGCACGGACAAAGCATAACTGCCTGTACAACCTAGGGTTTCGTTACCTCAGGGTGGTCAGGTTTTTAGTCCGGCAATCCCACGACGCGGGAGAGTATACGTGGAGGCGACACTCACACGTGCTCGCCCGTTGTTGGTTTGGGGAGATCGGACCCCTTCAAAAAGGTCCGTCGCCCCTATCTTATCCTCAAGATAACGGAATCTGGGAAAAAACCCCAGAGATGTGCCTCCTACGGACACTAAGCATAAACTGGAGCTGTCAGGGCCAGTGGCAAGGTGTATACTATGGAGGAGGAGCTAACTTTTTTTTTTTTTTGTCTACTTAGTGTCAGCCTCCTGGCGGCAATAGCATACACCCACAGTCCTGTGTCCCCCAATGAGACGATGGAGAAAGAGAATTTTATTTGAACATAATCATTATACAAATGTTACTTCACATAAGTATGCAGCGTATTTGTAATAGGGAGGGAACTAACAGTGCCGTCAGGATGGATTCCTGGAAATACAATTACCGGTAGGTCTAATTACCCTTTTCCAGGTCACCACCTGACATAACCATGGAGAAGTACCAAAGGAGATTTTTGGTCCTAGGGTGGGACTACTGCATGAAGCACCTTCCTGCCAAAGGCTAGCTGAGATGACACTACGTCTAGTTTGTAATGTTTAGAAAAGGTACTGAGACTAGACCAGGATGCAGCCCTGCAGATCTGATCTACCGAAGCACCCCCTTTCTCTGCCCATGAAGCGGCTATAGCCCTGGATGAATGAGGTTTAAGGCTGCCTGGGGGGCTCTTTCCCTGTGCCTGATAAGCTTGGCTAAGGGTACCGTCACACTATAACATTTCGATCGCTACGACGGTACGATTCGTGACGTTCCAGCGATATCGTTACGATATCGCTGTGTCTGACACGCAGCAGCGATCAGGGATCCTGCTGAGAATCGTACGTCGTAGCAGATCGTATGGAACTTTCTTTCATCGCTGGATCTCCCGCTGTCATCGCTAGATCGGTGTGTGTGACACCGATCTAGCGATGCGATCCAGCGATGCGTTCGCTTGTAACCAGGGTAAACATCGGGTAACTAAGCGCAGGACCGCGCTTAGTTACCCGATGTTTACTCTGGTTACAAGCGTTAAACTAAAAAAAAACAAACAGCACATACTTACATTCTGGTGTCCGTCAGGTCCCTTGCCGTCTCTGCTTCCCGCACTGTGACTGCCGGCCGTAAAGTGAAAGCAGAGCACAGCGGCTGTGCTTTCACTTTCACTTTACGGCCGGCAGTCACAGTGCGGGAAGCAGACTGCAAGGGACCTGACGGACACCAGAATGTAAGTATGTGCTGTTTGTTTTTTTTTAGTTTAACGCTTGTAACCAGGGTAAACATCGGGTAACTAAGCGCGGTCCTGCGCTTAGTTACCCGATGTTTACCCTGGTTACCCAGGGACCTCGGCATCGTTGGTCGCTGGAGAGCTGTCTGTGTGACAGCTCCCCAGCGACCACACTACGATTTACCTACGATCACGGCCAGGTCATATCGCTGGTCGTGATCGTAGGTAAATCGTATAGTGTGACGGTACCTTTATGGTGGACCTAATCCATCTCACAATGGTAGATTTCGATGCTTTTCTCCCTTTATTAGGACCTCTAATAAGGATAAACATTACTATCCTGTCTCCAGGCCCTAGTTGCCTCCAAGTACTTAAGTACGGTCTTCCTAACATCCAAGTTATGGTAAAATTTCTCCTTCTGGTTTTTGGAAAACTGACAAAATGATGGCACTACCTCCTGATTCATATTTGAATCTGAGACTACCTTAGGAAGAAAACCTGTATTAAGTCTTAAGACTAGTCTATCATTAAATATTTGCAGATAGGGGTTCTGAGTGGACAGGGCCTGAAGTTCCCCAGTCTTTTAGCCGATGTAATGGCTACTATAGGAAGGCTGTTTTGAAGGAAAGATTAGCAATGTCTATATCTTCTGCTAGATAAAAAGGATTTTTGCACAACTCATTAAGGACCGGGTTAAGATCCCAAGGGGAAACAGTTTTCCTTATTAAGGGTCTTAGCCTCAGAACTGCCCTGGAAAAACGAGCTATCCAGGGGTGGGAAGCTAGGGAAGAATCATAGAATACGCTGAGGGCTGCCACTTGGACTCTCAGAGTACTCGGTTTAAGACCTTTCTTAAATCCCTGCTGCAAAAAAAAAAAAAAAAAAAATCAAGAATTTTGGGAATGTCAGGATGGTCAAAATCAACCGTTGTGTCTCCACAAAAACTGCAGAATTGTTTTCCAATTTTTTAAATAGATAGCACAAGTTACTGGCTCCCTACTTGCTTGGAGAATGGAGATGACCTCATCTGATAACCCCTTTGCTTTCAGGATCTGTCGTTCAGGATCCAAGCCGCTAATTGGAGGCTACATTTCAAAAACCTGACCTGCACATCCAAACATAGACTGAGTGTGAACAGGTGCTGAACCCAGAGTCGCCAACTCGTATATAGTTAAATAAATAGGGCAGCACACTGCAGCGCCAAAACATGCAAACTTGAAAAAACGAAATTTGAACTGCATTACTGCACTAGAAATATGAAAAATGAGAGCTTTTAGCGCACAAAAATGGCCAATTTTATGTGTACCTCATAGCCACGTTAAGGCATCTCTCTTATACGAGGTCCTACGTTTGACCTACCTCACTGAGAATAAACGTCTCCATCTGAACGGGTACATGTGAAACCTCTTCTTGGACTTAAATTCTCTCTCTATGTGGAGGGGTATTGGACCTACTATAATTAAAACACCTGAAGCTAGGAGGCGGGGAGTGCACGATCAGAAGGCTAGAGAATACATTTCAAAAACCTGACCTGCACATCCAAACATAGACTGAGTGTGAACAGGTGCTGAACCCAGAGTCGCCAACTCGTATATAGTTAAATAAATAGGGCAGCACACTGCAGCGCCAAAACATGCAAACTTGAAAAAACGAAAT
Organism: Ranitomeya imitator; assembly: GCF_032444005.1. NCBI lineage: Eukaryota > Metazoa > Chordata > Amphibia > Anura > Dendrobatidae > Ranitomeya > Ranitomeya imitator. The sequence continues at coordinate 157,464,418 of NC_091283.1, read as the reverse complement.
TTGAACTGCATTACTGCACTAGAAATATGATCTCTAGTGCAGTAATGCAGTTCAAATTTCGTTTTTTCACACTCAGTCTATGTTTGGATGTGCAGGTCAGGTTTTTGAAATGTATTCTCTAGCCTTCTGATCGTGCACTCCCCGCCTCCTAGCTTCAGGTGTTTTAATTATAGTAGGTCCAATACCCCTCCACATAGAGAGAGAATTTGAGTCCAAGAAGAGGTTTCACATGTACCCGTTCAGATGGAGACGTTTATTCTCAGTGAGGTAGGTCAAACGTAGGACCTCGTATAAGAGAGATGCCTTAACGTGGCTACGAGGTACACATAAAATTGGCCATTTTTGTGCGCTAAAAGCTCTCATTTTTCATATTTCTAGTGCAGTAATGCAGTTCAAATTTCGTTTTTTCAAGTTTGCATGTTTTGGCGCTGCAGTGTGCTGCCCTATTTATTTAACTATATACGAGTTGGCGACTCTGGGTTCAGCACCTGTTCACACTCAGTCTATGTTTGGATGTGCAGGTCAGGTTTTTGAAATGTATTCTCTAGCCTTCTGATCGTGCACTCCCCGCCTCCTAGCTTCAGGTGTTTTAATTATAGTAGGTCCAATACCCCTCCACATAGAGAGAGAATTTGAGTCCAAGAAGAGGTTTCACATGTACCCGTTCAGATGGAGACGTTTATTCTCAGTGAGGTAGGTCAAACGTAGGACCTCGTATAAGAGAGATGCCTTAACGTGGCTACGAGGTACACATAAAATTGGCCATTTTTGTGCGCTAAAAGCTCTCATTTTTCATATTTCTAGTGCAGTAATGCAGTTCAAATTTCGTTTTTTCAAGTTTGCATGTTTTGGCGCTGCAGTGTGCTGCCCTATTTATTTAACTATATACGAGTTGGCGACTCTGGGTTCAGCACCTGTTCACACTCAGTCTATGTTTGGATGTGCAGGTCAGGTTTTTGAAATGTATTCTCTAGCCTTCTGATCGTGCACTCCCCGCCTCCTAGCTTCAGGTGTTTTAATTATAGTAGGTCCAATACCCCTCCACATAGAGAGAGAATTTGAGTCCAAGAAGAGGTTTCACATGTACCCGTTCAGATGGAGACGTTTATTCTCAGTGAGGTAGGTCAAACGTAGGACCTCGTATAAGAGAGATGCCTTAACGTGGCTACGAGGTACACATAAAATTGGCCATTTTTGTGCGCTAAAAGCTCTCATTTTTCATATTTCTAGTGCAGTAATGCAGTTCAAATTTCGTTTTTTCAAGTTTGCATGTTTTGGCGCTGCAGTGTGCTGCCCTATTTATTTAGCTAATTGGAGGCTGTCTGGGTTCTGATGAAGAATCAGACCCTGAAGGAGTAAATATCTTTTCAGAAGGAGAAAAGGTTCTTCTACAGCCAACTTTTTTAGTAAGGGGAACCAGCTCCATTTGGGCCAGAATGGAACCACTAGAATGATCTCAGCTCTGTTCTCGTATACCTTCCTGAGGATTCTTGGGATTAATGCAAGAGGGGGGAAAGCATATAACAGACCCCTGCTCCATGATTGAGAGAGAGCGTCTATACCCGCCGGTCTTTCCCACGGGTTCAGTGAATAAAAGGTTTCGACCTTCACGTTCCGTCTGACGGCGAATAAGTCCACCTCCGGTGTTCCAACGTTGGCATAGCTCGCTGAAAACTTCACTGTTTAGCTCCCACTCTGTAGCTGACAGCTTCTTTCTGCTCAGAAAATCCGCAACCTGATTTTTCAAACCCTCCAGATGCACAGCTGAAATTGAGAGAACCGATCTTTCCGCCCAACTGAAGATCTGATCCGCTAGATGTTGTAATTTTGGATGTCTTGGACCACCCTGATGCCGAAGAAAGGCTACCGTCGTCGTATGGTCTGACAATCTTCAGGTGTTTGTTCTTTAGTAGAACGTGTGCTGAATACAGGACCTTCCAAACCGCATGTAGTTTTCTGTGATTTGAGGAATTCTTGCTGTCTTCTGAATTCCACTGCCCCTGATAGTTTCTTCCGAGGACTTGACCACCCCAACCTTGTTGGCTTGCATCCGTGGTCACCGTAACTGCTGGAGACTTGATCCACGGAACACCGACTTGGAGATTTCTGGGAACAGTCCACCAGCGTAGGGACCATCTGACTTGATGGGATAGACGGAACTCCCTGTCCAGTGAGGCTTGTCTTCTGTACTAGGAAGCAAGAACTGCCCTCTGTAACCGATGGGAATGAAACTGGCTCCAGTTCACACAAGGAATGCAGGCTGTCATTAATCCGAGGATCTTCATTGCATTTGCATCCCTGATGGAGACCCGGCTTCTTAAAAAATGGCGAATTCTTTTTGTTAAAAATCGGTCCGCTTCTCGTCTGGAAGAAAAGATTGTCTGACATTTGAGTCTAGGATAACTCCCAGAAACTTTTTTCTTGGTTTGGGCGTCAGGTCTGATTTTGACTAGTTCACCACCCAACCTAATTTCTGCAGAGTGGAGATCACCAACTGACAATCGATCTTGAGCTGCCCTATAGAGTCTGCCACTATTAGGAAATCGTCTAAATAGGGTACTATCGTGATGTCTCGATTTCTCAGATAAGCTACTATTTCTACAACAAGCTTTGTAAAAACTCTGGGCGCTGTCGCCAAACTGAATGGGAGGCAACGAAATTGGTAATGGTAGACTCTTCCTTTTTCTACCGCAAATCTGAGATATTTTTGGTGATCTGTGAAGATTGGTACGAGATAATATGCACTCTTTAAGTCTAAAGTGCACATTACCATGTCTTTTCCTAACAGGGGAATTGTAGAGAGTATAGATTCCATTTTGAACCTTTTGTATTCTAGCCATTTGTTTAGAGGTTTGTGGTTTATTATAGTTCTGGATTCCCCCGAAGGTTTCCTTATAGAGAAGAGGCCCGAGTAATGTCCCCTTCCTATCTCCTGAGGAGGAACTGGGGATATTGCTGCCATCCACAGAAGATCCTGGATGTCCAACCACATAGGGGAGACTGAAGAGAGATGGACGTTGGACACAAAAAAGTTTTCTGGGGGAAGGGAGTCGAATTCTATTCTGTACCCCTGAGAGATAACCTGGAGAACCCAAGGACTTCTGGTAATCTTCCCCCACTCAATCCGGAAGTTCGACAGCCTCCCCCCCACCCCATTCTGATGGCGTCATTTCCCTGCGAAAGGGCTGACACTTTCTACGTTTTTCCTCTGGAAACCCCTTTTTATCATCTGAAGCTATTTCCAGAATATCACCAAGAATGGGTCCAAAGACTCTACTCCCTAAGAAAGGGATGGAGCACAGCTTATTTTTAGAATGAACATCACCTGACCAGTTCTTCAACCATATAGCTCTCCTGGCTGCATTTGATAAAGACTGGCCTCTATCTGTGAACCTAACCGACTCTGCAGTAGCATCTGCTAGAAAGCCGGTTGCTAGTTTTAGTAGAGGAATTGCTTTAATAATGGTCTCTCTAGGGGTTCTAGCTGACAACTGATCCTTCAAGTCATCTACCCACAAATGCATAGCCACAGATGTTGCCGCTATATTTGTGTGGATTACCGCTGCTGAGCTTTCCCAGGCTCTCTTTAAGAGCCCATCTGACTTGCGATCCATCGGCTCCTTTAAGTTAGAGGAGTCCTCAAACAGAATGGCGGTTCCCTTAGAAACCTTTGCAAGAGGAATGTCAATTTTGGGGATATCCTCCCAGTCCTTGACTTCTTCATGATCGAAAGGGAGGCGGAGTCTGAAGTCTCTAGGAATTGATAACCTCCTTTCCGATTCTTCCCATTCTTCTAAAATCATAGAACGAATATGGGCATTAATGGGAAAGACTTTTGAGGTCTGAGAACGTAGCCCCCCAAAATTTCGTCCTGAACCGTCGGAGTAGATGCGGATTCCTCAGTCTGCATAGTCTATCTAACCGCTCCCAGGAGCTCTTCTATATCATTAGACGAAAACAAATATTTCTTCCCTCTCTCTGGAGGATCTATGCTTAACTCTTCCTCCTCCAGATCTGATTCAAAAGAGCTGTCTTCGGATGACAGATCCAATTCTCTCTGCCTTTTCTTCGATCTCTGTGGATCCTGGGGGTCAGACTTGTTGGGCTGGGGAAATGTTAAGCCAGATATTGAGGCCTGCCCCTCCTCCCTGACAATGGCCCTCATATTTGTCATTAGAGAGGCCTGTTCTTCTCCCACAATACGACTGGTGCATGACTCGCAGAGAGACTTCTGCCAGGAGTCCTTAAGTCTTATGGCACAAATGGGACATTTCCTGCACTTCCCAGATTTCTTAGCCACCACAGAAGCCTATAGCACACAATATATATATATATAAAAAAAAAATGTTGCATGGGCCTATACGCTTGATTGAAGCTCTGAGGGAGCAGGCCTCTGCCTGGGACTCACATGCGCCTGGGCCTCCTGCAGTATCTCGGGTTTCGGATTATCTTCCATACTGCCGGATAAGTCCCCCATAGCCCACACATACCTTTATACTGTTGCCGCCCTCTCCCGGACCTCCTGACGCTCAGGGAGTAGAAGGAGAGAAGACGCTGCCGGCCGCGACCCGGAAGTGACGTGCGCGGCAGCCGCGAACCGGAAGTGACTCGCGCAGGACTCCCGGACTGCAGACACGCAGATCCCACTCAGAGATGACCTGCGACACTACCCCCGGATCTGCTTGCGAAGGATGTATCCAGCAGAGGCGTTCAATGGCAGGTACATCAGGGTCTTGCGCCAAGGGTCGAGGGCCCCCCAGGGGGAAGCGACCCTGAACCAGGAGCAGCGCTACGCTGGTGCTGCTGAGGGACCCTATAACTCGGGTGTCAGCGCGGCAGAGTCTTCTAGTAAAAAGGAAGAGGCCGAGCCCCCCCCGATCCTCACTCTCTGCACGGGACAGACGGACGAACTCTCGTCGTTCCCATCCACAGTGGGACAGGCAAAACACTGAAGGGTGGTAGGGGGAGGGTCCTTTTAAACTCTTGTGGTTTCCTGTCCCACTATGGATAAGAAGGACGTCCTCCATGGTGCTGTCAGGTGGTGACCTGGAAATAAGAATTTTATAGTTCAGCCTTATCAACATCATTTTTGACCACTTTATCCTTTTTATATTGTAAATCTTATAGAATTTGATTTTCCTTTTGCTTTTCACATGCCCCCAAAATATTTTTTCACTGTTTTTGGTCTCGCTTGCAAGCATCACTTCCTTACTGGCTTTAGCTCTAAACCCTTGTGCCCTGCATTCCCTGCAAACAGTATTATATAATTCTTTAGATATAATCCCCTCTTTCAATTGGCGTCTACAAAGAGAAGAGGATCAGAGGATGATGGGGGGGGTCTACAAAGAGAGGAGGATCAGAGAATGATCGGAGGTCTACAGAGAGGAGGATATAGGGATGGGTGCCTACATCTTCAGAAGTAATACATGGGAGGATCAGGGAATGGGGGTCTATACGTAAAAATACTAAATGTAAAAGAAGAATCTATTTCTGCATTCTTATCCACTGACTCATTGGAATTGGGGATTTGCACTCCAGTCAAAGGGAATCGATGAGCCAAGCCCACCAGAATCAGGGGCTTATCTATCTTATTCTGGAATGCTGTAGATAAGCCCCCGATGTAACCTGAAAGATAAGAAAAATAGGGATTTTTGTGTGTACACACCGTAAAATCCTTTTCTCCGAGCCACTCATTGGGGGACACAGGACCATGGGTTATGCTGCTCTCACTAGGAGGCTGACACTAAGCTGAGACAAAAAAAGGTTAGCTCCTCCCCTGCAGTATACACCCTCATGCTGGCTTCCAGAGACCCAGTTCAGTGCAAAAGCAGTAGGATAGTAACAACAATATATCAAGTAACATTAGAATATAACATTTCAAACAAACAGTCAAAGACCAAAAAAGGTAACGAGCCGTAAGGCTACCAGGGTGGGTGCTGTGTCCCCCAATGAGTGGCTCGGAGAAAAGGATTTTACGGTGAGTACACACAAAAATCCCTATTTCTCCTTCGCCTCATTGGGGGACACAGGACCATGGGACGTCCCAAAGCAGTCCCTGGGAGGGAAACAATACAACCAAATAACTCCGTGTACCATCTGACTACAAATGCGCAACGGCCGCTTGCAGGATACGCCTGCCAAGGGCCGCGTCCGCAGAGGAGTGAATGTGGACATTGTAATGCTTTGTGAAAGTATGCAGGCTGGACCACGTTGCGGCCTTGCAAACGTGCTCCGCTGTTGCCTGGTGCCGGATGGCCCAGGAAGCACCCATCGACCGAGTGGAGTGAGCTCTAATCCCCGCCGGGATAGGACTGCCCCTGACCCGATAGGATTCCTGGATAGCGGATCGGATCCATCTGGCTATCGTGGATTTAGACGCAGCCAAACCCTTTCTGTGACCCTCCGGGAGCACGAAAAGGGCGTCCGATTTTCTGAAATGAGCCGTTCTGGAAATGTACCTCCTGAGGGCCCGTACCACGTCCAGAGTATGGAGAGCCTTCTCGACCCTATGTTTGGGCTGCGGGCAAAAGGAGGGAAGAATGATGTCCTCGTTAAGGTGAAAAGATGAGACCACCTTCAGAAGAAACGCCGGGGAAGGGCGTAGGACTACCTTGTCCTGATGAAAGGCAAGGAAAGGTGCCTGGCAGGATAAAGCGGCGAGCTCTGAAACCCTTCTGATGGACGTCACCGCTACCAGGAAGGCAACCTTCCATGAGAGGACAGAGAGCGGAACGTCTTGAAGGGGTTCGAACGGAGGTTCCTGAAGAACCCCCAGGACCAAGTTGAGATCCCAGGTCTCTAACGGCATCCTGTAGGGGGGGACCGCTTGGGAGACTCCCTGAATGAAGGTCTTGACCTGAAGGTTGGCGGCGATCCTACGCTGGAACAGCACGGATAACGCTGAGATCTGACCTTTGAGGGAACTCAGGGCCAAGCCGGAGTCCAGACCAGACTGAAGGAAATTCAAGATGCAAGGGATAGAGAAAGCGAGCGGAGGGTGCCCTCGGAGCCTGCACCATGAGAAGAAAGTTTTCCAGACGCGGTGGTAAATGGAGGCGGAAGACGCCTTGCGAGCACTTAACATGGTGGGAATGACCTGCTGAGAGAAACCGGCACGAGTTAGAATCCAGGTTTCAACAGCCACGCCGTTAAACGTAGGGCCCCTGAGCTCTGGTGGTAGATCGGACCTTGGCGAAGCAGGTCTGGGTGGTCTGGTAAGCGCAAGGGAACGTCGGCTACGAGCTGAACGAGTTCCGCGTACCAAGCGCGGCGAGGCAAGTCTGGGGCGACCAGAATGACCGGAACTCCCTCCGTCTTAATCTTTCGGATCACCTTCGGGAGTAAGGGAAGGGGTGGAAACACGTATGGGAGCTGAAACTGATGCCACGGAGAAATCAGCGCGTCTACTCCTATGGCCTGGGGATCCCGAGAACGTGCAATGAAGTTGTGGACCTTGGCGTTCAATCTGGACGCCATCAGATCCACGTCCGGGGTCCCCCAGCGAAGATAGATCTGATGAAATACCTCTGGGTGGAGTTCCCACTCCCCCGAGGCAAGGCCCTGGCGGCTCAGGAAGTCCGCCGCCCAGCTCTCGACTCCCGGAATGTGCACCGCAGAGATGATGGAATGGTTGGTTTCGGCCCAACGAAGGATGAGAGAGACTTCCTGCATCGCCGCCCTGCTGCGGGTACCCCCCTGGTGGTTGATGTAAGCCACCGCCGTGACGTTGTCCGATTGGACTCGTATTGGGTGACCCGCGAGCAGGGCGTGAAAGCGACTCAGTGCAAGTCTGATAGCACGAATCTCCAGGATGTTGATGGGGAGTCTGGATTCCCGAACTGTCCAACGGCCCTGGGCAGAGTGGTGAAGAAACACCGCCCCCCAGCCGAGAAAACTGGCGTCGGTGGTTACCACTAACCAGCGGATCGGGAGGAAGGACTTCCCCTGGAGAAGAGATGGGCCCAGGGTCCACCATACGAGAGATTGTCTGACCCGTGGGGACAGGGGATAAGGGCGGTCGAGAGATGAGAGACTCCTGTCCCAGTTGTCCAGCAAAGTCTGTTGCAAGGGACGGAGATGGAGTTGAGCAAAAGGAACCGCTTCGATTGCAGCAACCATCTTTCCCAGGATCTTCATGGCGAACCGAATGGTTCGCGGACGAGGATGGCAGAGCGTTCGGGCTCCCTGTTGAAGCGCTTGGGCCTTGGACCGAGGAAGCAAGACCAGCCCCCTCGAAGTGTCCAGGATCATTCCCAGAAAGGAGATCCGACGGGCAGGTACGGGAGAGGACTTGTCCAAGTTGATCAACCAGCCCAGGCGCGAAAGAGAATCCAGGGTAATGTGGACGCTTGACTCGCAGGCTTGAAAAGACGGGCCCTTTATGAGGAGATCGTCTAAGTAAGGTAACACGACGACTCCTCGAGAATGAAGGATGGCCATGACAGCCGCCATGACCTTGGTGAATACCCTGGGCGCCGTGGCAAGACCGAGGGGTAAGTCCGTGAACTGGAAGTGGTCCTCCAGAACGGCAAAGCGGAGGAACCTCTGATGAGGCGGGAAAATCGGGATGTGAAGATAGGCATCCTTGATGTCTATCGAGGCCAAGAATTCCCCTCTTTCCATCGAAGAGATGACCGATCTGAGCGATTACATCCTGAAGTGCCGGACTCTTACGCACTTGTTCAGGAGTTTCAGATCCAAAATGGGGCGCACTTTTCCGTCCTTCTTTGGCACGACGAAGAGGTTTGAGTAGAAACCTTTGAACCTCTCGTGTTCCGGGACCGGAACAATGACCCCGCTCTGGCGGAGAGAGTGAATGGCGCAAAGGAGGGCGCGAGACTGAGCTCCCGAACTGGGGAGACGAGAGGGGAAAAATCGAGTTGGAGGAGGAGAGGAGAACTCTATTTTGTAGCCAGACGATACCAGATCCCTGACCCATTCGTCGTGAACGACGGAGAGCCAGGCTTGCTGAAAAAGGAGTAGACGTCTGCCTACTCTGATGGTATCGACTGGCGCCGTTCCCGAGTCATTGAGATGGGAATCTGGGGGGTCTGGAACCTCGGGTTCTGGGCTGCCTCGGTTTTCCGCGCCAGGAAGGATTCGGCCTGAAGGAGGGACGAGCGTCTCTGTCTGTGCGAGCGGATCGGTCCGATCTGGGAAGACCGGTAGGATTGGACCAGGCTGGGCTGGTACGAAAAGGCCGAAAGCGAAAGTAAGGCTGGCGCTGGAAAGCCGCCTTGGGCCTCTGTTGGGGAAGGAGCTTGCTCTTTCCCCCTGTGGCGTCGGAAATAAGCTGGTCAAGCTTTTCGCCGAAAAGGCGCCCGCTTTGAAAAGGGAGAGAGATCAAAGATTTTTTAGAGGAGGAATCTGCGCGCCACTCTCTGAGCCAAAGAGCCCTTCTGATAGCGATGGCGTTAGAAGCCGCCGATGCTGCGCAATTCGCCGCGTCGAGGGATGCGTACATCACATAATCACTAGCCATGGGTAACTGCTTAGCCAGGTCCGCCATCTCAGACGGGAGGTCCTGTTCATGAATGGATTTCGCTAGAGCATCCGCCCAGGAAACCATTGCCTTGGTCACCCAAGCCGCGGCGAAGGAGGGGGACAGGGAAGAGCCTGAGGCTTCATACACTGAGCGAGCTAGAGAGTCTAGCTGGCGTTCAGTGGGACTCTTAATTGAAGCGCCGTCCGGGACTGAAAAAAGTGTTTTAGAAGCCAGGCGCGAGACCAGAGGATCTACTATAGGGGGATCCGTCCAGTCTTTCACGAGATCTGCTGAGAAGGGATACTTCGATACCAGGTCCTTCTTACCCGAGAAACGCTTATCTGGACGCTCCCTGTGTCGCCTGACTATATCCAGAAAAGCTGGGTGAGAGGCAAAAGTTTTGTGGGAACGCTTGGTTCTGGTAAAAGAGACCGCGTGTTCCGGAGCGGAAATAGAGTCATCATCCACCTTAAGTGCGTGATTGACTGCTACAATGAGGGAGTCAACCGTAGCTCTGAACTCCGGAGCCTCCGGGTCCAATGATACCTCGGACTCATGTTCAGAGTCGTGAACGCTGCGAGCCCCCAAAGAGGGTGAGCGAGAGGTGGAGCTGCCAGAGTCTGAGTGGCGAGGTGAGCGCTCAGGAGAGGTAGTGCGGATCCGTTTTCTGGATGACCGTGCCTCTTTATGGGGAGAGCGGCCCCTGCTGACCGATGATTCCCCTGCTATGGAGGGATCTCTTAACACCTGTAACGGATTTCCCCGTTCCCCGGGAGGATTTTGAATGGATTTGATGGCGTTGGCTAAAAAATCCACGGACTGCGAAAGTGAAGCGACCCACGGGGGGGGGGGGACTAGGTACGTCGGAGTTGGTGGAGGGCTCCTGGGCACATGGGGCATCGCAGGCAGAGCAGAGGGGAGAACTTTGAGGCCTAGGAAGTGGGGCCTGGCAGGTGGTACACGCAGAAAAAAAAGGTCGTATGCACCTTAGAGGATTTTTTAGACCTTGACTGGGACATGATTCTAATGCAAAAAAATAGACCACAGGGTCTATAATGTAGGGAAGCAGAGGGCGACGCTGCAGAGGAGAGGCTGACGAGGTCTCCTTACCCTGGTCCTGTGTCCCGCTGTCCTGAGAAGACAAACTGTGTTGCCTGAGTTGAAACCGGCTGCACGTGGGCGCTGTGACACCTAGACGCTGCGGCAGAGCTGAGCTGCGGCGTGCAGTGAGAGACCAAGATGGCCGCCGAGATCAGGAGAGAGATCTCGGAGGCTGCGAGAAGCGCCAGGACCGGGGGGCGGCGCCGCCGATGACGCGCAGGGATGGGCGGAGCCTATCGGCAGCGTCCAGCGGCTAGGCCGAAGCCGGGGACTAAATTTGCGGCTTCGGTCCGGCACGCGGCCGCAAAGTGCCGAAAAATGAGGAATGCTTCAGCCCACGATGTGCGCTACCCAGGAGGAGCCCTCCGGACCGCAAAACCGGCGACCCCCCCCCCCCATCCCCCACGAGACACTTACCCCGAGGAGGTGAGAGGTGCCTTGGAATGGTAGGGACGGTGCAGGGGTTGGGAAGCCTCCATCCACCAGCCCCAGACAGGGGGGTGGAGAGGAACCGTCCACCACCTGAATCACGCAGAGCATTGGTGATGCAGTGTGGTCTGCACGGACGCCACGGAAATAGAGCCTCTGTACAGCCGAGGGTAAAACCTGGTGGACAGGGCAGATGTCCGGCAATAAAAAGCCTGGCTGCAGAGGAGGATACTGGAGGTAAAACACCAGTGCTCGTCTGTATAAAGTGGGGAGATCGGCGCCCATTTAGGGAAAAGACCGTCGCCCAAAAAAGGTCAGCTCAGGCAGTGGCTCCCGCGTCGCAGGAGAGGATACAGTGAGGTGAAACTCCCGTGCTCGCCTGTTGCTGTTTCGGGGGAGATCGGACCTTGAAAGAATCCGTCGCCCCCTTCGTCCGGAATAGGAAAGTTAAAAAGGAAAAAAATCCGTGAGATTAAAAATCAGTGTGCCTCCTACGGACACTAAGCTTGAACTGGGTCTCTGGAAGCCAGCATGAGGGTGTATACTGCAGGGGAGCAGCTAACCTTTTTTTGTCTCAGCTTAGTGTCAGCCTCCTAGTGACAGCAGCATAACCCATGGTCCTGTGTCCCCCAATGAGGCGAAGGAGAAAGAGGTTATATTATACTCACCCTTGGGCGGTCCCACTGCGGTGGGCGTCGCTGTCCGGGGCCTCCCATCTTCTTCCGATGACATCCTCTTCTTGCATTCACGCTGCAGCTCCGGCACAGGCATACTTTGTCTGCCCTTTTGAGGGCAGAGCAAAGTACTGCAGTGCGCAGGCGCTGGGCCTCTCTGACCTTTCCCGGCGCCTGCGCACTGCAGTACTTTGCTCTGCCCTCAACAGGGCAGACAAAGTATGCCTGCTCCGGAGCTGCAGCGTCAGGACAAGAAGAGGAAGTCATCGGAAGAAGATGGGAGGCCCCGGACCGCCCATCGGACCGGACCGCAGTGGGACCGCCCCTGGCTGAGTATAATCTAACCTCTTTTTCTAATATTTCAGGTTACATCGGGGGCTTATCTACAGCATTACAGAATGCTGTAGATAAGCCCCTGATGCTGGTGGGCTTAGCTCATCGTCGATTTTGGGGGTGACAGGTTCTCTTTAAAGCTCTGATTGTGTCAGAACGGCTGCACCCAGTACATAACAACTACGGCGAAACAGAGACTTAGCTGCACCCAGTAACCTGAGCGATACATTGTTGGATTGAGCTTCTCTTTACCTACATTATCTGCTCTCAGATGAAGTAGCAATACCTGCTGACAGATTTCCTTTACTGAAAGGTGAGTTAAGAGTCAGACACACCAAATTCATTAGGAGGTTCACACTTCTAAATGACCTTGAGGCTTCTTTCAACTGACCTGCACCTCTGCCAACAATGTTGCACAATGCAGGAGCTGGCAAACAATTTGTAATTTAATTTTATGAACAGGCTTTGCCACGCCTTAGCTGTGCCCATTTTAGTGGAGCTGGCATGAAACTGGCGTAAAAAATACCAAAACACAACATTTTTGAGCAATTTTGAGTTGCACAAAAAAAATTGCCATTATCAAATAGTTTTAAGCCAGAAAACTGAAGGAAACCTTAATCAAACACATGGAGATTGAAGTTTATGTACAGTGAAGGAAATAAGTATTTGATCCCGTGCTGATTTTGTAAGTTTACCCATTGACAAAGACATGAACAATAATTTTAAGGGTAGCTTAATTTTAACATTGAGAGATAGAATATCAAAAATAAAATCCAGAAAATCACATTGTATAAATTAAATTTATTTGCATTTTGCAGTGAGAAATAAGTATTTGATTCCCTACCAACCATAAAGGCTATGTGCACACGTAGGCAGGGTCCTCTGCGGGTTCTCCCGCAGCGGATTTGATAAATCTGCAGGGCAAAACCGCTGCGGTTATCCCTGCAGATTTATCACGGTTTGTCTTGCGGTTTCCGCTGCGGGTCACTACTGCACTTGGTTTACTATTGATGCTGCATATGCAGCATCAATAGTAATGTTAAAAATAATTTAAAAAATGGTTATACTCACCCTCTGACGTCCCGATCTCCTCGGGGCTGCACGCGGCGGTCCGGTTCCAAAGATGCTGTGCGAGAAGGACCTTCGTGACGTCACGGTCATGTGACCGCGACGTCATCGCAGGCCCTGCTCGCATAGCAACCTGAGACCGGACGGCCGCGTGCAGCACTGAGAGGTGAGTATATCATTTTTTATTTTAATTCTTTTTTACACAAATATGGTTTTCAGGGCCTGGAGGATAGTCTCCTCTCCTCCACCCGGGTAGCAACCGCACATTATCCGCTTAGTAAGCGGATCAATGCATTTCTATGTGTGCAGAATCGCTGCGATTCTGCACAAAAGAAGTGACATGCTGCGGATTGTAAACCGCTGTGTTTCTGCGTGGTTTTTCCCACAGCATGTGCACAGCGGATTGCAGTTTCCATAGGTTTACATGTTTACTGTAAATGCAATGGAAACTGCAGCATCAAAATCGTTGCGGTTCCGCGGTAAAAACCGCAACGTGTGCACATAGCCTAAGAGTTCTGGCTCCTAATCAACTCTTTACCTGCATTAAAGACAGCTGTCTTACATAGTCACCTTTATAAAAGACTCCTGTCCACAGACTGAATCAGTCAGACGCTAACCTCTACAACATGGGCAAGACAAAGAATCTTTAAAGGATGTCAGGGACAAGATCATAGACCTGCACAAAGCTGGAATGGGCGACAAAACCATAAGTAAGACGCTGGGTGAGAAGGAGACAACTGTTGGTGCAATAGTAAGAAAATGGAAGAAATACAAAATGACTGTCAATCGACATTGATCTGGGGCACCATGCAAAATCTCACCTCGTGGGGTATCCTTCATCATGAGGAAGGTGAGCGATCAGCCTAAAACTACACGGGGGGAAGGGGGGGGGGGGGAGACTTGTTAATTACCTCAAGGCAGCTGGGACCACAGTCACCAAGAAAGCCATTGGTAACACATCTATATATATAATTGTCTAAGGGTTTTTCCGTCTGTCTGTCTGTCTGTCCTGGAAATCCCGGCTCTCTGATTGGTCGAGGCCGTCAGGCCTCGACCAATCAGAGACCGGCACAGCATCGACGTAGAAATCCCACATCCCACAGGCCTGGCGGCCTCGACCAATCAGCGACGGGTACAGCGACGATGATGTCATAAAGGACGTAGACATCCCGCGTCTGATTGGTCGAGGCCGCCAGGCCTCGACCAATCAGCAACGGGCACAGCGACGATGATGTCATAATGGTTGCCATGGCGACGATGATGTCATAAAGGTTGCCTCGACCAATCAGCGACGGGCACAGTCTGCCGCGAATTCTGGAATCATCAGTGTCCATATACTACGGGGACATGCATATTCTAGAATACCCGATGCGTTAGAATCGGGCCACAATCTAGTTACACAATAAAGGTTTAAAATCCTGCAGTGCCTGCAAGGTCCCCCTGCTCAAGAAGGCACATGTGCAGGCCCGTCTGAAGTTTGCCAATGAACACCTGGATGATTCTGTGAGTGATTGGGAGAACGTGCTGTAGTCAGATGAGACAAAAATTTTGCTTTTTAGCATTAACTCAACTCGCCGTGTTTGGAGGAAGAGAAATGCTGCCTATGATCCAAAGAACATCGTACCCATTGTCAAGCATGGAGGTGGAAACATTATGTTTTGGGGGCGTTTCTCTGCTGAGGGCACAGGACTACTTCACCGTATCAATGGGAGAATGGATGGAGCCATGTACTATAAAATCCTGAGTAACAACCTCTTTCCCTCCACCAGGATACTAAAAATGGGTCGTGTCTGGGTCTTCCAGCAAGACAATGACACAAAATATACAGCCCAAGGCTACAAAGGGGTGGCTCAAAAAGAAGCACATTAAGGTCAGAGTGGCCTAGCCAGTCTCCAGACCTTAATCCCATAGAAACTTATGGAGGAAGATGAACCTCCGAGTTGCCAAGCGACAGCCTCAAAATCTTAATGATTTAGAGAGGATCTGCAAAGAGGAGCTGACCAAAATTCCTCCTGACAAGTTAGCAAACCTCATCATCAACTACAAAAAACGTCTGACCGCTGTGCTTGCCAACAAGGGTTTTGCCACCAAATATTAATTCTTGTTTGCCAGAGGGATCAAATACTTATTTCTCACTGCAAAATGCAAATGTACAATTTATAAAATGCAATTTTCTGGACTTTATTTTTGATGTTCTATTTCTCAATGTTAGGCTGCCGTCACACTAGCAGTATTTGGTCAGTATTTTACATCAGTATTTGTAAGCCAAAACCAGGAGTGGGTGATAAATGCAGAAGTGGTCCATATGCTTCTATTATACTTTTCCTCTATTTGTTCCACTCCTGGTTTTGGCTTACAAATACTGATGTAAAAGTTAACCTACGCTTAAAATTATAGATTGTTCATGTCTTTATCAGTGGACAAACTTACAAAATCAGCAAGGGATCAAATACTTATTTCCTTCACTGTACAAAGCATGCTTATCTGTGGTGCATTCTGGCAGTTGTAGTGCTTACAATACACGACTTATGATAATCTGATGTGACACTGATTGGAGCATTGAGACAAGCCCGTGGGTACAGTTATATAATCATGCACTCCAGGACCAGCGTTTATACCCATTCTCTGGCCTGGCACACAATTATATCAAGACTCTGTTTTGTGCAGAGCTCCAATATGGAGACTACGGTGCATGCGACGTGATATTCAAAAGATCCACACAGAACATCCCACACCACGTACATTACATATTTGCTATATTTGTTGATATTTCCCTAAATCTGGCATGCCGCTACAAGCTGGCTTTACCTTCAGGGACAGGATGCCTCGCGATACTGTCATGCAGTAAGCACTTCCGGTAGTCCAGAGTCTGACACGCCTGGTAGGTCAGAAAACACCTAAAATGACAGAGTCAAGACATCAGGGTAACATTAATTAAAAGGGGTCTCCCACCCTATAAGGAGGATACGCCATCACATCATGATCCTGGGAGGGATGAGGTCTGACCTCTCGGTCCCCTACTGATCCTTAGAATAAAGAGAACTGGGCCCATTCTAATCATGGAACCACAGCACAGCCCCAGTCCCTGAAACGTCTCATTTTATGTCAGGATCTGCCATCACAATTCTAGAGAAAGATGTTACACTGTGACATACACCTTGCATCAATTGTGCATCCTTATAGACTAACAGCAGCCTGCAGTGTAAAGAATGGTGCCCGTCATTCCTCTACAAACTGTGTGGGGGGTATATTAGAATAACCAGTGTATTATAAAGGAGAAAATAAAATATTTTTCCAGGACCCTTGATGTAACAATAATACACACTTCCATTCTTTACCTTGCAGGCTACAACCAGAAAATATTATAAATTGACTTTTTTTCTGGTTGTTTTATAGAATATCATAGAATATAGTGGAACTGACACCGTTACCTCTGCCACAGGTGCCCTTTCGGGCACAAGGCCTTCTTACTGTCTGTGAAAGGTAAAACCTCTTTACACAAGCTGCAGTACTCGGGGAACATCTGCTTGTTCATTTTCTTCTCCACGTGTCCAATGAGGACCTGCAGGGGTTAAATGTTACAAAAAGAAAAAAAAAAAAAAAAAAACGGTCAGAGAATTAGTTTCCGTTATTGAAATGGCTGATAACAGAGAGAACAGTTTTTACCACTACTGAAATTTGCGATTTAAGTCTGGTTTAAAAATACAAAATTCCAAAGTAAACATATCATGGAGAAGTGTCTCTAGATGGCGCACCTGTGAAGTCCGATCCTCGCTGTCCTTGTTGGCCATGAGATAGGCACAGACACCTCGTGTAGGGATGGTTGTATACTCCGTGACCCCCGTGTGTAGATAGACTTCCCCAAGGACATGCTTCATGTGTTCCCGGATCAGATGTGCCTCCACAACATCGATCTTCTGTTGGATCTCCTGGAGACCTTCTTCTGCCAGAGTACAAGCCTCATCAGGCTCAGCAGAGTCTCTGCCGGTTTTGCTGGGGATGATCTGACTAACCTGCTCTTCAGCCATGCTGCTCTCTAACTCCTCTGCCTTTGACACTTTGGACTCCTTGGGGGTCGGCTTCCACACCACCTCTGAGGAGGACTTCTTGAAGGACTGGTACCAAATTCTCAGAAGGAAAAGGCGGAACCTCCAGAAGTACAGGGGTCCGCCCTCCATCTTTTTATCCAGAGCGTCCATCAAGAACTGGGGGATGATCTTATCCTTCAGGACTTTCCATCGCACCAGATCCGTTAGATCCAGCTGCCGAAAGAAGTTCTGGCTGGAGGACTCAAGGAGCTGAGCAGCCGCTTCCTCAAAGGTCTTAAGGGCCACAAAATGGACCTGAAAGTTCCTGATGACCGGATGGATGTTGTTGTTCATTCCCTCCGAAGTGACGCAGGCCAGGTAAGCGCCGAACGGGCTGATGGCGATGCCGTGAGACTTCACTGTGCCAAACATGTCCGACAGCTTGATCAGCTGGTTCTCAAACCTCAGAGCCACACTGGTGAAGATGGGGATGAGCTGCTGGACCTTACCATCTATAGAGCAGGTATAAATGGTGCCATTTTGCCGGTCCACTACCATGGAGACAATCGGCAAGGAGTGGAGTCCGGTCACGTGGGAATTGTGAACATTCAGGCCGGCTTTGGATATTAACAGTAAGCACCAGAAGACGTAGGGTCCGCGCGCCGCCACCACCAGACTGCAGCTGCACTTCTGGTAGGGGTGATAGAGCGCGATACATTTGATACTGTGCACTGGCAGGCGGTCAGTGTCCTGCCATAGGACCACGGGCTGCCGCAAAGTGAAATATCCCTTTACAGCCTTTAGGTTGACTGGGATGATTTTCACAGGACCCAGGGTGCTTCCGATAATCAGCCCACTCATTTTCCGGCTGCTGTGCTCGTACTCCCACCAGGCCAGGACACTGGGGGACTGGATCCCAGAGGAGATGGTGCTGCAGGAGATAATGGAGGAGCTGTCCTTTATGGGTAGCTGGAATTGCCAAACAGCAACGTCACCGTTTTCAAAGAGAACGCCCAGAAGGACAGTGCCCACATCTCTGCAGGCATTGTTTTCTAGTATCTCTTGGGTTGTACATATGCCTGACCACTCCATCCTCATCGGGGTCTGCATATGGTGCCGCCGCTCAAACTCTGCAAAGTCCTCCAGGTCGGCAGGCTTGTCCCCTTCCGTTATCACGTAGTCGCTCTTGGCCAAGCGATCACCGTACATTTCGGTCAGGTCCGCCAGCTGAACCCATTGAAGGCGGTCAAAATTGGCGCTGATGGTCAACCGGTTGTCCAAGGTCAGGAGCGCCAAGAGGCATCTTCCATTGGGATCACAGCCGACGGGGGACCAGCAGGTGTACTTGTATCCCTGCAGAGCCGGCAGCGCCTTTCCTTCTGGGTTGAATACCCTGTCCAGCATGAACTTCTGACTGACAGACAGGTCCTTGGATCTGGCGAACTTTGCCCGGCACTCTTCTACGTCTTTTGGTGACCCAATCTATAAAGAAAGAAGGAGGGTTGTTACTAATGACCCTTTGTCTGCCCTAGACAGCCAGGTATGTTACTGTTCACCCTTTCTCTGCCCTAGACAGCCATGTATGTTACTGTTCACTATTTCTCTACCCTAGACAGCCAGGTATATTACTGTTCACCATTTCTCTACCCTAGACAGCCAGGTATGTTACTATTCACCCTTTCTCTGCCCTAGACAGCCAGGCATGTTACTGTTCACCATTTCTCTACCCTAGACAGCCATGTATGTTACTGTTCACCCTTTCTTTGCTGTAGACTGCCAGGCATGTTACCATTCTCTTTATAGCCCATCAGAAACAATATCATTAACCCCTTCCCGATATTTGCAGTGTATATATATGTCATGGCGATCTCAGGCTCGCATGAGGCTGTGTGCTGTGATCGATATCAGCATTTATCAGGAATCCAAAAGGGAGGGAGCCCCTTTGCTCTCCGATCAGTGCCCCCACAAAGTCATCATGAGGGTCCAGTTGTAGCCATGGTGACCCAAAGTCATCATGATGACATCCAGGTCACCAGAGCTAGCAAACTTTCTATATCATGCTCAGAGCATGGTGTAGCAAGTTTGTCAGTGCAGCGCTGACAGTTTGTAAAGCATAGCAAACCTCCAACTGCAAAAAGTGAAAGTCCCATAGTGGGACAAAGTAAAAAAGTTAAAAAAAAGTAGGAAAAAAAATAAATAAATTAAAAAAAAAAAAACATTCACTCCGGAAGCAATACTACTGTATATGTTTCCCATGTCCAAATCTTCTTATAAAAAAATCTTTATTGTGTCATCTCTTACAAGCTGCTAAAAGGGTTATTCCATGTCATTGGAAATTGACCTGAAATAGATTTGACCCGTGGCATGGAATCCTTTACCGATCAGTCCCAATCTGAAAAACAGATTACGGCTACTAAGTAGTTTCATTGGGAGGTTTTTCTTTCTTCTCCTCTTTATAGAAATATTCAGAAATAGTCCATTTTAATTCTTAAGCATACCCTTTGGGAGGCTTGGTCATTCACTAAGTTGTTTCCGGTTCCCCAGGTCTGAATCCTTCCTCAAATCTTCTTCCTCTTCTTTACCTTTCTTTCCCACCCCCTTTTATGTCCCTTGGTTAGTTTTCCATGTTATGATTTATTTCCCTCCCCCTTTTCATGTTATCCATTACAGAAATACAACCCAGGTTCTTTCCATATTCGTATAATTGCATCTTATTGTAATCTTGATATAATTGCCATACTTTTTCCTAATGCACTCCGTTTGTTCATGAAAATTTTCATTAAAAACCTATAACAAAAAAAAAAAAATACACATATTTGGTATCGCCACGTGTGGAACGACCCGACTTATAAAACGGTTCCACTCTTTAACCCCTTTAGTGACCACAAAAAAAAAAAAAATAGGCAAAAAGTGATGCTTTATCATCATACAGCCGAACAAGATGTGGTATAAAACGCAATGTAAATAATTGTGGCATCACTGAAAAAAAGTCTTCTTGTCCCGCTAAAATCAAGCTGCCATACAGCTCCATCAACGGGAGTAATAAAAGTTATAGCTCTCAAAATGAAGTGTTGCAAAAAATAACTTTTTTTCTATAAAGGTTTTTACTTCGGAAAACATAAGAAAAAAAAAAAAAGATATTAAATGTGGTATCGTTGTAATTATGATGACCTGAAGAATAAAACAGTTATCAACTTTACCACACGCCGGACATGAAAAAAAAAAAAAAATCCTGATTTTTGTTCATTTTGCCTCCGAAAAATTGGAATAGAAAGTGATAAAAAAAAATGTCATGTGCCCAAAAATGGTACTAATAAAAACCAACTCGTACTGCAAAAAAACAAGCCCTCACACGACTGTCAAAATATGGCAAAATTAGAGCTTTCAAAATATTGCTATTCAAAAAGCTAGTCTTTACAACAAAAAAAAAGCATCTTTTAAGTATGTGAGAGCTGCCAAACATAATTCTAGCTTCGCTGTAATCGCACCAACCCAAAGAATAAAGTCACCTAATCACTTATACCACACGAGGAACGGTGATAAAAAAAATAAATAAAAACAATTACTCACATGCTGTTGATTTTTTCATTCTGCCTCCCAAAGATCGCAGTAAGGCTCGGTGCACATTTATCCTGCGCTGAGCGCTTACACCAGAGTTTCTGTGTAAATCTCTGAAATACGTGATTCAGACAGAACCTCTGGCGGAAGATTCCCTATAATAAGGCAGAGGGATGCACTGTGGACACCATCTGACCTGTGATCCGGCGGCGTCCGTCTTTTTAGGATTGCATAAAAGTGCCGACGGCCACAGTTATGTGCACTTCTGAAAAGGACGCCGCTGAGCAAAAGCCAGACGGAGTCCAGAGTAACTCTGCTGCCTCATTATAGTGAATGGATCCCTTGGGGGTTTCATCTGTGACATCACTTGAAGATTTAAATGGAAACCCCAAAGTAAGGACTCAGAATAGAGCGCCGGATAAACGTGGTTCCAAACGTTATGTGAAATGTTCCCAATAAAGGCTTCAACTCAATCCACACAAAAAGGTCCACACTCACGTCTGTCATCTTTGAACGGAAATATAGGGGGCTTCAACGTTACTGGTAGCACAAAGGCTCTGGAAAAGCAAAATGGTTCCTCGCCCCCTCAAAACAAATTCTGCACTCCCAAATCCAAATGCCCCCTCCCTTCTGAGTCCCACAGTGTACCTAAACTACAGTTAAAATCCACATGTTTGGCAGTTTTGTAGAGATGAGAGCCCACCTAATTTACAGGTGCATGAGCTGGGCACAATATACGGGCACTACAACGTACTATTTCTATTAGGCACGGCTATGGACACATCACTCCTGAACAGCAATACACGTGGGGTCTTCTCCCCACACCCCTGGCCCTTGTATCTTCATGGTCATTATAGCATTTTGTGGTGGTCTGGAGCAATCTCGGAGCATGTGAGGTAGTACCATCTATAGAGAGCACTCTGCATATTCTATTGCTTGCATGTTAACCGTCCTCTTTTTGTGGCTAATCTCCATTCTACAAATCTGCCTTATTTTGACTTCTATACCATGCAATATAATATTTTCTCACTGGGGTTACTTGTATACTAGTTGGAGGTGACACAGGCATTGTTTTTGCTTCCCTATTGTTCCGCGTAGCATGTCTATCCACTTATGTATTTGATGCAGCACTCAGGGGTGTTGGATGGTTATTGTACCAACTTTACAATTTTTTAATGGGTTGTTTGTCCATGGTTATCAATAAAGTTGTACATGTTTTGTTTATAGCTTATCAGGTGTGCACACCATTTTTTATTTTGGTCTTTCTCTCCCCTTAGCGGGCACTACAACGTACTGGTCACTACAACGGCAGTTTTGCAATTTTCACTCAGCAACATCCACTTCTGCTTGATTCTGGAAAACACCTATGGAGTCAAAATCATCACTAAACCTGCAGATAAATTCCCAAAGAGGTATAATTTCCAAAATGGGGTCACTTGAGGGGCTCTGGATATGGAGTCTGCAAACTATTCTAAGAAAATCTGAGGTTCAGGAGGCAAATAGAGCTCCATCCCTCTTGAGCCTCGCATGGTTAAGCAGCACTGTACAGCCAACATATGGGGTATATCCACATTCAGCAGAAATACCCATACTGAAAATGTAAAATCTGGGGCTCAAACAAAATATTCATGGTATAAATGTAATTATTTTTTCTTCACTGCCCAATAGTATAAAATTATGTGACCCACCTGTGGGGTCAATACGATCACTGCACCCCTAGATGAATTCATTGAGAAATGTAGTTTGTAAAATGGGGGATTTTATGGGGAATTCTGCTGTTCTGGCCCCTCGGGATCTCTGACAATGTTACATGGTCCCCTAAAACTAGTCCAGCAAAATCTGAACTCGCTTCTGAGCTTTTTACTGTGCCTCAAAAGTAGTTTTCAACCACATATGAGGTATTCGTGTACTCAAGAGAAATTACACAAGTTTTGGGATCCATTTTCTTCTAGCCTTGTGAAAGTGAAAAAAAATTTGGGACTAATAATAATAATTTTATTTATATAGCGCCAACATATTCCGCAGCGCTTTACAAATTATAGAGGGGACTTGTACAGACAATAGACATTACAGCATAACAATAAACACAGTTCAAAATAGATACCAAGAGGAGTGAGGACCCTGCTCGCAAGCTTACAAACTATGAGGAAAAGGGGAGACACGAGAGGTTGACTAAGGCTATGTGCACACGTAGAATGGTCCACTGCGGATTTTTCCGCAGCGGCAGTAGCGTAGCTACCAGGGGGGCAGAGGGTGCGGTCGCCCCGGGCCCACCCCTCACAGGGGCCCACCCGGAGCTATGCTACACTTAATTATATCAGCGTGTACAGCCCGCCCATATAGTTAAGCTCCGTGGTAGACAAGAGGAAGACATGATCTCCCTGCACTACCGCGGGCAGTGGCTGAAGAGAGAGGAACATATTCCCCAAAGCCCTCCCCCCATGCTGATACACGCTGAGTACCAGCACTGTACCTGACAGCTGCCTGTGTGCCAGTATACTGAAGACACGCCCACATTGTACGCCGAGTACTGGGCATGCCATGTCTGCTGCAGAGCAGACAGGAAGGAGCATCTTTTTCCAGTGAGAGAGGAGCAGGACACAGTGGTGTAAGTACAGCTCACACTTCTACTCTATCTGCTGCTCTCCTGATAAGACCCAGCAGGATTCCTGGTGCTGTATCTGCAGTTTCTAAAGGTACCGTCACACTAGACGATATCGCTAGCGATCCGTAACGTTGCAGCGTCCTGGCTAGCGATATCGTTCAGTTTGACACGCAGCAGCGATCAGGATCCTGCGGTGATGTCGTTGGTCGCTGCAGAAAGTCCAGCACTTTATTTCGTCGCTGGATCTCCCGCTGACATCGCTGAATCGGCGTGTGTGACGCCGATTCAGCGATGTCTTCACTGGTAACCAGGGTAAACATCGGGTTACTAAGCGCAGGGCCGCGCTTAGTAACCCGATGTTTACCCTGGTTACCAGCGTAAAAGTTAAAAAAAACAAACACTACATACTTACCTACCGCTGTCTGTCCTCGGCGCTGTGCTTCTCTGCACTGGCTGTGAGCGCCGGCCAGCCAGAAAGCACAGCGGTGACGTCACCGCTCTGCTTTCCGGCCGCTGCGCTTACACAGTGCAGGAAAGCACAGCGCCGGAGGACAGACAGCGGAAGGTAAGTATGTAGTGTTTGTTTTCTTTACTTTTACGCTGGTAACCAGGGTAAACATCGGGTTACTAAGCGCGGCCCTGCGCTTAGTAACCCGATGTTTACCCTGGTTACCGGCATCGTTGGTCGCTGGAGCGATCGACATCGTTGTCGGTATCACTGCAGTGTCGCTTAGTGTGACGGTACCCTAAGGCACTGAAGATTTATGGAGGCTGGTCAGTAATGTGCACTCATAGACATGAGGCTATACAGTATGTCTCCTCCGTATATATACCATGTATGGGAAAGAGTCAAATATCCTCATCTGTGGGGTCCTGCAGCCAGGGTCACGTCTATGAGTGCACATTACTGACCAGTCTTGAGATAGATATATATATATATATATATCTCTCTCTATCTCTATCTATATCTATATCTATATCTATATCTATATCTATATCTATATCTATATCTATATATATATATATATACCAGTCTTGAGAGAGAGAGAGAGATATTACACACTGGTCTGATAAGACCCCGACCCATATATATGTGCTATCCTGCAGCCTGGGTCAGGATCCTATCAGACCAGTGTCTGCATGATTTCATATCAGTAAATCTAAGGTGATAAACACAAAAAATAAAAAGCACGAAATATGAAAGATAAAAGGTAAAACCTTTTATTAAATAAGTTGATGAATATATATTTACTATATGGAGACCCGATGCTATCGCATTGGGAGGGCGGTAATGTCACGATGGGGGCAGGCTTTGTAGCATTGAGAATCTCCCCCCCCCTCCCCCCATGTGCTCACCCACCTATCCACTCTCTTTCCCCCCGTCTGTGCTCTTTTCATTGTCCTGTCTACCCCATGTGCTCTGCGCTGCTCCTCTGGTAGTACCGCGCAAGAGGATGAGTATAAAGTGTGTGTGTGTGTGTACTGCCTACGGCGTATACAGTGTGTGTGGGTGTGTGGTGTGTACGGCGTATACAGTGTGTGTGTGGTGTGACAGTGTTCCGCTGGTAGTACCACGCAAGAGACTGGTACCACCAGCAGTTTCCAAATTGAGACATCCATCATTTGGGTGTCCCAATATGGAGGTCGGTGAACTTCCGCCTCTTAGAATTCTGGGATTTGGACACATCTGGACGGAACAGGATGTGAAGACATTACAAGGTAAGTATATATTAAGATGATAAATAGCCAGACAGAAGAAAATAGAAACAGCAAGTAGGTGCATATAGAAAATCACATATGGGTGCGGGTCCATTTACATATACTCAGTCTAGACCACAAGATCCCCAAGGGGGAGAAGAGGAAAAAGGAACAAAAGAGCCAGGGGGTGTACTTCTTTAGATTGGTAATATTCTACCTCCCCCTCTTTTTTCTGGATCCCTCATTTTCGTTTCCCTCTTTGGGGTCTTGTCCAGACCCCAGAGTATTCCTTTAGGGTTACCTGGACACATTCAGGGAGCTATACCCATATGATGGCCTCTATACGCACCCACTGGCAGTTTCTTCTATTTATGTCTTTGTCATATATTTCAGGGCTGTGCAAGTATCAGCCCATAGAGAGGGACAGACAGTGACCAGAATCCAAGGAGCGGGAGCTACAGCGGGTTCCATTATACAGCGTGCAAGCTAATGCGGGGGTCATTATACAGTGTGGAAGCTAATGGAGGGGTCATTATACAGTGTGGAAGCTAATGGAGGGGTCATTATAAAGTGTGGTAGATAATGTGGGGGCCGTTACACAGCGTGGGACCTAAGGCAGGAGTCATTATACAGTGTGGGAGCTAACGCAGGGGTCACTATACAGTTTGAAGGTTGCTGTCGGACCATCATAGTATAGGGGCCTCTATACAGTGTGGGGACTACTGTGGGCCCTGTAAGGAGTTTGGTTCTACTGTGAGAGCACAAAGGAGACATTGTACTATGTAAGGGCACAGTGGTGGCATTACTATGTGATGCAGTATGAGGAGCATTGCATTTGTACCACACAGCAGGAGCAGTAATAGGGACACATACGGCAGCAACGGCTCAGTATTGGGGTATCAGGAGCAGTAATAGGGACACATACGGCAGCAGCGGCTCAGTATTGGGGTATCAGGGGCAGTAATAGGGACACATACGGCAGCAGTGGATCAGTATTGGGATATCAGGTGCAGTAATAGGGACACATACGGCAGCAGCGGCTCAGTATTGGGGTATCAGGAGCAGTAATAGGGACACATACGGCAGCAGTGGCTGAGTATTGGGGTATCAGGGGCAGTAATAGGGACACATACGGCAGCAGCGGCTCAGTATTGGGGTATCAGAGGCCCTAATAGGGACACATACGGCCGCAGAGGCTCAGTATTGGGGTATCAGGTGCAGTAATAGGGACACATACGGCAGCAGCAGCTCATTACTTATCAGGGGCAGTAATAGGGACACATACAGCAGCAGCGGCTCAGTATTGGGGTATCAGGTGCAGTAATAGGGACACATGGCAGCAGCGGCTCAGTATTGGGGTATCAGGGGCAGTAATAGGGACACATACGGCAGCAGCGGCTCAGTATTGGGGTATCAGAGGCCCTAATAGGGACACATACGGCCGCAGAGGCTCAGTATTGGGGTATCAGGTGCAGTAATAGGGACAAATACGGCAGCAGCAGCTCATTACTTATCAGGGGCAGTAATAGGGACACATACGGCAGCAGCGGCTCAGTATTGGGGTATGAGGGGCAGTAATAGGGACACATATGGCAGCAGTGGCTCAGTATTGGGGTATAAGGAGCAGTAATAGGGACACATACGGCATCAGCGGCTCAGTATTGAGGTATCAGGTGCAGTAATAGGGTCACATATGGCTCAGTATTGGGATATCAGCAGGATGAGGAGTTTGTGCAGGTTGGGAATCGATGGTGATGGGGCTGGAATATGAGAAGTGAAACGTGTCTTTGTTGTAATTTCTGCAGCTGATTCCTGGGTGGAGAAGTCGCCATGTCGGTCTGGACCAGATGGAAAAGACGGGAAAAGTGAACGATTCCATCAGAAAGAACGTCAGTGGTAAGTCACCATCTGTAACTGTGCTGTAATCACTTGTATGCTTTGTAGGACTGGTATCTACCCCTATATGGTCACAATATGGTGGTAATATCAGTATTGGTCTTGTGGAGATGTTTTTTTTTTTAGTTGCAGCAGGATCATCTGCTGAGGTTCTCCTACGTCCACTATTAGGCTATGTGCACACGTTCAGGATGTCTTGCAGAAAATTCCTGAGAAAAACCTGAAATTTTCTGCAAGAAATCTGCATGCGTTTTTTGCGCGTTTTTGAGGCGTTTTTGATGCGGTTTTTTCCAGACATTTCCCAATGCATTTTATAGTGGGAAATCTGCAAAAAACGCAAAATTAATGAACATGCTGCGTCTTTTACTGCGATGCGTTTTTTTCGCGGATGATGCACACAAAACATGCGGAATTCATTCTAAATGATGGGATGCTTATTGTATGCTGTTTTTTTGCGGGTTTTATAGCGAAAAAAAAAAATCAGCAACGTATGCACACAGCCTTAGGGTGCATCACCATAGTTGTAATCAGAGGTTAGGGGCCCACTCAGATGTCTCGCCCCCCCTGGGCTAAACACCTAGCTACGCCTCTGTGCAGCGGATTTGATAAATCTGCAGGGCAAAAACGCTGCGTTTTTGCTGCAGATTTATCGCAGATTTTCCGCGGATTTCACTGCGGTTTTACAACTGCAGTTTTCTATAGGAGCAGCTGTAAAACCGCTGCGGAATCCGC
The DNA here is from genome assembly GCF_032444005.1 of Ranitomeya imitator. NCBI lineage: Eukaryota > Metazoa > Chordata > Amphibia > Anura > Dendrobatidae > Ranitomeya > Ranitomeya imitator. Next base: position 157,436,812 of record NC_091283.1, on the reverse strand, counting down.
AGAAAGAAGTGACATGCTGCGGAATGTAAACCGCTGCGTTTCCGCGCGTTTTTTTCCGCAGCATGTGCACAGCGTTTTTTGTTTCCCATAGGTGTACGTTGCAATGTAAACTCATGGGAAACTGCTGTGGACCCGCAGCTGCGGAAACGCTGCAGATCCGCAGCGTGTGCACATACCCTTAGGCCTTTTTCACACATCCAAATAATTCCGGTACCGGAGAAATCGGTACCGGAGTTATCCGTGTCCGTGTGTCCACGTAGCACATTAGTGTGGTACACGTGCGGCTGCCGTGTGCCGCCTGATGACCACACAGACCGTGCAGGAGACAGCGCTATAGTTAAGTGCTGTCCTCTGCTTTTGGTGCTGAAGCCGGCATTCATTCCTTCTCCCCAGCAGCATTTGCTGGAGAGAAGGAATGAAAAATCAAGGGTTTTTTTGCGTTAAAAATAAAGTTTGTGGGTCACCTCCCGCCTCCCATCCCCTGTGCGCCCACCCGCTTGCCGAGAAATACTCACCCAGCTCCTGCGATGTATGCTCTCAGCCCCGGCAGCGGGTCCTGTGTGAGCGGTCACGTTACCGCTCATTACAGTGAGGAATATGCGCATATTCATCACTGTAATGAGCGGTACCATGTGACCGCTCACACAGGACCCGCTGCCGGCGCTGAGAGCATACATCAGGAGCTGGGTGAGTGTTTCTCGGCAAGCGGGTGGGCACACAGGGGATGGGAGGCGGGAGGTGACCCACAAACTTTATTTTTAACACACAAAAAAAACCTTGATTTTTCATTCCTTCTCTCCAGCGAACGCTGCTGGGGAGAAGGAATGAATGCCGGCTTCAGCACCACACGCAGGGGGGACAGCGCTTACTGTAGCGCTGTCTCTCCTGCGGGCGGTACGTTCACACGGAGGAGAGTGCACACTGTTCTCAGTGTGAGGGACGTATTGCGGTACGTGCTGCCGGAGAAAATCGGACATGTCTCTGTGTTTTGCACATGGACACACGGTCTGTGAAAACACGGAGACATGTGCATAGACCCATTCATTTGAATGGGTCTACGTGTGTCAGTGTCTCCAGTACGTGAGAAAACTGTCAGTACACGTACCGGAGACACTGACGTGTGAAAGAGGCCTTAAACAACATTTTTGTTGGAAAAATATATATTTCTTTTCTGTTAGGAACTTAGAGTTAAAAGTAGACAAACGATTTCTCATTTTTCCAACAAAATTTACATCACCATTTTTTGTAGGGACCACCTCACATTTGAAGTGACTATCAGGGGTCTATATGACAGAAAATACCCAAATGTGACACGATTCTAAAAACTGCACCCCTCAAGGTGCTCAAAGCCACATTCAAGAAGTTTATTAACTTTTCAGGTGCTTCACAGGAATTAATGGAATGTGGAAGGAAAAAATTTAATTTTTTTCCAACAAAAATGTTCTTTTAGCCCCAATTTTTTATTTTCACAAAGGTATTCATATAAAATAGACCCAAAAATCTGCTGTGCAATTTCTCCTGAATGCGCAGATACCCCATATGTGGGGGGGACTACTGTTTGGGCGCACAGAAGAGCTCTAAGGAAGTATTGAAGTTTTGGAACTCGGACTTTGATGGAATAGTCTATGGGTGTTATGTTGCATTTGGAGAGCCCATGATCTGCTTATACAGTGGAAAACCCCCACAAGTGACCACATTTTGAAAACTAGACTCCTCAAGGAATTTCTCTAGACGTGTTATGAGCACCTTGAACCCACAGTTGCTTCGCAGAATTTTAGAACGTTGATCTGCGAAAATGGAAAAAAATATGTTTAAAAAATTGTGCTGATGTAATGTAGATATGTGGGAAATGTTATTTATTGACGATTTTGTGTGACGCAAGTCTCTGATTTAAGGGCACAAAAAGTAAAAGTTTAAAAATTGCTACATTTTCTTCAAATGCCATTTTTTTCTCAAATAATTCATATCGAACAAAGTTTTCCACTACCATGAAGTACAATATGTCACGAAAAAAAAACAAATCTCAGGATCAGTGAGATCCGTTGATGCATTCCAGAGTTATTACCTCAAAGTGACAGTGGTCAGAACTGTAAAATTTGGCCTGGACATGAAGGTGAAAATAGGCAATAAGCAGGGGGGTTAGACATGAAGACATGATGACCCAGGGAGGTCCCTTCCAACTCTAACATTCTTTGATTTTAATAATATAACTACTATAATACTGCTCCTATGTACAAGGATATCACTAATACAATACTGCCCGCAATGTACAAGAATAACTACTATACTACTGCTCCTATATACAAGAATATAACTACTATAATAATGCCCCCTAAATACAAAAATATAACTACTATAATACTGCTCCTATATACAAAAATATAACTACTATAATAATGCCCCCTAAATACAAAAATATAACTACTATAATAATGCCCCCTAAATACAAAAATATAACTACTATAATAATGCCCCCTAAATACAAAAATATAACTACTATAATACTGCTCCTATATACAAAAATATAACTACTATAATAATGCCCCCTAAATACAAAAATATAACTACTATAATACTGCTCCTAAATACAAAAATATAACTACTATAATAATGCCCCCTAAATACAAAAATGGGTATTATACCTACCGATAATTCGGTTTCCAGGAGTCCATCCTGACAGCACGCTGGAGGACGTCCTCCTCCTCCTTGCAGGGACAGGAAACACAACACGAGAGGTTAAAAGGTCCCACTCCACCCCCTTTCCCTCAGTGATTTGACAAGTAACACACCAAGGATAGATATACTTTGCAAAAATTTTATTTACCAACATATACAGCATATGAAAATAGAAACCATTGGGGGGGAAATAACAGTGCTGTCAGGATGGACTCCTGGAAACCGAATTATCGGTAGGTATAATACCCATTTTCCAGGACGTCCCCCTGACAGCACGCTGGAGAATACCAAAGAAACCTCCTCTAGGGTGGGACAACTGCCTGGAGAACTTTTCTCCCAAAAGACGTATGATGGGCTGCTAACACATCCAATTTATAATGCCTGCAGAAAGTATCTACTCTGGCCCATGTAGCTGCTTTACAAATCTGATCTAGGGATGCCCCTGCCCGTTCGGCCCAAGAAGCCGAAACCGCTCTAGTAGAATGAGCTTTAATCCCTACTGGACAATCTACCCCTTCTGATAAGTAGGCTTTTGAGATTATAGACGTGATCCATCTCGCTATTGAAGTTTTGGAAGCTTTTTTACCTCTATTTTTACCCCCGAACAAAATGAACAGATTAGAATCCTTTCTCCAAGAACTAGTGGCTTCTAGATAGTCTAAGACCGCCTGCCTGACATCTAGGGAGTGTAACGCCTGTTCTTTCTCATTGGAAGGCTTGTCACAAAAAGAGGGTAAGATTATCTCCTGATCTCGATTTTTTGCAGACGCTATCTTGGGAATAAAGGTTGGATCTAATTTTAGTATTATATGGTCTTCTCGGACCTGAAGGTAAGGGTCTTTAACTGAAAGAGCCTGAATCTCGCCTATGCGTTTAGCTGTTGTAATTGCTACTAAAAAGGCCGTTTTCCAGGTACGTAGAGAAATAGGCATGCTTTCTCTAAGAGTATAGGGATCTTTACATAGAGCCCTGAGAACTAAATTTAAATCCCAAGAAGGAACTAGTTGTCTCAAGGTGGGACGTAATCTCTGGGTGGCCTTCACAAATCTAATTATCCACGGGTGGGAGGCCAATGGATAATCCAAGAAGGTACTAAGAGCCGAAATCTGAACCTTAAGAGTACTTGGACTAAGCCCCATGTCAAAACCAGATTGTAGAAAATTCAAAACTCTAGGAACATCCAAGGCTCCCGACATCCCGACCGACCTGCCACTTTCTGTACAAAATCTCTTCCAAATCTTGTGGTAGATGGCTATAGTCACAGGTTTCCTGCTAGCCTGGATGGTTGAAATTACTTTATCAGACAGACCTTTGGCTTTTAATATGTCCCTCTCAGGATCCATGCCGATAGATGTAATCTCTCCGGGAGTTGATGTAATACCGGCCCCTGATGGATGATATCCTTCCATAACGGGAGTCTGATAGGATCTTCCAACGTCATGGTTCCCAACAGTGGAAACCAACTTCTTCTCGGCCAGTATGGCACAATTGTTATTACTGTTGCTCGATCCTCTTGAATTTTTCTGAGCACAACTGGGATAAGTGCTATTGGAGGAAAAGCATAAGACAGAGGTTCGTTCCACGTCTGACTCAGAGCGTCGACCGCTTCCGGAAAGTCTGAGGGGTTGAGGGAATAAAATCTGGGAACCTTCGAATTTTTTCTTGTGGCGAACAAGTCTATCCCGGGAGTTCCCCAACGATGGCATAGAATTTGAAAGATTCCTTGATTCAGTTCCCACTCTGTTGGAGAAACATTTCTTCTGCTCAGGTAATCGGCTAGAATATTTTGAGATCCCTCTAGATGTACCGCTGTTATTGACAGGATCGTGTTTTCTGACCAGGTAAAAATTCTTCGTGCTAGATCTTGAAGATGCTTGTGTCTGGAACCTCCCTGATGTCTCAAAAAAGATACTGCTGTTACGTTGTCCGATAGTATCTTTACGTGTCTGTTCCTTAAACGAAGACGATTTCTTCTGAGAGCTTCCCAGACTGCATACAATTCTCTGTAGTTTGAAGACATCCGACTGATCTCTTCTGGCCACTCCCCTTGGAAAAAACTTCCTTCCAAGTGAGCTCCCCATCCCCACTGACTTGCGTCCGTGGTGATTACCACACAAGGAGTAGCAATCCAAGGAACACCCACTCTTAGGTTGTGGTCTTGAGTCCACCATAGTAACGACTTTCTTACGCTTATTGATACTCGTATCCTTCTGTCCAGGGATGAGCGACGACGATCCCATACCTTGAGAACTTGTTCCTGTAGTAGCCTTGAGTGTGCCTGAGCCCACCTGACACAAGGGATGCAAGCTGTCATCTTCCCCAAGATCTTCATGGCTGACCTTATTGTAACCGGACCTTTTAGGAATTCTAACATCATCTTCTTTATCGAGATCCGCTTGTCTTCTGGCAAAAAGGATTGTCTGTTTGTAGAGTCCAGGAGTACTCCCAGAAATATTTTTCAGGATTCTGGTTTTAGATGTGACTTTTCCCGGTTTACCACCCATCCTAGGTGTTCCAATACCGATACGACCCGATCTCTGTGTCTTAGTAGTATGTCTTCCGTTCTTGCCACTACGAGAAAATCGTCTAAGTATGGAACTATAGTTATGCCTTGGTTTCTTAGGTAAGCCACCACCTCTGCTACCAACTTCGTGAAAATCCTTGGAGCCGATGCTAGACCAAAGGGAAGACATTGAAACTGGAAGTGGCAGGTTAGGTCCGGGAATCTCACCGAGAACCTCAGCAGATCCTGAGATGAGGGATGTATTGGAACCTGATAATATGCACTCTTCAGGTCGAGAGTGCACATCATCGAGTCTTTGTTTATCAGATGAACAGTTGACCTTATGGACTCCATCCTGAATCTCTTGTACTTTACATACAAATTTAGAGGTTTTAAGTTTATTATCGTACGGGATTCTCCTGACACTTTTGGGATTGAAAACAGAGACGAATAGTGACCTGAGCCTATTTCGGAAGAGGGAACCCGAATTATGACCTGGGAGTTGAATAGCTTTTGAAGGTCTGAGTACATAGGAGAATTTGTGGCTACCACCGTTGGAGCAATACATCTCTGTGGTACGTGGGAACTTAGTTCTATTTTGTAACCCTCTGCAATTATAGATAGTACATAACTGTTGTCTGAAATCAGACTCCAAGGTTCTAGAAAAAGACTTAATCTCCCGCCTATCCTTATGGCGTCATTGTCTTCTCGATCTATAACTTGAACCAAAAAGGGAACTTCTTCCCTTCCTGTTCTGAGAAAAGGAACCTCTGAAGGACCCTCTACTAGGTCTCCATTGATTTCTATACTCAGGCTGCCTGCGGGGGGGGGAGGAGGAGGAGGGAAAGGTCTCTTCCGAAAGGGCAGAAACTTTTTAGGTTTATCCTCAGGGAATCCTTTTTTATTATCTGAAGCAGATTCCAAAATGTCATCCAGAGCCTGGCCAAATATTCTGGAACCCGTAAAAGGGATGGCGCATAACTTATTTTTTGATGCGTTATCCCCCGACCAAGATCTAAGCCAAATGGCCCTACGGGTCGCATTTGACAAAGAACTATTTCTGGCTGCAAATCTAACTGACTCAGCTGAAGTGTCTGCCATGAAAGCCGTGGCTGACTTTATGATAGGCAAGGAGGCAATTATATCTGCCCGTGGAGTCTTGTTAATTAAATGTTCTTCTAATTGTTCCATCCATAGAAACATGGATCTTGCTACTGACGTAGCTGCGATGTTAGTCTTTATCAGAGCTGCTGAGGTTTCCCAAGCTCGACGTAACAGGATATCTGCCTTGCGATCCATAGCATCCTTGAGACTCGAAGAATCCTCAAAGGGGATGGATGTCTTCTTTGTAACCTTAGCTATGGGCACATCTACTCTTCCCAAATCTTGATTTCTTCAGGGTTAAATGGTAGACGGTTTTTAAATTCACGTGACATCACCAATCTTCGCTCCGCATCCTTCCACTCTTGAGCAATCATCAGACGAATGTGTTCGCTCACCGGAAATACAGTCTGTTCCTGATGTGTGAGACCTCCAAACATCTGGTCTTGTCGCGATCTCGGTCGTGGCTCTTCCTTTATCTGCATAGTATCTCTTACAGCTTGAACCAGCTGCTCCGTGTCCTCAACTGGAAAATAGTACTTTCTTCCTTGCTCTTGCCTTGGCAATTCTCCTTCTTCTTGATCAGAATCTCTAATTTCCAATTCTTCTTCTGAAGAGCCGTACAGGTCCCTCTGGTCTGGATCACTTCTGAGTCTCTTACGGGCCGGGCCCGGACTGGACGGACCGCCCTGAGACATAGACGCCAAAGAATTCTGGACCTCTTCCCGGATTAGGCTTCTCATTTCTGATAATAACGAAGGTTGTTCTTCTCTGACTATTTTAGAGATACAAAAGCTACAGAGAGCTTTATTGTACGCCTCTGGGAGCTTCATACTGCATACGGAGCACCTCTTAGATTTTGAAGATGCCTTTCCAGTCTTCTTTGACAGAGGAAGGGAAGTCTGGGTAGTCTCCTTATCCTAAATATAAGCATAGACACTGCTCAGTGTACTGCAGATGACAACGTACTTTGTGCTCTGCGCACTTACCCCCGCTTCCTCACTTCTGACCTCCATATCTTCTGTTGAGAGATACACAGAGTAAGTGTGTAATCTCTATCAATCACATAAAGGATATAGCAGCTTCTGCTGCACTCACCCTTTGTCTCCGGCATCCGAAACGGTTCAATATGCTGGCCGGCTCGGACTATCCGCTATACCGTGTCTCGCCGCCACCTCTGTACAATCAAGGATTGCGCCTTATCCTCTTTCCCATAGAGGAATGCAGGACGCCCCATTGCAGTACCTTCGGTCTTACATACATGCTTCCGCGTTCCACCTGGTGGAACGCACGCCGAATGCGTACCTCCCCCCGGATGTGATGTCACCTTACCGGAAGTACTGCCTGCGTCCTACTCCCGCGTTCCACCTCGTGGAACGCAACCGTCACCGGACCTCTCTGACATGCGGCGCCTCTTGCTGGTCTGGCGCCCGAGCCGAGAGCCTCCCACCGGGAGGAAGCGGCTCTTACCCAGGAGCTCGTCCGCTCAACTGGTCTCTGGACAGAGGGACTCCCCACCGGGAAGTTTCTGCCTTGGGCCATCCTCGCGGGGAAAAGATATTGGCACAGCCGCACGATCCCCCGGACCCTCCGGACTTGGTAAGCTTCACGCTGCGCTGCGCTGCTCTGCTCTCGTGTGTCCCTCCATGCAGGGACAGGAAAAACACTGAGGGAAAGGGGGTGGAGTGGGACCTTTTAACCTCTCGTGTTGTGTTTCCTGTCCCTGCAAGGAGGAGGAGGACGTCCTCCAGCGTGCTGTCAGGGGGACGTCCTGGAAAATATAACTACTATAATACTGCCCCCTATGTACAAGAATATAACTACTATAATACTGCCTCCTATGTACAAGAATATAACTACTATAATACTGCCCCCTATGTACAAGAATATAACTACTATAATACTGCCCCCTATGTACAAGAATATAACTACTATAATACTGCCCCCTATATACAAGAATATAACTACTATAATACTGTCCCCTATGTACAAGAATATAACTACTATAATACTGTCCCCTATGTACAAGAATATAACTACTATAATACTGTCCCCTATGTACAAGAATATAACTACTATAATACTGCCCATATGTACAAGAATATAACTACTATAATACTGCCCCTATGTACAAGAATATAACTACTATAATACTGCTCCTATGTACAAGAATATAACTACTATAATACTGTCCCCTATGTACAAGAATATAACTACTATAATACTGTCCCCTATGTACAAGAATATGACTACTATAATACTGTCCCCTATGTACAAGAATATGACTACTATAATACTGTCCCCTATGTACAAGAATATAACTACTATAATACTGCCCCTATGTACAAGAATATAACTACTATAATACTGCCACTATGTACAAGAATATAACTACTATAATACTGCCTCCTATGTACAAGAATATAACTACTATAATACTGCCTCCTATGTACAAGAATATAACTACTATAATGCTATTCAACACTTTTTATAAATGATACAAAAAAGGACGTGCTGCACTCAACACATTGGGAAGGATATCAAAGTTATTTTATTTCATCTGTACGACAAAATACTTTGATGAGGACATGCAGGCTGGACCCGTTGAAGCGATTTAGACAAAAAGGCCTTCGTCCCCCCTTGCACTCCCTGCATGTCCTCAAAGTTTTTTGTTGCACAGATGAAATAAAATAGCTGATATCCTTCTCAACGTGGTGAGTGCAGGAAGCCTTTCTTTTTTGTATTGACTATAGTAATATTTATTTGCTGAGCAATGAACATCAGTTGAACATGCTGTGTATACATGCAGTTTACTTAAAGGATTACGGCATTAAATGCAAAGTGTGAATAAGAACATTCTGGTGCAGTTCACTTTTTTCTCTTTTCAAAGACTATTTTTATAAATGATCTCGATAAGCGAACTGAAGGTAAACTACCGTAATCAAACTTGCGGAGGATACAAAGCTAGGAGGGATAGTTCTGAGCACCACATTTTAAAAAGACATTGAAAAGCTGGAGCAAGTTCAGAGAAGAGCTACCAGGATGGTGAGTGGACTGCAAAGTATGTCCTACGATGAACGGTTAAAGGATCCGGGAATGCTTAGCTTGCAAAAAAGAAGACTAAGAGAAGACTTAATAGCTGTCTACAAATATCTGAAGGGCTGTCACAGTGTAGAGGGATCAGCTTTAGGGCAGTCCCACACGTCCAGATAGTTCCGGTACCGGAAAGATCGGTACCGGAATTATCCGTGTCCGTGTGCCCGTGCGTTTCTGTGGCACATCAGTGTGGCACACGTGTGCCGCCCGTGAGCCCACTGGGTACCACACGCACCGTGCAGGAGACAGCGCTAAAGTTTAGCGCTGTCCCCTGCATCTGGTGCTGAAGCCGCAATTCATATCTTCTTTCCAGCAGCGTTTGCTGTAGAGAAGATATGAATATTCCTTTTTTTTTGTTTGTTTCTCGTGTTTAAAATAAAGATCCATGTCCCCACCCCCTGTGCGCCCGCCCGCTGTTATTAAAATACTCACCCGGCTCCCTCGCTGGCTGGCGCAGCTTCCTGTCCTGGCTGCACCTTCTACTGTATGAGCGGTCACGTGGGGCCGCTCATTTACAGTAATGAATATGCGGCGCTACCCCTATGGGCGGGCGCACAGGGGGTGGGGACATGGATCTTTATTTGAAACACGAGGAAAAAAAAAAAGGAATATTCATATCTTCTCTACAGCAAACGCTGCTGCAGGGAAGATATGAATCGCGGCTTCAGCACCAGATGCAGGGGACAGCGCTAAACTTTAGCGCTGTCTCTTGCACGGTGCGTGTGGTACCCAGTCGGCACACGGGCGGCACACGTGTGCCACACTGATGTGCCACAGAAACGCACAGGCACACGGACACGGACAATTCCGCTACCGATTTTTCCGGTACCGGAATTATCTGGACGTGTGGGACTGGCCTAAGGAACGGAGGTGACTCCGCATGTGATCACTGAACCGTGCGGAATCACTGCGTCAAATGCAAGATAAATAGACGTGCTGCAGTCTGGAAAACGAGCCGCATGTCTGTCTCCACGGGTGATCGATGGGCGTCTGTGTGCACACATAGTGGACATGGGGTTTCTGGAAGTCCCCTCCACTATGCTGTAACATCTGGCCCCGGTGGATGTAATCAGCGTCCTTCCCCTACAGCTGGGCTCCTGCCGGCTTCTCCCACCACTAGAGGCCTTGTGTCACCTACCCGGAGGACGCAGGTCTTCTGCGGGGCGGGCACACAGGTGCGGTGCAGGGCCAGCTGGGGGCCGCCGCTGTGGATGTCACACACCTGCTCCAGCACCGACACGTTATTGCTGGTGCACACCGCCAGCCGGTGATCCTCCGACCACGACAGTGGCTCCAGCCCAGTCACAGGGTGCAGCAGCCTCACCGCCGGCTCCCGCTTAGTGACGGTCAGGCGGAAGCTCGGACACGGCTCCTGCTCCACAGGCGGCGGCTGGGCTACTGACATCTTCACCCGTTACCGTCTATACAAGTCGACGTCATCACAACGCGACAAGCAAAGGGACAGGACCCCGCCGCCATGGAGACCGGACTGCCCGCGCATGCGCCTGTCAGTGTATCACACAGGGAAGATGATATCCATAGTAACCAATCAGATTCCTTCTTTTACATATGAAGCACCCGGTAACCTATGAAAGCAACGATTTCATTGGCTGCAGGGTGAAGATGAAAGGAAATATCCAGTTGCTATGGGCAACACCCATTAATGGCAGCAAATATGAGCACGCGGTGCATTTATAAAATGTCCCCAAATGATAAATGTTTCTCATCAGGCGACAGATCTGACATGTCACATATGTAGCGAGAAATCGTACTGTCCCAGACGGGAGTAATGAACTCTAGGCGTCTGCTCTCAGATCTACAATTCTATGTGCGGCCCTAATACAGTATAATGGCCCCTACAGTACATTCCCCGAATCCCCCAACATACAGTATGATGCCCCCACAGTACATTCCCCCAAACACAGTATGATGCCCCTACAGTACATTCCCCCACATACAGTATGATGCCCTCACAGTACAATCCCACATACAGTATGATGCCCCTACAGTACATTCCCCGAATCCCCTCACATACAGTATAATGACCCCTACAGTACATTCCCCCACATACAGTATGATGTCCTCACAGTACATTCCCCCACATACAGTATGATGCCCCCACAGTACATTCCCCCACATACAGTATGATGCCCCCACAGTACATTCCCCCACATACAGTATGATGCCCCCACAGTACATTCCCCCACATACAGTAAGATGCCCCCACAGTACATTCCCCCACATACAGTATGATGCCCCCACTGTACATTCCCCCACATACAGTATGATGCCCTCGCAGTGCATTCCCCCACATACAGTATGATGCCCTCGCAGTGCATTCCCCCACATACAGTATGATGCCCTCACAGTACATTCCTCCACATACAGTATGATGTCCCCAAAGTACATTCCCCCACATACAGTATGATGCCCCCACAGTACATTCCCCCACATACAGTATGATGCCCTCACAGTACATTCCCCCACATACAGTATGATGTCCTCACAGTACATTCCCCCGCATACTGTATGATGCCCTCGCAGTGCATTCCCCCACATACAGTATGATGCCCTCACAGTACATTCCCCCACATACAGTATGATGTCCCCACAGTACATTCCCCCACATACAGTATGATGCCCTCACAGTACAATCCCACATACAGTATGATGCCCCTACAGTACATTCCCCGAATCCCCTCACATACAGTATAATGACCCCTACAGTACATTCCCCCACATACAGTATGATGTCCTCACAGTACATTCCCCCACATACAGTATGATGCCCCCACAGTACATTCCCCCACATACAGTATGATGCCCCCACAGTACATTCCCCCACATACAGTATGATGCCCCCACAGTACATTCCCCCACATACAGTATGATGCCCCACAGTACATTCCCCCACATACAGTATGATGCCCCCGCAGTACATTCCCCCACATACAGTATGATGTCCCCACTGTACATTCCCCCACATACAGTATGATGCCCTCGCAGTGCATTCCCCCACATACAGTATGATGTCCCCAAAGTACATTCCCCCACATACAGTATGATGCCCCCACAGTACATTCCCCCACATACAGTATGATGCCCTCACAGTACATTCCCCCACATACAGTATGATGTCCTCACAGTACATTCCCCCGCATACTGTATGATGCCCTCGCAGTGCATTCCCCCACATACAGTATGATGCCCTCACAGTACATTCCCCCACATACAGTATGATGTCCCCACAGTACATTCCCCCACATACAGTATGATGCCCTCGCAGTGCATTCCCCCACATACAGTATGATGCCCTCACAGTACATTCCCCCACATACAGTATGATGCCCTCGCAGTGCATTCCCCCACATACAGTATGATGTCCTCACAGTACATTCCCCCGCATACTGTATGATGCCCTCGCAGTGCATTCCCCCACATACAGTATGATGCCCTCACAGTACATTCCCCCACATACAGTATGATGTCCCCACAGTACATTCCCCCACATACAGTATGATGCCCTCGCAGTGCATTCCCCCACATACAGTATGATGCCCTCACAGTACATTCCCCCACATACAGTATGATGCCCCCACAGTACATCCCCCCACATACAGTATGATGTCCCCACAGTACATTCCCCCACATACAGTATGATGCCCTCGCAGTGCATTCCCCCACATACAGTATGATGTCCTCACAGTACATTCCCCCGCATACTGTATGATGTCCTTACAGTACATTCCCCCACATATAGTATGATGCCCCCACAGTACATTCCCCCACATACAGTATGATGCCCTCACAGTACATTCCCCCACACCCCACATACAGTATGATGCCCCCACAGTACATCCCCCCACATACAGTATGATGCCCTCACAGTACATTCCCCCACATACAGTATGATGTCCCCATAGTACATTCCCCCACATACAGTATGATGCCCCCACAGTACATTCCCCCACATACAGTATGATGCCCCCACAGTACATTCCCCCACATACAGTATGATGCCCTCACAGTACATTCCCCCACATACAGGGGAGGTGAGTGCGGACACCTCAGGTCACTGACAAATGGCTGAGTCTATAGTAGACTTGCCACCTGGCCCATCCCCCTGAGTCTATAGTAGACTTGTCACCTGGCCCATCTGCCTGAGTCTACAGTAGACTTGTCACCTGGCCCATCTCCCTGAGTCTACAGTAGACTTGTCACCTGGCCCATCTCCCTGAGTCTACAGTAGACTTGTCACCTGGCCCATCCCCCTGAGTCTACAGTAGACTTGTCACCTGGCCCATCCCCCTGAGTCTATAGTAGACTTGTCCCCTGGCCCATCCCCCCTGAGTCTATGGTAGACTTGTCACCTGGCCCATCCCCCTGAGTCTATGGTAGACTTGTCACCTGGCCCATCCCCGAGTCTATGGTAGACTTGTCACCTGGCCCATCCCCCCTGAGTCTATAGTAGACTTGTCCCCTGGCCCATCCCCCCTGAGTCTATGGTAGACTTGTCACCTGGCCCATCCTCCCTGAGTCTATAGTAGACTTGTCACCTGGACCATCCCCTTGAGTCTATGGTAGACTTGTCACCTGGCCCATCCCCCTGAGTCTATAGTAGACTTGTCCCCTGGCCCATCCCCCCTGAGTCTATAGTAGACTTCTGACCTGGCCCATCCCCCGGAGTCTATAGTAGACTTGTGACCTGGCCCATCCCCCTGAGTCTATAGTAGACTTGTGACCTGGCCCATCCCCGAGTCTATAGTAGACTTGTCACCTGGCCCATCCCCCTGAGTCTATAGTAGACTTGTCCCCTGGCCCATCCCCCCTGAGTCTATAATAGACTTGTCACCTGGCCCATCCCCCCTGAGTCTATAGTAGACTTGTCACTGGCCCATCCCCCCTGAGTCTATAGTAGACTTGTGACCTGGCCCATCCCCCTGAGTCTATAGTAGACTTGTGACCTGGCCCATCCCCCTCAGTCTATAGTAGACTTGTCACCTGGCCCATCCCCCTGAGTCTGTAGATTTGTCACCTGGCCCATCCCCCCTGAGTCTCTGCTCTCTGCTCTGCACAGTGAGGCTCTATGTGGAGCAGCCGAGCAGGCATGATCTGGTGCCGGTGCTCCAGGCTCCTCCATTACATTCAGCCGTGTCTCTGCAGACACTATCGGCATACTGCCGGCCTCATGGGAGATTTCCAAATCTAGGAATGCCCTGATGAATCCTGGACGGGTCCCAGTGAGGATATGGGGTCAGGCACGTAGCCACAGCAGCCCTCATCTTACAAAGTCTCCGAAGACGCCTCCAACTTAGGCTACTTTCACACTAGCGTCGGACTCGGCCCGTCGCAGTGCGTCGGGCCGACGTTCCGACGCTAGCAGTGAATGCGCCGCAAAACGGGGGCAGCGGATGCATTTTACCAGCGCATCCGCTGCCCCAATGTGAGGTGCGGGGAGGTGGGGGCAGAGTCCCGGCCGCGCATGCGTGGTCGGAAAAGCGGACCGTCGGCAGCAAAAAACGTTACATGTAACGTTTTTTGCTCCCGGCGGTCCGCCACAACACGGCGCAACCGTCACACGACGGTTGCGACGTGTGTCAATGCGTCACAATGCGTCGCTAATGTTAGTCTATGGGGCAAAAACGCATCCTGCAAACAACTTTGCAGGATGCGTTTTTTCCCCTAAACTACGCATTGCGACGTATTGAAAAAAACGCTAGTGTGAAAGTAGCCTTAGGTGTGAACAGAGGATCAGGTTAGGTGGTTACCTGGCAACAGAACACGCGGATGGATGGAGAGGTGACCCCCCCGGCCGGGTCTCTTATGATGAGAGTACACGTCCTTTATACAATCAGTGGGTGATGTGATATGATATGACTATGCGCTTATATACACCTCCCAGCCATCTCGGAGACAGCACACTAATCTCTAAGCTGCTTTCTAGTAACTATGTAATACCATCAGTCCTCCTTTTCAGTAGTTCATAAAATTATAGCTGTCGCGCGGCCCCGTACACAGAGGGCTGGCGGCGGCCATTTTCTTGAAGTCCCTTAATCATGAATACTGTGGTCGGGTCTAAAACAAAATGGCGCCATGAGGGGGGACACTGAGAGGTGCTGCGGTGTCTGCTGCCTCACAGGAGAGGCGTTGTTTAGTGGTCAGGTTGCAGACAGGCAGCGTGGGGCAGCCCTGCTCGGGGCCTTCCTGTGCTCACAGTCACACGTGTTTCTGCCTGCTGTGTGCAGGGAGTCCCGGTAGTGGAGCGGTAGAGCTATGGGCGAGCAGGGGTTAATCCTTAATATTTCTGAGGCTCCTGTGAAATCCTACAAGAATGTGCAGAAATCACAGCCTGTGAGGAAGTGGGTGAGTGCATCACGGGGGGCAGCGTTTGTCTCACAGGAAGTGGGTGAGTGCAGTACGGGGGGCAGTGTCTGTCTCAGAGGTAGTGGGTGAGTGCAGCACGAGGGGCAGTGTCTGTTGGTCTCAGCGGAAGTAGGCGAGTGCAGAACGGGGTGGTAATGTCTGTCTCAGAGGAAGTGGGTGAGTGCAGCAGCAGGGGGCAATGTCTGTCTCAAAGGAAGTGGGTGAGTGCAGCAGCAGGGGGCAATGTCTGTCTCAAAGGAAGTGGGTGAGTGCAGCAGCAGGGGGCAATGTCTGTCTCAGAGGAAGTGGTTGAGTGCAGCACCAGGGGACAGTGTCTGTCTCAGAGGAAGTGGTTGAGTGCAGCACCAGGGGGCAGTGTCTGTCTCAGAGGAAGTGGGTGACTGCAGCACGCGGGCAGTGTCTGTCTCAGAGGAAGTGGGTGAGTGCAGCACGCGGGCAGTGTCTGTCTCAGAGGAAGTGGGTGAGTGCAGCACCAGGGGGCAATGTCTGTCTCAGAGGAAGTGGGTGACTGCAGCACGCGGGCAGTGTCTGTCTCAGAGGAAGTGGGTGAGTGCAGCATGGGGGGGCAGTGTCTGTCTCAGAGGAAATGGATGAGTGCAGCTCGTGTCTCAACGGACGGAGGCGAGTGCAGAACGGGGGGTAGTGTCTGTCTCAGAGGAAGTGCGTGAGTGCAGCACTGGTGGGCAGTGTTTGTCTCAGAGGAAGTGGGTGAGTGCAGCACTGGCGGGCAGTGTGTCTCAGAGGAAGTGGGTGAGTGCAGCACCAGGGGACCGTGTCTGTCTCAGAGGAAGTGTGTGAGTACAGCACAGGGGGCAGTGTCTCTCAGAGGAAGTGGGTGAGTGCAGCACAGGGGGCAGTGTCTCTCAGAGGAAGTGGGTGAGTGCAGCACAGGGGGCAGTGTCTCAGAGGAAGTGGGTGAGTGCAGCACAGGGGGCAGTGTGTCTCAGAGGAAGTGGGTGAGTGCAGCACAGGGGGCAGTGTCTCAGAGGAAGTGGGTGAGTGCAGCACAGGGGGCAGTGTCTCAGAGGAAGTGGGTGAGTTCAGCACAGGGGGCAGTGTCTCTCAGAGGAAGTGGGTGAGTGCAGCACAGGGGGCAGTGTCTCAGAGGAAGTGGGTGAGTGCAGCACAGGGGGCAGTGTCTGTCTCAGAGGAAGTGTGTGAGTACAGCACAGGGGGGCAGTGTCTCTCAGAGGAAGTGGGTGAGTGCAGCACAGGGGGCAGTGTCTGTCTCAGAGGAAGTTGTTGAGTGCAGCACAGAGTCATTTCCAGGGCTGCGTTCTCCTCTGACCCCCCGGTTACTTTTCCATGGATGGAGCTATGTCACAGTGCACCTGCCATTTTTCATTGATACTTTTTTATGCATAGAAATATTTAGACCTTTAATTTAAATTTCCTAGGGTTGTGCAGCGGCCACAACAAAAAGCGCAATTCTAATGGTTTTGTTAGTGTTCCTTCGGGTTGGCGAATTTTATATTTTGACAGCCTGGATTTTTACACCCGCAGTGATACCACATATGTGGATTTATTTTGTTTGTAGTGGAAAAAGGTGATTCCAATTTTAATGATTTTTGATCTTGTTTCCTTTCCGTCCCCTTAGAGGATGTGGCGCTGCTTGTTCTGTATACTGTAATGCCTCAATATTGGGGTAAATGGGCAGGATGACGGTCTATGAAGCCGCGCTGCAACCTGGGCCTCACCAGAGTACGTAGCTGGCTCCTGCGGGGGCTGCAGCAGGACCCTGGCTGCCATTGCAACCCATCGGCTCCTTGTGATCATTTTACAGGGGGGCTGACGAGAGCAAGCGCAGGTCCTCCTCAGCAATCGCGCCATTTAAATGCTGCTGTCAGTGATCCACCACGGCATGTAAATGGTTAAACAGCTGCTGTAAATGAGTCCCGTTCCGGCTGTGATTTGACCCTTCATCCTCAAAAATCACAGCTCTGTGAACAGCCAGTATGTGTTCTACCTAGGTGTGAGTCCTGGAAGGTTTCCCCTTTAAATGGCTGATGCTGTAGACTTAGAGAAACACATTGTTTTATTCATTTTACAATGGTATCACTTTTGGGGGATTTCCAATGTAAAGGACCCCCAAAGTCACTTCCAAACTGAATAGGTCCCTAAAAAAAAATAGATTTTGTAAAATGTATAATAAATGACATACAAATGGTGCTGATTGATGTAAAGCCGACATGAGGGAAATGTCATTTATTAATGTTTTTGTGTGGTGTGACTATGCGGATTAAAAGGATAATCATTCAAAGTTTGAAAATTGGAAATATTTTGACATTTCTGTCAAATTTCTGTTTTGTTTTTTACCATTATCATAAAGTATAATGTGTCACGAAAAAAAACAATCTCAGAATCGGTGGGATATGTTGAAACAGTCCAGAGTTATCACATAATAACATTTCAGCAATGTGGCCTGGTCACTAAGGGGTTCTAATGCTTCTCACAGCTGAGGGTTTGTCACATTGTGCCCTGTACAATCCCCTGCCAGCTAAGTAGTTTTACAATGTATCAATTTGTCTTCCATTGCAGGAGAAATTTAAGGCTTTAACAAGAAACAAGTCCAAAGATGCCAGCGAAGCGCCTCCTCCGCCTAAACGGCCGGCGCCGCCTCTGTCCCCGAAACTTCATGGTAAGAAAGCAAAAGCCGATGTCATCCCCAGGAAGGTCCCGGCAGGAAGGAGCGAGGAGCGCCCGAAGGGGGGACGGCCACCCATCAAGACGTCATCCCTGTTCAAGAACAATCCAGAGCTTCCCGATATCGAGAGGTCAGTGTCCATCTGACAAGCAAAGCTGGCTTAAAGGGGATGTAACATCCTCTGGGCCAGAGTGGCAGTGTTTCTAGAGGAAAGCTGCCATACTTTCTACTTTTAGGAAGCCCCTTTTTAAAGGGAACCTGTCACCAGATTAAAAATGTTACTAACCTGCTCAACTGCTGCTTGTAGCTGACAGCTGCAGGGAGACAGCCGCCTCTCTATATGCTCAGAGCAATGAACCTTCGCCGCCCGCGGTTACAGCCGCCTCTATATGCTCAGAGCAATGAACCGACGCCGCCCGTGGTTACAGCCGCCTCTATATGCTCAGAGCAATGAACCGACGCCGCCCGCGGTTACAGCCGCCTCTATATGCTCAGAGCAATGAACCTACGCCGCCCGCGGTTACAGCCGCCTCTATATGCTCAGAGCAATGAACCTACGCCGCCCGCGGTTACAGCCGCCTCTATATGCTCAGAGCAATGAACCGACGCCGCCCGCGGTTACAGCCGCCTCTCTGTATGCTCAGAGCAATGAACCGACGCCGCCCGCGGTTACAGCCGCCTCTCTATATGCTCAGAGCAATGAACCTACGCCGCCCGCGGTTACAGCCACTTCTATATGCTCAGAGCAATGAACAGACGCAGCCCGCGGTTACAGCTGCCTCTCTGTATGCTCAGAGCAATGAACCTACGCCGCCCGCGGTTACAGCTGCCTCTCTGTATGCTCAGAGCAATGAACCTACGCCGCCCGCGGTTACAGCTGCCTCTCTGTATGCTCAGAGCAATGAACCTACGCCACCCGCAGTTACAGCTGCTTCTCTATATGCTCAGAGCAATGAACCTACGCCACCCCGTGACTAAAACCTGAACTCTGGGGAGGGGAATAAAGTTCATTTTACTCGGACTCCCATGACAGCACGACGAGAGAGGGGATCCGCCCATTAGGAACAGGAAACCTACAGATACAAAAGGGCGGCACCTCTCCCTTGCCTCAGTTGGTTTCCTGTTCCTGAAGGGGACGGATGCCTACAGAAGGAGCCCAGGCCGGCCGAATACGGTAGCGGGGGCGTCTCCTACCTCGGCCGGTGCGGAGATCCCTGGAGACGCCACGGTGGTCCTTACTGGATTTCACGGCAGTGGCGTTCGCAGCAGGGAGCGGAGTCCAGGAGGATTTCCTGCCTCCATCAGCGTCGGCGCAGGTAAGTATTCCCATTGGTGGTGCAGCGGTATGGTGTGGCTGCGGGTGCCGGGCTCAGGCGTGTGGGTGAGCTCCCGGAGCGCTGCGCTCCATCCCCGGCGTCCTGCACCGCTCTCAGCGCGTGCTGGAGCGTTTCCGGGTGCAGTGACGTAAGGGGGCGGGGTTAGTAGCCGCTTCCGGGTCGCCGGACATCTGCGCATGCGCAGTCGTTCCAAGATGGCGGCGCCCATCGCGTCTGAGCAGCGGTTTTGACCGCAAGATCTCCTGCCCTCTGCTGTATCCTGGACCAATAGGGACAGCGCTGGCCCATCTGCTGGCCGGATCCAAGGGGTATTTAAGCAGGTGGAGATGTTAGATCCCTGCTTTTGGTCGCATTTCGTCATGGAGAGTGGTGGTGAGCAGCAGCAGCTGCCAGACGAGGTACGTCAGAAGCCCAAACAGAAAGATAGAGGCGACCAGCCCAGTCGTAAGAGCTCTTCCGAACAAGGATCCAGAGCTTCGACTAACAAAGAACACCGTCGGATTCCGGTACTTTACTTTGGCGCACGGGTAAGTGATCTACGTGAAAGTTCACTCTGTGACGCGGGCCCCTTATACTTTATCATTCCAGGGGAAGAAGAGTACGGGAAAGTCTAAACATAAGGAGTGTGCCCTCTGTGGAGTCCCTCTACCTGACTCTTGTTCAAAAAAATTATGTGCCCCCTGTATACAGCAGACGGTGAGGTCTACAGGAGTGGGTTGGTGGTAGTGACATTAGGTCAGATATTAGTTATCTCTTATATTGTCCTCCCCTAGGTAGCAGAAGAGTCCGTAACTCCGGCAAACCTGAGGGAAATGATCCGGCTGGAAGTAAGGGAATCACTACGGTCCCTATCCCAAGCGGAAGGCTCAAAGCCTAGGACTCTCTTGGACTCTAATTCTTCAGAGGAAGAAAGAGAGGAAAATACCTATCTCTCCAGTCCTCTCTCCTCTTCATCAGATGAGGAGTCAGGACGATTCTGTCTACCCTTGGATAAAATTGACAAGGTTGTCAAATCAGTTAGAGGCACGATGGGTATAGAGGAACCTAAATCACAACCCTCGAAACAGGAATTGATGTTTAGCGGACTTGATCGTAAAAAACATAGATCTTTCCCGGTAAACGAGAAGATTCAGGACTTGATCCTTAGAGAATGGAAGAAACCGGAAAAAACGGGGCCTTACCACCGGCATTAAAACGCAGGTATCCCTTTGACGATCCGGTTGTGGATACATGGGATAAAGCTCCTAAATTGGACGCGGCTGTAGCAAAAGCGTCAAAGAAAGCCTCATTACCCTTTGAGGATATGGGGACCCTCAAGGATCCTCTGGACAGGAAGGCAGATAACATCCTTAAAGGTACCTGGGAGATGGCGGCTGGATCTCTCAGACCAGCCGTGGCCGCAACATGTACAGCCAGGTCATTAATGGTCTGGCTAGATCAGTTAGAGTCTCAGCTTAAGGACGGTGCATCCAGAGACACTATTCTGAAGGCTCTACCAACAATCCAGAATGCTGCAGCCTTCCTATCGGACGCATCCGTGGACTCTGTTAGAATGGCGGCTAGAGCGGCAGGACTATCTAACGCGGCTCGCAGGGCCTTGTGGTTGAAATGCTGGTCAGGTGACATTCAGTCTAGAACTAAGCTCTGCGCCATTCCGTGTGAAGGACAATACCTCTTCGGTCCAACTCTGGACGAGTTGTTGGAAAAAGCAGGGGATGACAAAATGAAATTCCCCAATCTATATTCATCTTACCGCCGGCCCTTCAATCGAAGGAGATTTGGTCGCGGGAAGAAACGCGGGTCCTCTCCCACTAGAGAAAGTTTCAGATGGGAAGACAGACGCGGTAGAGGTACGGGCTATATGTTTCGCCGTTCCTCAAAGGATCAGAAAAAACCGGACCAATGACTAGCGATCCCTGTGGGGGGTAGACTGTCAGCATTCTCCTCAGCTTGGCTTGACATTACAAACAGTAAATGGGTCAGAGGCATCATTATTGAAGGTCTAAAACTGGACTTCAATCAATGGCCTCGTGAAAAATTTAAATTAACCCCTTTACGCTCCTCCCCCCTTGAGCAAGCAGCTCTGGAAGCAGAGGTTATGAACTTATGTTCCAAGAACGTGCTGATTGAAATTCCAGAATCAGAAAGAGGAAGGGGATTTTATTCTCCTCTTTTTCTGATTAAGAAACCAGACGGATCTTTTAGAACTATCATTAATCTCAAATGCCTTAATGAGTTCCTGGTCAATGAATCATTTAAAATGGAAACAATCAATTCAGCAATAAAAATGTTGTTTAATCACTGTTTCATGGTAGTTGTAGATCTAAAAGATGCATACTATCATGTTCCGATACATGAACACTTCCAGAGATTCCTGAGAGTAGCTGTGTCAATGGGGGGTCAGATTCGCCATTTCCAGTTCAGAGCTCTTCCTTTCGGCTTATCAGCAGCTCCTAGGGTGTTTACAAAGTTAGTGGCCGAAGTCATGGCGCACTTACGAGAGTCTGACATCCTAATTATTCCCTACTTGGATGACTTTCTTATAGTAGGGAGCTCTGCAAACCATTGCCTTTCTCAGCTAGAGACAGCCACATCCAAACTTGAGCATCTGGGGTGGATCGTAAATTATGAAAAATCTCGTTTACAGCCCCAGAAAATACAAAGGTTTTTGGGACTATTAAACTCAGAATCCCAACAGTGTTGTCTTCCACCCGACAAGTTGTTACATATCCAACAACAGGTGTCTAGGGCAATTGATAAACCATCCATGACCCTTAGACAGGCTATGTCACTTTTAGGATCCCTAACCTCTTGCATTCCCGCTGTCCGTTGGGCCCAGTTCCACACCAGACCGTTACAATCCGAGGTGCTGGTTAATGACAGAATCTTACGGGGGTCCCTGCAGAGTCGGATTACCTTGAGTCCAAAAGCACTCACATCTCTTAAGTGGTGGCTAGTCAGTGAAAATTTATCGGCGGGAGTTCCCTGGGTGTCTCAGGTAACACGTGTGGTAACAACAGATGCTAGCCCTTTGGGTTGGGGAGCACACATGGATGACATGATGGTTCAGGGTCTATGGCCCCCTCCCCTAACATCAGCCTCCTCCAACCAGAAAGAGTTAATGGCAGTAGAGCTTTCGGTGAAAAAATTCCTCATATATGTGCAGGGTCATCATGTCAAGATCCTATCGGACAACCAGGTGGCGGTCGCATACATAAATCATCAGGGTGGAACTCATTCCGAGTCACTGATGAGAGTGGCGGATCGTCTGTTCCAGACAGCAGAAAATCACTTCTTATCCCTAACAGCTCTACACATAAGAGGAAAAGAAAACATCAAGGCGGACTTTCTAAGCCGCAACACCTTGAGGCAAGGGGAGTGGTCCCTAAACAATTGCGTGTTCGATCAGATTGTCCACAAATGGGGACATCCAGAAGTAGATTTATTTGCTACCAGGGACAACCGGAAGACCACAAAATTCTGTTCCCTAAATCCCAGGGAAAATCCTCTGACGGTAGACGCCTTTCTGATCAAATGGGATTTTCAGCTGGCGTATGCATTTCCTCCACTAGGCCTGTTACCCTTAGTAGTTAGGAAGATAAGAGAAGATCGAGCCAGAGTTATATTGATTGCCCCATTCTGGCCCAGAAGGGCCTGGTTCACTTGGCTCAGGATCATGTCAGTGGAGGACCCCTGGGTACTTCCGGACATTCCAGATCTGCTCTACCAGGGTCCGATCAGCCATCCTCAAGTAAAGAATCTCCATTTAACGGCATGGATTTTGAAAGGGCGTTACTAAAAAGCAAAGGGTTCTCCCCGAGTCTAATTGAGACCCTTATGAAAAGTAGAAAGCAAATAACCACAACAATTTACGCTAGAACCTGGCGGAAATTTCTGGCCTCTTCTGATTTTAATTTAGAAGAGGGATTACCTATAAAACAAATCTTAGAATTTCTGCAGAGAGGCTTAGAGCTAGATCTATCCACTAGTACTCTAAGGGTACAGGTCTCGGCCCTAGGGGCTCTATTTTCATGTAACATCGCCAATAATTATTGGATCTCAAGGTTCATTAAAGCATCTATTAGATCTAGACCTATACATAAAGATAGATCTATGCCTTGGGATCTCAACCTAGTACTGTCAGCATTGACTAGAGAGCCGTTTGAACCTTTACAATCAGCTTCAATTAAGGCCCTATCTCTTAAGACAGCTTTTCTTGTGGCAATTACATCTGCCCGTAAAGTGGGAGACATACAAGCGCTCTCCAGGCTTTCCCCTTATACAGAGTTTCTGCCGGATAGAGTAGTCCTCAGACCGGACCCGGCCTATTTACCAAAAGTGTCGTCACGGTTTCACAGGAGATAGTTTTACCATCCTTCCTTCCCAATCCCTCCAACCCTAAAGAAGAACTACTCCATACATTAGATGTTAGGAGATGCCTGCTAGAATACATCTCTATTACTGACACATGGAAGAAAGATGATGCGTTATTTTTATCTTTCCAAAACCCTAGAAAGGGACTCAGGGTATCAAAGTACACACTAGCAAAGTGGATTAGGGAGGCTATCTCTTTGGCTTATACTGCAGGTGGAGGTCCGGCTCCGCAGAATCTGAGGGCGCATTCCACCAGGGCCATGGCTACATCCTGGGCGGAAAAGTCTGGAGTATCAATCGACCAGATATGTAAGGCGGCCACATGGTCATCCCCGTCCACCTTCTTTAAACACTATAGGTTGGATTTGGGGGCTTCCTCTGATCTCACATTCGGGTTAAGGGTGCTACAGGCCATAGTCCCTCCCTAAGGAAGCTTACATCTCTGTAATTCTCTCGTCGTGCTGTCATGGGAGTCCGAGTAAAGCATTAAGCTACTTACTGGTAGCGGCATTTCTCGGAGGCCCATGACAGCACCCTTAGTTCCCTCCCTATTCACATGGGGGTTGCACTCCCTATAAATGTATATATTTCACAATATGATACCAGTTCCAATAGATGTCTGATATTTTGTATATAATCTGTATATAGTGTATATTTTTGTGTACCACTAACCGCGGTAGTCCTCTCAAGACTCTGAAATACAACTGAGGCAAGGGAGAGGTGCCGCCCTTTTGTATCTGTAGGTTTCCTGTTCCTAATGGGCGGATCCCCTCTCTCGTCGTGCTGTCATGGGCCTGCGAGAAATGCCGCTACCAGTAAGTAGCTTAATGCTTTCTCCTCGCAGCTGTCAGCTAAGTGCAGGCACCGAGCAGGTTAGTAACACTATTAGCCTCCGGATTAGCCCCATATATGCAGGTAATAGTGTTTTTCATTCGTTCTCCCGTGACAGCACTACGAGAGAGAGGATCCGCCCTTTAAGGACAGGAAACCTACAGACATAAAAGTGCGGCACCTCTCTCCCGCATCAGTTGGTTTCCTGTCCTTGATGGGTGAACCTCTTACAGAAATACCTGTTGTAGAAAATTTGTCTGATATCCCAGGCCCAGCCGGTTAGGTCAGGCAGCGTTGGTCCCCTGCCTTGGCTAGTGTGGGGTCTCTGGAAGCGCCACAGTGGGTCCAGGGGACTGCAGGATAGTGAGCGGAGCAGGTGGACAAGTATTCGGGTAGGAGTACCAGCTCGTGATGGTTGGCGCCTGAAGACTGCCCTGGAGCTGGCCGGCGGTGTCTGGTGCGTGGTGTGCTCTGGGGTTACGTGATTTTTTTTTTTTTTTTGGTGACAGATTTGTAACTTTCCTGTGACATATCACTTGGTGTCAGAAGATGTAGCTATTGGGGATCACTGCCTCTCCCACAGGAGTGAGTGGGGTTGGGGTCACACAGGCACATAGGGGTCTTGGGGACTCCTGTTCTCAGGATCTTTGGGGGTCCTAGCTGTGTATTTTCCCACCATGAGACCTAAAAATCCAGTCTGGAATTTTTCCTTCTCTAGATTGGAAGTGAAGCAGCTGCAGGAAAAAGTCTTCTCCTCAGATTCCTTCTCCGACCTCGGACTGCATCCACATCTGGTAAGTAAACAGGATATAGCTGAGCTGAGCCTGCGCTATAGCTCTGTGCCTGATTGTACAGCAGCGGCTGCTGTGCCTTATTAGGGAAAGGTTTTCAAGGACCTGATAAAAGAGAATTCTTTAGTTTTCTTTGTCGCCCACATGCTATACCACAATGGGTTTTCTAGTGAGTGGGCGCAGCAGGATAAATGTGCTGCCTCCAGCAGCATCCCCTGATGTTACCTGTTGATTGCCAGTGGACTGTCATTTTGGTGCCACAATCCCTTTAAAGTACAAATTCACCTCTGCTACATCTGCAGTGACAAAATAATTTTATTTAAATTGACCCTAAATCCCTGTCCATCTTTTTATAAACCTCCATTTTATATTTGTTCCTTTAAGGTGGCCACCCTCACAGACGTGTTGGCAATGAGCAGGATGACCAGGTGAGTCTGCACTGTTATGTTACGTTCTTGTATTCCTTTGGATAAACCTTTTAGGTGCTTGATTATCAGAAGATGGGAGATCTTAGGAAAGGTTCAATGGCCAAATGTTCTAAAGGACAGAAATGTCCGAGAAGGATGGGAGATTTTGCAAAATGAAATTCTCACTGCACAATCAGTAACAATCCCCAAATTAGGAAGAATTGGAAGCATTTAAAGAGACCAGGATGGATGAACACCAAACTTAAACATTTGTTAAAAAGGAAAAAATAAATGTACGGTATGTCAAATGGAAAGATGGGGCATTTCTAAAGAACAATATAATGCTGTTTGCAGGGCAAGCATTAAAAGAACTAAAGCCAGTAATTAAGTAAGGCTTACACGGGAGACCAAAAGCAGTAATAAAGTAATTTGGGGGTATGTCAAAAGCAAACGTCAAGTCAAAGATTCTATAGGATTTTTACAGGATGAAAAGGGTCATGGGGTAAAAAATGGTGTTGCCGAAGGCCAAACTTTTAAATTTGCATCTGGATTCTCTAAGAAAGCAATTGTAACATCAACTGATCTTTACGGTGCAATCGAAAGAATAAGACTCCACACTATCTACCGAGTGATAGAGCGGGAACACTGAGCTAATTTAAATGAATATAAATCTGGTCCACATGAATTACATCATAGGTGACTGAATAAGTTAGAAGAGGAAATTGCAGAACCACTAGCCAGAATCTTTTGAAAAATTCTGGAGAATGGGAGAAGTCCCAAAATATTGGAGAAGGGCAAATGTCCCGATCTTCAAAAAAGGAAAGAAGACGGAGCTAGGAAATTACAGGCCAGTGAGCCTTACTTCTATACCAGGAAAGATCTTTGAACAAATTATTAAACAGCACGTATGTAAGTACTTGGATAAGAATACAGTAATTAACCAGAGCCAGCATTGGTTGGTAGCAAACAAGTCATGCCAGACTAATCTAATTTCCTTCTATGATGGAATTACTGACTGGGTGGACAAGGGAAATGTGGTAGATATAGTGTATCCCGACTTCAGCAAAGCATTTTGATAAAGTATGTCATACTATACTTATTGAAAAAATGACCAAGTATGGGACTGACAAGGCTACGGTTAGGTGGATTCATAACTGGCTCAGTGATCATACTCCAAAGGGTGGTAATAAATGGTTGCATATTCAATTGGAAGAGTGTTTCATGTGGGGTACCACAAGGCTCTGTCCTGGGCCCAGTATTCAACATTTTTATAAATGATCTAGATAAGGGAACTGAGGGTAAGCTAATCAAATTTGCAGACAATGCAAAGCTAGGAGGGATAGCTAAAGGTACCTTCACACTAAACGATATCGCTAGCGATCCGTGACGTTGCAGCGTCCTCGCTAGCGATATCGTTCAGTTTGACACGCAGCAGCGATCAGAATCCTGCTGTGATGTCGTTGGTCGGGGCTAGAAGGCCAGAACTTTATTTGGTCGCTGGCTCTCCCGCTGACATCGCTGAATCGGCGTGTGTGACACCGATTCAGTGATGTCTTCGCTGGTAACCAGGGTAAACATCGGGTTACTAAGCGCAGGGCCGCGCTTAGTAACCCGATGTTTACCCTGGTTACCATCCTAAAAGTAAAAAAACCAAACGCTTCATACTTACCTTCCGCTGTCTGTCCCCGGCGCTGTGCTTTCCTGCACTCACTGTGAGCACAGTGGCCGGAAAGCAGAGCGGTGACGTCACCGCTCTGCTTTCCGGCCGCTGTGCTCACAGCCAGTACAGAGAAGCAGAGCGCCGAGGACAGACAGCGGAAGGTAAGTATGAAGCGTTTGTTTTTTTTACTTTTAGGATGGTAACCAGGGTAAACATCGGGTTACTAAGCGCGGCCCTGCGCTTAGTAACCCGATGTTTACCCTGGTTACCGGCATCGTTGGTCGCTGGAGAGCTCTCTGTGTGACAGCTCTCCAGCGACCAAACAGCGACGCTGCAGCGATCCGGATCGTTGTCGGTATCGCTGCAGCGTCGTTTAGTGTGAAGGTACCTTAACACTTGAGAATACAGAGAAAGGTTTCAGAAGGATGTGGATAAGCTTGAATAATGGGCAATTACCAATAGAATGGTTTTTAACAGGGATAAATGCAAGATTCTACATCTGGGCAAGAAAAACAAAAATTACATCTACAGAACGGGAGGAATAGAACGAAGCAACATCACGTGTGAAAAAGACTTGGGTATACTAACAGATTACAGACTGAACATGAGTCAACAGTGTGATGCAGCAGCAAAAACCGCAAACATAGTTCTAGGATGTATTAATTGAAACATAAGAGTATAGAGTCACTAGAAGAAATTATCCCCCTCTATTCCTCCTTGGTCAGGCCTCATCTGGAATACTGTGTTCAGTTCTGGGCCCCACATTTTCAAAAAGACATTGATAAGCTGGAGCAAGTTCAGAGAAAATCTACCAGGATAGTGAGTGGACTACAAAGTATGTCCTACGAGGAACGATTAAAGGATCTGGGAATGTTTAGCTTGCAAAAATGAAGGCTAAGAGGAAACTTAATAGCTGTCTACAAATATCTGAAGGGAGGTCACAGTGTAGACAGATAATCATTATTCTCATTTGCATATGGAAACACGAGAAGCAATGGGATGAAACTGAAAGGGAGAAGATAAAGATTAGATACTAGAAAAACATTTTTGATAATTAGGGTGATTAATAAGTGGAACAGGCTGCCACGAGAGGTGGTGAGTTCTCCTTCAATGGAAGTCTTCAAACAGAGGCTGGATAGACATCTATCCGAGATGGTGTAGTGAATCCTGCATTGAGCAGGGGGTTTGACACGATGACCCTGGAGGTCCCTTCCAACTCTAACATTCTATGATGCAAATGTGGAATATGTTGCTGTTCCTTTTGAATTTTAATGAGACGCACCTCATGATTAGTTAGTTGGCTTTTCTGGATTATCAAATTTCTTATTCAGCTGGATGGAAGATTAAAGACAAGGGTAGACTGAAAAGGGGGGGCAAACAATTTAGAAACCACCAAAAAATAGACCCCCTAAAATATAACCTGTAATGAATAAGTTACAAAATCGCAAAAAAACATATTAGGTGTGTATCCAAATATGCATTTAACAGCCAAGATATATGTAATTTTAGGTGGAACAACCTGTTTAAATGACAAATTCAACTCTGCTACATCTGCATTGGCTGAAATTAAGTTTATTTAAATAATTATATTTTTGATGGTTTCCAAAGGCAGAGGTGTAATGATCTCGGTGGCAGAGGGTGCGACTGAGCCTTGTGGGTTGGGGGCCCGCTGAAGCCAATTTCACCTGGATGTGCGACTCTTTGGCTCCCTGCGCTGCTATACGTGCCACCCGCTAATCAGAGGTCAGCTTGTGATGCGCGGTGCATGGCCGTGATATCATGTACTGTTCATGCTGAGACGCCGAAGTCGGATCCTGTCTATAGAAGAGGAGGCTGTCTGGAGATAACTCTGCCTTACATGAAGGATAGTTACCAGTGTGGTCGCTCTCTGCTCTCCTGATCTCACTGCAGAGCTGTGTGTGATTAATAACTGAGTAACTGACATCTGCAGGTTCTTGGTTTCCATCTCACAGGCAGACAGGGCTGTAATGTCACAATACAGCAGAGCTGTGAGAGCTACAAAAATGTGTTGGCAAGAAGATAAATGTAATTTCTGCTGTTCTGTGTTAGTGACTGGTCTCACACTGGTATCTCTCCTTCATGTATAATAATCCCTGGAGGCAGTCCTCTTCAGGCAGCGTCCTCCCCATTTACAAATAAGAAAAATATGGAATAAGACATCAGATCAGATATCAAGGTATTGAGCTTCCTATGACCTATAAGCCCATACAGACAGCTCAGGAGGGTCGGTGCTACTGACAGATTCCCTTAAAGTGATTGGCCCCACCATGATGCACCGAGCAGCGGGACTTAGTTTGAATAGTCATTCTGTGCTGACATAGTCCATTTAAAAGAGTGGGACCATATGTTATATTAATGTACAAAAGAAGGAACAGACATTGCAGACCATCACTGACGATCACTCTTGTGGTTTTTGATTTGTGTTTTCATGGCAGCGTCCAGAAAATGACAATTCCAGCCCTCCTGTCTGGAAGAGATGCAATGGTTCGGTCACAGACTGGGTCTGGTAGGTTTGGATTAGTCCATTTTCTTATAGGGGGAGTTGTAGAATGGAAGGACGCGTTGCCTTGTGAATGGTGGGAGTTTCAGGTTTTCAGTATTCTAATGTGTATCAATTGCTTGCAATTTTCAGTATCTCTGCTTGGTCATGTTCTGCTCTCATAACATAACCAGGACTGAGTTCAAGGCTTACTGCTGGAGATGTGTCCGTTCCCTGACAGCAAGCAGAGATATTTGAAGAATTGATATACAAAGTATATTAGAAAATAGCCAGACTTATTCTGACTTCTATTATCATGAATGATTGTAATATCCTAGCGCAGTCATTGATATCAACTTTTTGTCTCGCACAGGTAAGACTTTGGCTTATGGCGTTCCCCTAGTGCAAGCACTGCAGGAAGTTACCCCAAAAATCCAGGTGACGACCACTTTATTTAAATTTTGTAACCTACTAAGGCTTAGTAGTTTGTTGCTAAGGAACAGCTTGAGCATGCTGAGAGATGTAGTTCTTCAGCTACAGGCTGAAGAGCACGACACGTGTCCTTTGTTGAATAACTACTATACAGTCTTCTTTCCAACAGCGAAGCGACGGCCCTTACGCCCTTATATTAGTGCCGACGAGAGAGGTAAGAGGCCATAGATGGTATTAGACTAATATACATGGTGTAATGCTGCACATATTTCCTATCATTCACTGTCTCACATTCTTCTTTCTCCCCACAGTTGGCTCTACAGAGTTTCTCCATCATCCAGAAGCTGCTGAAGGTAATAACTCCAAGACCAGATATATAGGAAAGCGACTGCAATACGCCCGAGGCGAGCAAAGTATAGAAATTATCTCAAGTCCCTGTCTACATACATTACTTATTATTATTTATTTATATAGCACCATTGACTCCATGGTGCTGTACATGAGAAGGGGCTACATACAAGTTACAGATATCACTTAAAGTAAACAAACTAAAAATGACAGACTGATACAGAGGGGCGAGGACCCTGCCCTTGCGGGCTTACATTCTACAGGATTATGGGGAAGGAGACAGTAGGTTGGGGGTTACTGCATCTCTGGCGTTGGTGAGGCGGTAGCTTCAGTAGTGGTGAGGAGCCAGCAATGTCAGTGCAGGCTGTAGGCTTTCCTGAAGAGGTGGGTTTTCAGGTTCCGTCTGAAGGATCCGAATGTGATTGATAGTTGGGCGTGTTGGGGCAAAGAATTCCAGAGGATGGGGATATTCGTGAGAAGTCTTGGAGGCAATTGGATGAGGAGCGAATAAGTGTGGAGGAGAGAAGGAGGTCTTGGGAGGACCAGAGATCACGTGAGGGAAGATATCGGGAGGTTAGTTCAGAGATATATGGAGGAGACAGGTTGTGGATGGCTTTGTAGGTCAGTATTAGTAATTTGAACTGGATACGCAGAAGGAATGGGAGCCAGTGAAGAGATTTGCAGAGAGGAGAAGCAGAGGAGTAGCGAGGAGAGAGATGAATTAGTCGGGCAGCAGAGTTAAGGATGGACTGGAGAGGTGCAAGGGTGTTAGCAGGGAGGCCGCAGAAAAGGTTGTTGCAATAGTCAAGGTGGGAGATGATGAGGGCATGCACAAGCATTTTAGTAGATTGACGGTTGAGGAAAGGACGGATTCTGGAGAGGTTTTTGAGCTGGAGGCGACTGGAGGTGTTAGGGTATGTTCACACGTTCAGGATTTCCATCCTTTTTTTTTCCTGACTGTTTTTTAAAAAACTGCAGCTCTTGGCAGAAAACGCAGGTCCTTTTTTTGGTCCTTTTTTGGTCCGTTTTTGATGCGTTTTTTGATGCGTTTTTTGATGCGTTTTTTTGATGCAGTTTTCTAGCCAGAGTCTGTGTGTTTTCTAGGAATTTTTTTAGGGTTAAAATGGCTGAAAATACCCTAACCCTACCCCTAACCCTACCCCTAACCCTACCCCTACCCCTAACCCTACCCCTAACCCTAACCCTACCCCTAACCCTACCCCTAACCCTACCCCTAACCCTACCCCTAACCCTACCCCTACCCCTATTCTAACCTTAGTGAAAAAAAAAAAAAAAAAAATTCTTTATTTTTTTTATTGTCCCTACCTATGGGGGTGACAAAGGGGGGGGGGTGTCATTTACTATTTTTTTTATTTTGATCACTGAGATAGGTTATATCTCAGTGATCAAAATGCACTTTGGAACGAATCTGCCGGCCGGCAGATTCGGCGGGCGCACTGCGCATGCGCCCGCCATTTTGCAAGATGGCGGCGCCCAGGGAGAAGACGGCCGGACGGACACCGGGACGCCGGGTGAGTATAAGGGGGGCATCAGAGCACTGGGGGGGGGGGCATCAGAGCACTGGGGGGGGGCATCGGAGCACTGGGGGGGGGGGCATCGGGGGGCGGGATCGGAACACGGGGGGGGCAGCCACACTCCGCCCACGCACTTCCGCCCGCTCCCCGCACTTCCTGCTGCAGCGGTTCTGCACATCAAACCGCAGTAAAACCCGCAGATATATTTTTGATCTGCGGGTTTTACTGCGGTTTGGACCTCACAATGGAGGTCTATGGGTGCAGAACCGCTGCGGCTCCGGAAAAAGAATTGACATGCTCCTTCTTTTTTCCGGGAGCTATTCAGCGTGTCTTTTTTTTTACAATTTCCGGACCATGTGCACAGTGTGTCCTGTTTTCCATAGGGTACAGTGTACTGTACCCTGCATGGAAAACAGCTGCGGAACCGCAGCGGCAAAACCGCCGCGGTTCCGCGGTAAAAAACGCACTGTGTGAACATGGCCTAAAGAGCTTGGATGTGCGGTTTGAAGGACAGGGCAGAGTCTAAGGTTACTCCGAGGAAGTGGACTTCCGGTACGGGGAAAGCATGATGTCATTGATTGCGATAGATAGATCAGGTGAGGAAGATCTACAGGATGGAGGAAAGATGATGAGTTAAGATTTGTCCACATTGAGTTTGAGGAAGTGAGAGAAGGAGGAGGATATGGCTGATGGGCACTCTGGGATTCTGGACAGCAGAGCGGTGACGTCTGGGCCAGAGAGGTAGATCTGAGTGTCATCAGCATAGAGGTGGTACTGGAATCCATGGGACTTTGCGTTGTCCCAAGCCAAGTGTATAGATTGAGAAGAGTAGGGGTCCTAGAACAGAGCCTTGGGGGACTCCAACAGAGAGAGGGTGAGATGAGGAGGTAGTGGGACAGTGGCAGATGCTGAATGTGCTGTTGCAAAGGTACGAGGAGATCCAGGTAAGGGCGAGGTCTTTGATGCCAAAGGAGGACAGGATCTGTAGTAGGAGGCAGTGGTCAACTGTGTCGAAAGCAGAAGACAGGTCTAGAAGGAGGAGTACAGAGTATTGTCCAATAGCTTTCGCGGTAAGTAGGTCGTTAGTGATTTTGGTCAGGGCTGTCTCAGTTGAGTGATGGGGGCGGAAACCAGATTGGAGATGGTCAAAGAGCCAGTTACATGAGAGGTGGGAGGAAAGTTCAGTGTGGACGTGCTGCTCCAGGAGTTTGGAAGCGAATGGGAGCAGCGATTTGGGCGATAGCTGGACATAGCAGCTGGATCGAGGGTTGGCTTTTAAGGATAGGCGTGATTGTGGCATGTTTGAAAGCAGAAGGGAAGGTGCCAGAAGTTAGTAATAGGTTGAAGAGGTGGCTTAGGATAAGTGTGGTGGTGAGGTTGGGGAGGAGTTTGGATGGGATGGGGTCGAGCGCACAGGTGGTGAGGTGCGATTTGGAGAGGAGACAATTAAGCCCCCCTTCGGTAATGTTTGATAGGGAGGTTATGGGGTTTGGGTATTGGTCTGGTATACAAAGGGGTTGTGGTGGTTGAACAATGAAGACTTGCCTTGTTTGGTTGATCTTATTTTTAAAGTGTGTGGCAAAGTCCTCAGCAGAGATAAGGGAGGTTGGAGGGTGCAGTGGGGGGCGGAGGAGGGAGTTGAAGGTTTTGAATAACTGTTTGGGTTTGTAGGATAGGGAAGATACGAGGGTTGTGAAGTAGGCCTGTTTAGCAGAGGTGAGAGCAGATTTAAAAGCGAGTGTTGCCTGTTTGAATGCAGTGAAGTCGTCTTGCAGGTGTGGTTTTTTTTTTCCAACGCCGCTCCGCAACCCTGGACACTTGCCGGAGCTTTTTAGTGGTGTTATTGTGCCAAGGTTGTCTATTGATATGTCGCACTCTGCATGGACGAGAGGGGCAACTGTGTCAACAGCTAATGCAAGAGTGGCATTGTAGAAAGCAGTGTCTGTGTCGTGGAGTGAGGATATGGATGCCAGTGGTAGGAGAGAGTCAGAGAGTGTATGGGCGTATAGGTGTGCAAGGTTTCTGCAGGGGTGCGCATTTTACTGGACATGGATGACCGGTGAGGAGGACAGGGATGAGAAGGTGAGCAGGTGGTGGTCGGATAGAAGGAGAGGGGAGGTGGTGAAGTTGGATAGAGAGCAGAGACGGGTGAATACAAGGTCTAATGTATGTCCGTCTGTGTGGGTGGCTGAGGAGGACCACTGAGTAAGTCCAAAGGATGAGGTAAGGGACAGAAGTTTGGAGGCTATTGACAGGAGTATCAATGGGGATGTTGAAGTCACCCATGATGATGGTGGGAATGTCAGCAGAGAGAAAGTGGAGAATTGGTCAATAAAGGCAGTGGCTGGGCCTTGAGGTCGGTATATGACGGCCACTTGGAGGTTGGAGGGAGAGTAGATGCGGACAGTGGACTTCAAAATAAGGGAGGGTAGAGGTGGGATTGGGTTAAAGGTGCAGTTAGAAGAAAGGAGAAGACCCACTCCTCCACCATGTTTGTTGCCGGGTCGAGGAGTGTGGGTGAATTGGAGGCCTCCGTAACACAGCGCAGCAGGGGAGGCGGTGTCAGAGTGTGTTAGCCATGTCTGTGAGGCCAAGGAAGGCAAGATTGCGCGAGAGATAAAAAGGTCGTGAATCACGTGAAGCTTATTGCAGATTAAGCGGGCATTGCAGAGTGCTCCAGAGAGAGGGAGCAGGGAGGTGGGCGTCAGGGGCACGGATTTTATGTTGGAAAGATTGCGGTAGTTCATATTAGATAGGGAGCGATAGGAGGGGGTAGGAGTGGGAGGTATGAGCTCTGGGGGTCCCGGGTTGGTAGATATGTCTCCAGCAGTGAGGAAAAGCAGAGAAAGGGAGAGCAGGTGGGAGAAAGAGTGGCCGACTTGTTTTATGTTTTCTTAGGATAGATTTGAGGTTGAGGAGCAGGTCAGCAGAGGAGGACAGGTGGGGAGGGAAGGGGAGATGATGATTAGGTTAGAGAGTGCTGGGGTTTGTGATAGGGAAGGAAAGAGAGGATTAGTGGAGCAAACACTGTAAAGGTACCGTCACACTAAGCGACGCTGCAGCGATACCGACAACGATCCGGATCGCTGCAGCGTCGCTGTTTGGTCGCTGGAGAGCTGTCACACAGACCGCTCTCCAGCGACCAACGATGCTGGTAACCAGGGTAAACATCGGGTTACTAAGCGCAGGGCCGCGCTTAGTAACCCGATGTTTACCCTGGTTACCATCGTTAAAGTAAAAAAAACAACCACTACATACTTACCTACCGCTGTCTGTCCCCGGCGCTGTGCTTCTCTGCTCTGGCTGTGAGCGCCGGGCAGCCGGAAAGCAGAGCGGTGACGTCACCGCTGTGCTTTCCGGCCGCTGTGCTCACAGCCAGAGCAGAGAAGCAGAGCGCCAGGGACAGACAGCGGTAGGTAAGTATGTAGTGGTTGTTTTTTTTACTTTAACGATGGTAACCAGGGTAAACATCGGGTTACTAAGCGCGGCCCTGCGCTTAGTAACCCGATGTTTACCCTGGTTACCAGCGAAGACATCGCTGAATCGGCGTCGCACACGCCAATTCAGCGATGTCAGCGGGAGATCCAGCGACGAAACAAAGTTCTGGACTTTCTTCCCCGACCAGCGATATCACAGCAGGGGCCTGATCGCTGCTGCCTGTCACACTGGACGATATCGCTAGCCAGGACGCTGCAATGTCACGGATCGCTAGCGATATCGTCTAGTGTGACGGTACCTTAAGGGCATAGGTAAACATGGTGAAGGAGTAAGATGGGTTAATAGAAAAGCTAGATTCAAGTAATAAGAAATGCTTATTCAGCAAACATACCCAAAAGAGACAGATCATAGAGTGGGGTCCTGACTCCTGCCGTGACCAACTGCCGTTGAAATAACTGCAGCGTCTATATGCTTAGCTGCGCAATGCTTTGCAACTTATCCTGTGTTATACTCCAGAGCTGCACTCACTCTTCTGCTGGTGCAGTCACTGTGTACATACATTACATTACTGATCCTGTACTGATCCTGAGTTACATCCTGTATTATACCACAGAGCTGCACTCACTATTCTGTTGGTGCAGTCACTGTGTACATACATTGCATTACTAATCCTGAGTTACATCCTGTATTATACCCCAGAGCTGCACTCACTGTTCTGCTGGTGCAGTCACTGTGTACACACATTACATTACTGATCCTGTACTGATCCTGAGTTACATCCTGTATTATACCCAGAGCTGCTCTCACTATTCTGCTGGTGCAGTCACTGTGTACATACATTACTGATTCTGAGTTACATCCTGTATTATACCCCAGAGCTGCACTCACTATTCTGCTGGTGCAGTCACTGTGTACACACATTACATTACTGATCCTGTACTGATCCTGAGTTACATCCTGTATTATACCCAGAGCTGCTCTCACTATTCTGCTGGTGCAGTCACTGTGTACATACATTACTGATTCTGAGTTACATCCTGTATTATACCCCAGAGCTGCACTCACTATTCTGCTGGTGCAGTCACTGTGTACACACATTACATTACTGATCCTGTACTGATCCTGAGTTACATCCTGTATTATACCCAGAGCTGCTCTCACTATTCTGCTGGTGCAGTCACTGTGTACATACATTACTGATTCTGAGTTACATCCTGTATTATACCCCAGAGCTGCACTCACTATTCTGCTGGTGCAGTCACTGTGTACATACATTACATTACTGATCCTGAATTACATCCTGTATTATACCCCAGAGCTGCACTCACTATTCTGCTGGTGCAGTCACTGTGTACATACATTACATTACTGATCCTGAATTACATCCTGTATTATACCCCAGAGCTGCACTCACTATTCTGCTGGTGCAGTCACTGTGTACGTACATTACATTACTTATCCTGAGTTACATCCTGTAGTATGCCCCAGAGCTGCTCACTATTCTGTGCTACTGTAATGCAGTCTTTTATCATGAACACTTGCATTTTGCTGATTTTCAGCCTTTCATGTGGATTGTGCCTGGAGTTTTGATGGGTGGAGAAAAAAGAAAGTCAGAAAAGGCCAGGTAATGTGATTTTTGTTTGTGTCAGGTTCTTTGTTTTTTCCTGATCCAGTGGCCTCTAGGTGGCGCTGTTTTCAGCATTGTCTTCTTTGTGAAGGTTACGGAAGGGCATTAATATTCTGATCTCCACTCCGGGGAGACTGGTCGATCACATCAGGTCCACAAAGAACATTCACTTCACTCACATTCGGTGGCTAGTGGTGGACGAGGCGGACAGGTGAATGAGACTCCGTGATAAGGCAGTCATCCTCCTGCTCCCTGGTGTCTGTCTCCTAACCCCTAAAAAACGATCTGTATTGTCTGTAGGATTCTGGATCTGGGATTTGAGAAGGATCTCACAGCTATCTTGAATGCGCTGAACGCCCAGAGCGAACGGAGGCAGAACGTGCTGCTGTCTGCAACGCTGACCCAGGGTGAGCACCAACCACCCACACAGGACTATATCCCATCATCTTATGTCACTTGTGTCTGATCATGTCCCATGTGATACCGTCTGAAGAGATGCTGTACCTAATCCTATCCCAATTGATACTGTCTGCAGAGATGCTGTACCTAATCCTATCCCAATTGATACTGTCTGCAGAGATGCTGTACCTAATCATATCCCATTTGATACTGTCTGCTGAGCTGTGTATCTAATCCTATCCTGTGTGATACTGTCTGCTAAGTTGCTGTATCTAATCCTATCCTGTGTGACACCGTCTGCTGAGCTGTATCTGAACCTGTCCTCTTTCTCAGGGGTGACTCGTCTGGCTGACATCAGTTTACACTTGCCTGTCGCTGTGTCGGTGACCGCAGACCCTTGCAGTGAGCCGATGCTGGAGGTCACATCCCCGGTGGAGCAGCGAGCTGCGGACATTTCGGGCTTTGCTATCCCGGAACGGCTTCTTCAGCACACGGTGGTGGTTCCCAGTAAGCTGAAGCTGGTTACACTGGCCGCCTTCATACTGGGAAAATGGCAGGTGAGCGTCTGCCATGTTCTACATATCACCCGTAAGCTCATATGTGCGGGGGGCTCCTACTCCGCTCTCTGTACCCGAGAGACATCTAGTTGTGTCTAATTTATATCAGAGTGTGGTATGTCAGTGCGGGATGTCATTCCTGGCCTGTGTATGTATTGTAGGACCCTTATATCAGAATCTGCTGTTATGACTGCTGTGTTTATTCCAGTGTGATCTAAAACCGAAGATGATCGTCTTCTTCCCGAGCTGCGAACTGGTGGAGTTCTATCATACACTGCTGAGCAATGTCCTCCACCTGCAGCAGCGCGAGGGAGACAAGGCAGTGTTCCTGCGACTGCACGGGGGAATGAAGCAAGAGGTAATGGGGGGCTATACAGAGCCTGTGTCACTAGTCATCCCGTTGCCCCTGAGTGTCAGTCATCCCGCCAAAACTACCAATACCACCCCACGCCTGAGTGTCAGCGTCATCATCCCTTCGCTTCCCAGAGTGTCCGTGTGGTCATCCCTTTTTCCAAGTGTTTACATCGTCATCCCATCCCCCTGAGTGTCGTCGTCATCCCGTCCCCCCTAGTCATCATCTTACCTGCACCAATCCACGAGTGACAGCGTCATCATCCCAACTTCCCAGAGTGGCGGCATCCTGTACCCCCCCCCCCCCTGTCAGCGTTGTCATCTTGTCACCCCCACTCCCATGAGTGACAGTGTGGTCATCCCTTTTCCCAAGTGTTGGTGTCGTCATCCCGCCCCCCCAGTCATCATCTTGTCTCCCCCATCCCCGAGTGACAGTGTCCCCACCCCCGCCTTCCCAGAGTGGCGGCAATCTGACACACACACACACACACACACACACACACACACACACACACACACACACAGTCAGCGTCGTCATCTTGTCACCCCCCACTCGCCCTGAGTGACAGTTTCGTCATCCCATCTTCCCAGACTGGCGGCGTCCTGTCCCCCACACACACAAAGACCCTGTCGGCGTCATCTTGTCACCCCCCACCCCCCCATGGGTGACAGTGTCAGCATCCCATCTTCCCAGAGTGGCGGTGTCCCGCTGATACCAGCGAGCAGTAGCAGCAGCTTCCTCCCTGCTTTTCACTCGGCACTATAATCGTCTCATTAGCAGCAGGATTGGTGATGATCGTGTGCTGGAAATGTGCAGCCGCCTCCATCCTTCGCCAGCTGAGGGTCTTTATTGGGTCTAATCCTCCATGACCAGCTGCTCGTTGCCGCCTCCCAGGCAGGTCCGGTCATGGGGGCAATTAGTTCCTGATGTCCTCGCATTAGGAGCTTTAATGAAACTAAACAGAGACCCCCAGATGGCGGCACTCCACCCCACACTAGAAACAAATTAGTAGTATCCTCCCTGTTATTTTAAGCCCCCCACCCTCCACCCATCACCACTCCTCCCAGTAAGTGTTGGGAACATTACAAAGGCACAAATCATCCCCGTAACCGGATCCCTTTAATCTTCCCAGCAGGACCTATACTGGTGCCTCATTCTCTGTCTTGTCCGCGACTTTCCATTTTTAATCCCTTTTCTTCTGAAGAAAATGTATCTCAGTAACTGCGCCCCCTCCACGACCGCTGCGAAATGCGGGGTCGAAATGCGACTCGTCATGGCTGAAAATCTAGAGCGATGGACTCTAGGCCAGAAAACACAAGTGGCTATTACATGCCGTGTCATAGTGTCCGAGAGACCAAGCTAAAGTGTCTGTCACAGGGCGCAAAAAAGGAAATGGTGCTCATGTCAGAGATGTAGGAGAAAATGTGTGCCAACCCTTGTAGAAGGTGAGACTGGCACGGATATATTAATATTCCACGCTCTGTTCTGGGTTACAGGAGAGAACGGACGTTTTCCAGCAGTTTTCGGGGGCCAGGGCTGGGATCCTGCTGTGTACGGTGAGTAGACCTGGCACTGAGCTCCATTGTATGTACCAATGAAGGGCTCCAAACATCTGCATGAAGCCATGGGCACCGAGGAGCTCTGACCTCTCCCTCTTCTACTCTTCCTGGCAGCCAGTGCCTCTTACATTATGGAATTGATATTTGTGCGATTTCCTGACTTATATCTTGGCCTACAGTCTTCTGTCCACACTGTGGAGGCTGACAGAAGACCCTGGGTCAGAGAGCAGGGCCCCTCCTTGCATCGGGCCCTTGTATGCCCTTCATCTCCCCTCCACTGGCAGGAGACGGCTGAGTTTAATTTCCCGTCTTTGCGGCCCTGGCACCGTTCAGCTGCAGCCAGTTTGTGATCGCCATCGTACGGCCGCCAGCCTGCTGCCCGCTACAGAAGGCAGCGCAATTAGCTATCTAATCGTGGCAGCTGCTGATCGGAGAACGTGTGAAGCTTGGAGCGCCCGACCCACCGCCAACTTGTAAATTATAGCCATCTAGAGTAATTAGTGCCGAAAACGGCTTCTCCGGGAGCAGCGCTGATTAACCATTTCAGGGCAGGCGCCATGTCGCCACATCCTTCTATGGGACGGGTATGGCGCCCGGACACGTTGACACGATTAAGTCAAAGATATTGGAACGGGACGGCTGGTAAGTCAAGGATTTGACTGGTTGTAGCTCAGACTTAGTTCTGCTTGCTTGAGCTTCCTCCGCCTGCCCTGGATGGCACAGATGGAAATCAGCTTGCTCAGGTGCCCGCCTGTCAGCCGGATTAAAATGACTCATTTATTTAGCGTGGAAGCACACCCAGTATGGCAGCTAGCAGGGTGAACGTCTCCACCAGAGAGATGGAAGTGGCCGTCCCACCCTTTCTGTCCTGCCAAAAGTCATTATTGCAGAGCATAGCGAGGCCTCAGCAGGGGAGGGTGCCCCGCTGTTACGGCGACAGATTGGGCTGAGTAATAAAGTCAGGCTGAGCCGAGCACGGGAGGCCAAGACTCTTGGCTGGAAGAACCAGAATATGGCAACACGAGTTAACGTGGCTGAGTAAACAGCAAAACATTTCCTAAATGACCTTTTTGCTCCCCCCCCTCCTCTTCCCTCCTCCTCCTCTGATGCCACAGTGAAGATGAGCTGCTGGTAGGCGCCACGCCAAGAACGGGCAAGGTGGAGGCACTAAATTCTGCTGCAGCCTGAGGTTACATGGGAGAAAAGTCAGCTTCACACCATGCAGCAGCAATTTCTAGGCCGTCCTCTGCACATGTTCTGATCAGTAATGCCCATACTATATGGTAGTTATCTGAGCATTGGGATGGCAAAATAGCCATGTTATAGCAGCATTGGTGCAGCTTTTCACCCATTTCATAGCCGCATCGGTACAGTCTTGCACCCATGTTAGTGTCATTGGTACAGCCCTGCACCCATCTCATCGTGGCGTCGGTACAGCCCTGCACCCATCTCATCGCGGCGTCGGTACAGCCCTGCACCCATCTCATCGCTGCATCGGTACAGCCCTGCACCCATCTCATCGCTGCATCGGTACAGCCCTGCACCCATCTCATCGCTGCGTCGGTACAGCCCTGCACCCATCTCATCGCGGCGTCGGTACAGCCCTGCACCCATCTCATCGCGGCGTCGGTACAGCCCTGCACCCATCTCATCGCGGCATCGGCGCAGCCCTGCACGCATCTCATCGCGGTCTCGGCACAGCCCTGCACCCGTCTCATATTGGCATCAGTACAACCCTGTACCCATTTCAGCAAAAACCAAAAGCAATGAACTGGAATATAAGTTGGTGTGCATGCAGCATGTAGGCGCATGTTTACACTGGCCACAAACAGACAAAACACAAGATAAAAACAGTGAGCAAATACCCTGCAGAAAGCAAATAAGTAGTAATAGTGCATGAGAATAATATAGGGTGCCTGGTTAACATAATTTTGATCAAAAAACTTAAACGCCATCCCACCCCATCACGGTGACCCTATTCGGGACGGTCCTAACCTCAAGTATTAAAACCTTACCGTGTGTCTAATAACACATGCGCTTACACCAGGGGTGGGGAATCTTTTTTTTTTTTTTTTTTTTTTTTCTGCCAAGGGCCATTTGGATACTTATACCATCCTTCGGGGGCCGTACAAACTCCACCCACAAAGTACATCCTGATTCTGGCCCTGGTGTCAGGATGTTATCTTTCATTGCATGCCCTTCAGTGTTC
This sequence comes from Ranitomeya imitator, assembly GCF_032444005.1. Lineage (NCBI taxonomy): Eukaryota > Metazoa > Chordata > Amphibia > Anura > Dendrobatidae > Ranitomeya > Ranitomeya imitator. The sequence continues at coordinate 157,394,052 of NC_091283.1, read as the reverse complement.
AGTAGTGATGAGCGAGTATATTTGTTGCCTGGGTTTTTATGACTGCTCGGAGATTACGTTTTCATCGCCTCAGCAGCATGACTTACAGCTATTAGCCAGCTTGACAACATGTGGGGATTGCCTAGAAACCAGGCAACCCCCACATGTACTCAGCCTGGCTAGTAGCTGTAAATCATTTAGTTGTGGTGATGAAAACTAAATCTCCCAACACTAACAAATACTCGGAGGTCACCCAAGCATGCTCGGGGAAAACCTGAGCAACAAGTACACTCGCTCATCACTAGTAGTGAGCATTGTGTGTGTGCTAACAGAGCAAGAAGAAGTTAATGAGCTGGTGGCAATCAAAATACAAATCCTGCCCAAGAATGCATTCCCTGAGAATCTGCTCGGGGGCCTGATAAAAGGTCATTGAGGGCCGTAAGTGGCCTGGGGGCCTGAGGTTCCCCACCACTGGCTTACACGCTGCATACATACAAGCTTAAATTCCAGTTCATTTCTTTCAGTTTTTGTTCCAGGTTTTCTTTTTTTGTGCATATATGTGTGTGGCCTTTCTTTTCCTCGAGTTGGACATCTATAATATAACGCTGGGAGCGTCACTCTGTCCGAAGCCTTTATAGACTGCGCAAGCGCCTGCGCAGTCTGGACCCCACAGAGTGACGCAGCCCAGGAGATCGCGGTATGCGTAAGCACTGAACGCACACCGCGATCTCCAACGGAGAAGCAGGGACGTGCCAGGAGGGTGAGTATAAGCTATATTCACCTGTCCCGTTCCATCGCTGTGCGCCGCTCCGTCTTCCGGGTCCTCTGCCTGTGACGTTCAGTTCAGAGGGCGCGATGATGCGCTTAATGCGCGCCGCCCTCTGACTGAACAGTCACAGCCAGAGGACCCGGAAGACGGAATGGCTCACAGCGCTGGAACGGGACAGGTGACTATAGCAAGTGTCGGGGGCCTGAGCTAGCGGCGACTCCGGCACCTGACCCCCACACCGCGCCGGTGTCCCGCCTGCTCAGGCCCCCCAGCACTCGGCGCCCAGCGACGATAGGCGAGTATGTTTTTTTTTTTTTTTTTTTTTAAATATCGCAGCAGCATTCGGGGCATATAATACTATGGAGCATCTTATGGGGGTCATCAACATTTATGGAGCAGTATACGGGGCATATACTATGGAGCATCTTATGGGGGTCATCAACCATAATGGAGCAGCATACGGGGCATATACTATGGAGCATCTCATGGGGGCCATGAACCATAATGGAGCAGCATATGAGGCATATACTATGGAGCATCTTATGGGGGCCATAAACCATAATGAAGCAGTATACGGGGCATATACTATGGAGCATCTTATGGGGGGCATCAACCATAATGGAGCAGCATATGAGGCATATATTATCGAGCATCTTATGGGGGCCATCAACCATAATGGTGCAGCATATGAGGCATATACTATGGAGCATCTTATGGGGGCCATCGACCATAATGGAGCAGCATATGAGGCATATACTATGGAGCATCTTATGGGAGCCATCAACCTTTATGGAGCAGCGTATGGGGCATATGGATGGGAGCAGCAAATTACAGAATGGTGGCGCAGTATGGGAGCAGCACATGACAGAACGGGGGCGCAGGATGGGAGCAGCACATGACAGGATGGGGACGCAGGATGGAGCAGCACATGACAGGATGGGGGAGCAGCAAATGACAGGATGGCGGCGCAAGATGGTAGCAGCACATGACAAGATTAGGGCGCAGGATGGAAGCAACACATACCAGGATGGAGACCATATACCAATATAAATGCTCGCCACCCGGGCATAGAACGGGTTCAATAGCTAGTTACCATTATATACATAGCTCCCCATTGCTGGGTGTCCATTAGTCAGCGTCTCAGTCGTTGTTTGCCCTTATTCACATTTGTCATTAGAGAAATGAGTTTATGTGTACTAGAGGTTAGGACTGTCCCAAAAAAGGTCACCGTGATGTGCTGGGATGGCTTTTATGTTTTTGGTGGGTTTTTTTTTTGGGGGGGGGGGGGTTGCTAACAATTTTGTTAACCAAGTACCCTATGTTATTTTTATACACTATTGCTATTTATTTACTGCAGGGTATTTATCCATGTCATAGCAGCACCAGTGCTGCCCAGCCCCCATGATACAGCCGGCATCGGTGCAGCCCTTTCCCCATGTCACATTGGCATCGATACTGCCCAGCCTTCATGTCACATTGGCATCGGTGCAGCCTTTTCCCCATGTCCCCATGTCACATTGGCATCGGTGCAGCCCTTTCCCCATGTTACATTGGCATCGGTCTGTGCAGCCCTTTCCCCATGTCACATTGGTATCGGTCGGTGCAACCCTTTCCCCATGTCACATTGGCATTGGTCGGTGCAGCCCTTTCCCCATGTCACATTGGCATCGGTCGGTGCAGCCCTTTCCCCATGTCACATTGGCATCGGTCGGTGCAGCCCTTTCCCCATGTCACATTGGCATTGGTCGGTGCAGCCCTTTCCCCATGTCACATTGGCATTGGTCGGTGCAGCCCTTTCCCCATGTCACATTGGCATTGGTCGGTGCAGCCCTTTCCCCATGTCACATTGGCATTGGTTGGTGCAGCCCTTTCCCCATGTCACATTGGCATTGGTCGGTGCAGCCCTTTCCCCATGTCACATTGGCATTGGTCGGTGCAGCCCTTTCCCCATGTCACATTTGGCATCGGTCGGTGCAGCCCTTTCCCCATGTCACATTGGCATCGGTCGGTGCAGCCCTTTCCCCCATGTCACATTGGCATTGGTCGGTGCAGCCCTTTCCCCCATGTCACATTGGCATCGGTCGGTGCAGCCCTTTCCCCCATGTCACATTGGCATTGGTCGGTGCAGCCCTTTCCCCATGTCACATTGGCATCGGTCGGTGCAGCCCTTTCCCCCATGTCACATTGGCATCGGTCGGTGCAGCCCTTTCCCCATGTCACATTGGCATTGGTCGGTGCAGCCCTTTCCCCATGTCACATTGGCATCGGTCGGTGCAGCCCTTTCCCCATGTCACATTTGGCATTGGTCGGTGCAGCCCTTTCCCCCATGTCACATTGGCATCGGTCGGTGCAGCTCTTTCCCCCATGTCACATTGGCATCGGTCGGTGCAGCCCTTTCCCCCATGTCACATTGGCATCGGTCGGTGCAGCCCTTTCCCCATGTCACATTGGCATCGGTCGGTGCAGCCCTTTCCCCATGTCACATTGGCATCGGTCGGTGCAGCCCTTTCCCCATGTCACATTTGGCATCGGTCGGTGCAGCCCTTTCCCCATGTCACATTTGGCATCGGTCGGTGCAGCCCTTTCCCCATGTCACATTTGGCATCGGTCGGTGCAGCCCTTTCCCCCATGTCACATTTGGCATTGGTCGGTGCAGCCTTTTCCCCATGTCACATTGGCATTGGTGTAGCCCAGCCGCCATATTGCAGCGCCCTCGGTGTCGGTGCAGCCCTTCCCTCATATCACATCAGTCATGTTTTTTTTTTCTTTAATGCAGGATGTTGCTGCTCGGGGACTGGATCTTCCCCAGGTTACCTGGATTGTACAGGTGAGTTCCCTCGTTCTCCATAGTACATTCTTCTATTTTTCAAAGAGCAATTCGCTTTTCTTCTGAAATCCTCTGTGCTGGGTTGAGGGTACTTTCTTTGTTTTCTACTTTAACCTGACATCATGACTCATAATTTGGCAGATCGCCCCCCCTAACCCCCCCCACCCCCCCGACCCCTCACATTCAGTACAAATACTGTGTTGCTGTGAACCACTTAGCGCAGAAAAAATATTCTTTCCCCCCCTTTTTTTTTTTTGTTTCCATTCACAAATTGAATGTCCCATGTGAGTAAGTGATGATTACACCCAGGAAGCGCTGTGTCCTGCAGGGTAGATGGGAAGGCGTCTTGTAGCACCGACATCCCTGCTATAAATTAGTGCTGGCAGCTGAGCGTGTTCCCGCGTGTCCGTATGTACAAACATCTCTGCTGCACATAAACCCGCTGCAGCCATGAGCTGCCCGGTGTCACCTCCACATCCGCCTCCTCAGCGGTGTCTGAGAATAGATGCAGGCAGGGTGAGAGGGAGACATCGGCACAGGACAGCTTCTCTGGAGAGCGGGCCCATTAGCTCCACATCTAGCACGCATTTTGTCTTCACATGTCAGAGCGCAGCGCTCCCCTGACAGCCACATCTGAGCACATCCTTCTTCTCCAGTGCACTGGCGTCTGATAGATTCCTCATGGCTTCATGGGAGAGGCCGGGATCCTGTTATATGTGAGGTAATTAGGGCTCCAAGAATTCATCCCAACAATACGTCATTCACCGCACACTTTTCTCTGCCTGTCATGATATCCATGTCCTGGCTCCACGCTCCAGAACACAGGCTGAAATATGTCTGTCGGTGTCTGCATCTGCCCAAGAAATGAGATGGGACACAGCTTAAAAATGGTCACCATAGATCTAAAAAGGCAATGTGTATGGTCATAATCACTGTGGTACTATTGTGTAGTGTATAAAGTACAATGCTATAATACTGCCCCTATGTGCAAGAATATAACTGCTATATAATACTGTCCCTATGTACAAGAATATAACTACTATAATACTGCCCCCTATGTACAAGAATACTGCTCCTATGTACAAGAATATAACTACTATAATACTGCCCCCTATGTACAAGAATATAACTACTATAATACTGCCCCCTATGTACAAGAATATAACTACTATAATACTGCCCATATGTACAAGAATATACCTACTATAATACTGCCCCCTATGTACAAGAATATAACTACTATAATACTGCCCCCTATGTACAAGAATATAACTACTATAATACTGCCCCCTATGTACAAGAATATAACTACTATAATACTGATCCTATGTACAAGAATATAACTACTATAATACTGCCCCCTATGTACAAGAATATAACTACTATAATACTGCCCCCTATGTACAAGAATATAACTACTATAATACTGCCCCCTATGTACAAGAATATAACTACTATAATACTGCCCCTATGTACAAGAATATAACTACTATAATACTGCCCCCTATGTACAAGAATATAACTACTATAATACTGCCCCCTATGTACAAGAATATAACTACTATAATACTGCCCCCTATGTACAAGAATATAACTACTATAATACTGCCCCCTATGTACAAGAATATAACTACTATAATACTGCCCCCTATGTACAAGAATATAACTACTATAATACTGCCCCCTATGTACAAGAATATAACTACTATAATACTGCCCCCTATGTACAAGAATATAACTACTATAATACTGCCCCCTATGTACAAGAATATAACTACTATAATACTGCCCCCTATGTACAAGACTATAACTACTATAATACTGCCCCCTATGTACAAGAATATAACTACTATAATACTGCCCCCTATGTACAAGAATATAACTACTATAATACTGCCCCCTATGTACAAGAATATAACTACTATAATACTGCCCCCTATGTACAAGAATATAATGTTTTGGGGGGTTATTTTCTATGCTCTGTTCATATTGCTCCTGTGTGAGATTGGTCTCTGTTCATTACATCCCACAGTACAACGCTCCTGCATCTGCTGCAGAATATATCCACCGCGTTGGACGTACCGCCAGGCTCGGCACCCATGGAAACAGTTTGCTCATTCTAATCCCATCAGAGGCTGAATACATTCAAACGTTGGTAAATCACAAGATCAGGTAGGAAACGTGTTAATAGAATCTTGTTTTTGGATTTCAGTACCATTGAAGACCTTTTCATGCTATGGGGGCGTTCTTGACTGCTGAGAGCATTGTATACCTTGATGGCATACATTGTGATGGTATATGGAAGAGCTGCCCCAGACGTGTTCTACAGCCTAGGTGGGCAGCCACAGTTGTCCATATAGAAGGTTATGGGCAATTGTCTTGTCACTCACCTCTATATGGGTAAACTCTGCTCTTCCCATAACTAAATATCATGTTTTAGTTTTTCATATTATCAGAAGCTCATTATTCTTCGAGTTTTCATTCTTCTGCACAATCATAGCATTTTATTCTTGTTCCCAGTGTCTCAGAGATCAAGATGGAAGAGATCTTGTCCAACCTGCTCCTGGAGGACTTCTTGGTAATCCGCAGAGGGAAGGTAAGAAGTTGTACCCTAAAAGTAATCAGATACTATCTTGGGTCACACTTCAATGTAGGGTATCATACATTACACTACATCCTGTATTTTACTCACTATTCTGCTGGTGCAGTCACTGTGTACATACATTACATTACTGATCCTGTACTGATCCTGAGTTACATCCTGTATTATACCCCAGAGCTGCACTCACTATTCTGCTGGTGCAGTCACTGTGTACATACATTACTAATCCTGAGTTACATCCTGTATTATACCCCAGAGCTGCACTCACTATTCTGCTGGTGCAGTCACTGTGTACATACAGTACATTACTGATCCTGAGTTACATCCTGTATTATACCCCAGAGCTGCACTCACTATTCTGCTGGTGCAGTCACTGTGTACATACATTACATTACTGATCCTGAGTTACATCCTGTATTATACCCCAGAGCTGCACTCACTATTCTGCTGGTGCAGTCACTGTGTACATACATTACATTACTGATCCTGTACTGATCCGGAGTTACATCCTGTATTATACCGCAGAGCTGCACTCACTATTCTGCTGGTGCAGTCACTGTGTACATACATTACTAATCCTGAGTTACATCCTGTATTATACCCCAGAGCTGCACTCACTATTCTGCTGGTGCAGTCACTGTGTACATACATTACATTACTGATCCTGAGTTACATCCTGTATTATACCCCAGAGCTGCACTCACTATTCTGCTGGTGCAGTCACTGTGTGTATATATACCTATCCTGTGCATCATCTATAAGAGCGTGCTTGAGTACATTTCAAGGTCCAATTGTGACAGCGGCCACTTGGGCTCTAGGGGGCAGTATAGAGCAGCCATGATGGAGCAGTTACAATGTAGCAGGTGGAAATAGAAGAGCAGTTCCTCCTGGAGCGCTGCAGTTGGGTGAGGGGTGTTCTCATCCCCGCACTTCTCCCCCTCCCTTTGTAATATATTGTCATATTATCACTAATCCCCCAGCAGTTGTGACATTGAGACAAGTCATCTGTCACTTAAGATTGAGCGCTCTTTAATTTTCTGGCGCTCTCGCAGCAGGGCAGGCTTCAATTTGAGGTCTTTATTGGAATTCTTGAAGACTCTCTCGCCTTTTCCTGCAGATCTCAGATCTATTCTGAGCCCTGTTACAGAAAGTCTACAGTAACCAACAGAGGGATTGAGCCGGAGCTTCGGCTCTGTTTATTTAACGCTTTAGCGGGATTCTTTTTCCCGGCTCGCTCACCCCCCGCCCCGGCCGACTGGCTTTCCAATATTACTTTAGCAACTGTTGTGTTCACACAGACCCCCTTTACCTCTCGCCCCCTCTCTGCTGGTCCCCTCTCTTCGTTCTCATTAATCTGCAGATGTTAACAGGAATTGTGGACGAGGAGAAGCGAAGAGGTGGGGAGAGGAGGGAGATGGAGGCGAAGCCGGATTATTTTTTTGTATTTCCTGCGTTATTAAAGTGCTTTAGTTTTAATATCTGTGGATTGTGTCCTCCTGGGGAGATGGGTAACTTGGGCAATTTTGCATTAATATTAAAAAAAAAAAAATAATAATAAAAATGTGAAAAAGCTTCAGTACTTAAAGGGATAGACTCTCACCCAGCAGCAACTACGTGGGAAGATAACTTTTTGCCTAAAATTCAGGTTTATCATGTTAATACAGGGCTGGCGATTCACACTTCAGTCTAAACAGCATTTTTATTTTTTTTTCATTAATTTTATCACATTAAAGGTCTCTGCTTGCTGTCAGTGAATGTGAAACCATCCCAAATTATTGATCATAGATAAAGGTTTGCTACAATTGTATTCAGTTTGGACAATCTAACACATTTAAAAAAATCTCCAACCTCACATCCTGTTTTTTATAAACTGGATGCAACTGTAACAAACCCTCAGCTGTGAAAAGAAAAATAAATAAAATGATTTCACAGGTCTCTAGCCTCTGTAAAAGCTGAGTAGCAACCCCAGGCATAGATTTAATGCTGAAATGGACAGATAGTTTTTAAGAACTCAGGAGGTAGAGAGTTAATTCCTGGTGCTGTCTCAGGAGTGCCCCCCGCCTTCTCCCGTCATATTATTACAGTGTAATTTCTGTTCTTTTACCATTAATATTGGAAGGATTACCCCCGCCGGCCCCAGAGATGAACGCTGTGTCATTATACGGTTATTAAATCTATTCTAAACGCCTTTATTATTCACCCACCTTACTCTCCTGCTTTTAATTTAACCCCCTCTGCTTATTCCCTTACCAACTTCTCCAGAAAACCGGGACATCGGACCCCCAGGCAGTACGGGAGAGGGCTACCGTGTTACAGACAAAGTTTGAGGACTATGTACATGCCAGCGCCGAGACGTCGTTATCTGCAAAGAAGGGTAAGAAATGTCTTCCAGCGTCCTGTATTCTAGTAGTTTTATATTCTTGTATATAGGGGGCAGTATTATAGTAGTTATATTCTTGTACATAGGGGACAGTATTATAGTAGTTACTAGATGGTGGCCCGATTCGAACGCATCGGGTATTCTAGAATATGCATGTCCACGTAGTATATTGCCCAGCCACGTAGTATATTGCCCAGCCACGTAGTATATTGCCCAGCCACGTAGGTATATTGCCCAGCCACGTAGGTATATTGCCCAGCCCACGCAGTATTTAGCAGTGTGGGCACCATATCCCTGTTAAAAAAAAAAATAATAATAATAATTAAAATAAAAAATATTTCTATACTCACCCCTGGGATCCAGCGGAGCTGTGTGATGCGGCCGCCATCTTCCGTTCCCAGGATGCATTGTGAAATTACCCAGATAACTTAGCGGTCTCGCGAGACCGCTAAGTCTTCTGGGTAAGTTCGCAATGCATCTCTGGGAACGGAAGACGGCGGCCGGCGGGAGCTCATCGTCCGACGACGGAGGGTGAGTATAGCAGGTTTTGTGTTTTTTTTTTTATTATTTTAAACATTACATCTTTTTACTATTGATGCTGCATAGGCAGCATCAATAGTAAAAACTTGGTCACACAGGGTTAATAGCAGCGGATACGGAGTGCGGTACCCGCGGCATAACGCGGTCCGCTACCGCCGGTATTAACTCTGTGTGAGCGGTGACTGGAGGGGATTATGGAGCGGGCACTGACTGCAGGGAGCATGGAGCGGAGCGCCGGGGACACTGACTGCGGGTAACATGGAGCGGAGCGCCGGGGACACTGACTGCGGGGAGTATGGAGTGGTGCGCCGGGGACACTGACTGCGGGGAGTATGGAGTGGAGCGCCGGGAACACTGACTGCGGGGAGTATGGAGCGGGCACTGTGACTGTAGGGGAGGGACTAATCGGACTGTGCCCATCGCTGATCGCCATGACAGGCAGCTGCCGAGACCAATCAGCGACGCGGGATTTCCATTACGGAAGTTGAGGACAGAAAGACTGAAGTACCCCTTAGACAAGTGTGTGTGTGTGTGTGTGTGTGTGTGTGTGTGTGTGTGTATATATATATATATAGATATATAGATATATATATATATATAGATAGATATAGATATATATATATATAGATATTCTTGTATATAGGGGGCAGTATTATAGTCGTTAGATTCTTGTACATAGGAGCAGTATTATAGTAGTTATATTCTTGTACATAGGGGGCAGTATTATAGTAGTTATATTCTTGTACATAGGGGACAGTATTATAGTAGTTATATTCCTGTACATAAGGGCAGTATTATAGTAGTTATATTCTTGTACATAGGGGGCAGTATTATAGTAGTTATATTCTTGTACATAGGGGACAGTATTATAGTAGTTATATTCCTGTACATAAGGGCAGTATTATAGTAGTTATATTCTTGTACATGGGGGCAGTATTATAGTAGTTATATTCTTGTACACAGGGAGCAGTATTATAGTAGTTATATTCCTGTACATAAGGGCAGTATTATAGTAGTTATATTCTTGTACATGGGGGCAGTATTATAGTAGTTATATTCTTGTACACAGGGAGCAATATTATAGTAGTTATATTCTTGTACATAGGAGCAGTATTATAGTAGTTATATTCTTGTACACAGGGGGCAGTATTGTAGCAGTTATATTCTTGTACCTTTATAAAATGAGATTGTCAGCTCACCTCCCCCTCTGGTTAATATATCCTCCAGGCTGCACGGATCCACTGGGTGAAGGTTGATATGCATCAAATGGTTTACATCCAGCGCCTCTTTGAACAAATGATCCCAGGAAATCCGAGATTTCTTAAAACATCTATTTATTTCTTCATATTAAAAACAGGTAACACAAAAGGTCAGGCAGTTTGGATACACTCATGATTTAAAAAAAAGGCAGAGACCAACATGTTTCGACCCAGGCAGGTCTTAATCATGGAGTTGCAACTCCATGATTAAGACTGTGTGCACACGTTCAGGATTTTTCGCATTTTTTCGCTATGAAAACGCAACAAAAACGCGTACATTAAGCATCCTATTGTTAGAATGCAATCCGCAATTTTTGTGCACATGTTGCGGTTTTTTTTCAACGGCAGAATCGCATTCTGGAAAAAAATGCAGCATGTTCATTCTTTGTGCGAAATTGCGGGGATTCCGCACACATAGGAATGCATTGATCCGCTTACTTCCCGCATAGGGCTATGCCCACCATGCGGGATGTAAAGGGATCATCTGTGGATGGTACCCAGGGTGGAGGAGAGGAGACTCTCCTCCAGGCCCTGGGAACCATATACCTGTTAAAAAAAGGACTTAAAATAAAAAATCGTGATATTAATAATATATATTCTCACCTTTCGGCGTCCCCGACAGTCTTCCCGCTCCCCGCGATGCTCACGTTCCCAGTAATGCCTTGCGACAATGACCTGTGATGACGTAGCGGTCTCTTGAGACCACACGTCGTCTGGGGTCATTGCCGCGGCGCATTACTGGGAACGGAAGGAAGCTGCCGGGAGCATCGCGAGGAGTGAGAAGGCTACGGTGGACGCCGGAAGATGAGAATATTACGATTTTTCATATTTATTATTTTTAACATTCTATCTTTTTTCTATTGATGCTGCATAGGCAGCATCAATAGTAAAAAGTTGGTCACACTTGCCAAGCACTATGTATGACAAGTGTGACCAACCTGTCAATCAGTTTTCCAAGCGATGCTACAGATCGCTTGGAAAACGCTAGCATTCTGAAAGCTAATTACGCTTTCAAAACGCAAGTGTTTAGCGGGAAAACGCATTCTAATTCCGCATGCGTTTTAACAGTGGCACAGTTGCGGAATTGCCGCAGAAATTTCCGTGGCCATTCCGGACGTGTGCACATAGCCTTAGACCTGTCTGGGTCGAAACTTGTTGGTTTCTATGGCTTTTTTTTCTTTTAATCATGAGTGAAACTGCTTGACCTCTTTTGTTACCTGTTTTTAATATGAACGAATGATACCAGGAAATCCAAGATTTCTTAAAACACCTATTTATTTTTTCAAAGAGGTGCTGGATGTAAACCATTTGATTCTTGTACATAGGGTGCAGTATTACAGTAGTTATATTCTTACACATAGGAGCAGTATTATAGTAGTTATATTCTTGTACCTAGGGGCAGTATTATAGTAGTTATATTCTTGTACATAGGGGGCAGTATTATAGTAGTTATATTCTTGTACATAGGGGCAGTATTATAGTAGTTATATTCTTGTACATAGGGGCATTATTATAGTAGTTATAGTCTTGTACATAGGAGCAGTATTATAGTAGTTATATTCTTGTACATAGGGGCAGTATTATAGTAGTTATAGTCTTGTACATAGGGGCGGTATTATAGTAGTTATATTCTTGTACATAGGGAGCAGTATTATAGTAGTTATATTCTTGTACATAGGGGCATTATTATAGTAGTTATAGTCTTGTACATAGGAGCAGTATTATAGTAGTTATATTCTTGTACATAGGGGCAGTATTATAGTAGTTATAGTCTTGTACATAGGGGCAGTATTATAGTAGTTATATTCTTGTACATAGGGGGCAGTATTATAGTAGTTATATTCTTGTACATAGGGGGCAGTATTAGGCTGTGTGCACACGTTGCGTTTTTTTCGCGGTTTTTCCCGATAAAACCGCTATAAAACCGCAAAAAAAAGCATACAATAAGCATCCCATCATTTAGAATGAATTCCGCATGTTTTGTGCACATGATGCGTTTTTTTCCGCGAAAAAAACACATCGCGGTAAAAACCGCAGCATGTTCATTAATTTTGCGTTGTTTTTTTTTTGCGGATTTCCCACTACAAAATGTATTGGGAAGTGTCCGGAAAAAAACGCGTCAAAAACGCATGCAGATTTCTTGCAGAAAATGTCTGTTTTTTTTCTCAAGAATTTTCTGCGAGAAATCCTGAACGTGTGCACATAGCCTTATAGTAGTTATATTCTTGTACATAGGAGCAGTATTATAGTAGTTATACTCTTGTACATAGGGGGCAGTATTATAGTAGTTATATTCTTGTACATAGGGGGCAGTATTATAGTAGCAGTTATACTCTTGTACATAGGGGCAGTATTATAATAGTTATATTCTTGTACATAGGGGGCAGTATTGTAGCTATATTCTTGTACATAGGTAGCAGTATTATAGTAGTTATATTCTTGTACATAAGGGGCAGTATTGTACTAGCTATATTCTTGTACATAGGGGGCAGTATTATAGTAGTTATATTCTTGTACATAGGGGGCAGTATTGTAGTAGTTATATTCTTGTACATAGGGGGCAGTATTGTAGTAGTTATATTCTTGTACATAGGGGGCAGTATTGTAGCTATATTCTTGTACATAAGGGGCAGTATTATAGTAGTTATATTCTTGTACATAGGGGGCAGTATTGTAGTAGTTATATTCTTGTACATAGGGGGCAGTATTATAGTAGTTATATTCTTGTACATAGGGGCAGTATTATAGTAGTTATATTCTTGTACATATAGGCAGTATTATAGTAGTTATATTCTTGTACATAGGGGGCAGTATAGTAGTAGCTATATTCTTGTACATAGGGGGCAGTATTATAGTAGTTATATTCTTGTACATAGGGGCAGTATTATAGTAGTTATATTCTTGTACATAGGGAGCAGTATTATAGTAGTTATATTCTTGTACATAGGGGGCAGTATTGTAGTAGCTATATTCTCATACGTGGGAGCAGTATTATAGTAGTAACATATTGTCGCTCTGTATACGGATAATGGTGATGACTTCTCTCTGGTGTTTCTGTGTGTTCTGATATGAGGAGCTTCGCTCCATGGCTCAGTGTGCGTCCTCCTTTGTTTATAACCTTCTCACTGATTTCTCCTGGATCTCGCGGCCGTCACTCCAAAATGACACTTTTTACTTTCATTACTGTTCATAAACACCAATATCCGGCAGTGACGGGAGATTACTTCTGAGCTGCCTCTAAGCTCTCTCCACCTGAGCATAGATGGGGGAGAAAGGTGCAGCAGAGGGACATGCGAGGAGGAGCGGAGACGTGTGGCCCGTGGGTGGCCGGCAGTCTCATCACTGCATGTTCTCATTTGGTTCCTGCTAGATACCAGATTATCCGTTGTTCATAGAAATAAGACTCTTTTTACTCACATTGGTTTTCTGCAAGTTAAACTTGGTTATGCAAAGCAGTTGTCACTTCCCATCTCCCACTTCTTAGCAATTCTTACATTATTCAGCATAGGGCGGCAATAGGCAAAGGAGAAAATGCATCTAGAAAGATAATGAAATAGAGGGACCTATTTGATAGGATGTTTCTGATTTGTACTCTTAAACTATTTTCCAGCCCTGCAGTCCTACATTCGCTCTTACGCCACCTACCCGAAGAATCTGAAGCATGTCTTTCATATACGTTCCTTACACCTGGGTCATGTAGCCAAAAGTTTTGGCCTTAGAGACGCACCGCACAACCTGAGCCAGCAGCTGGCAGGAAACCCTAAGAAACAGAAAGCAATGAAGAACAAGAGGTACAAGCCAAGCGACTTCTGACCAGTGCTAATTGTATTCTACTCCAGAGCTGCACTCCCTATTCTACTGGTGCAGTCACTGTGTACATACATTAGTAATCCTGAGTTACATCCTGTATTATACCCCAGAGCTGCACTCACTATTCTGCTGGTGCAGTCACTGTGTACATACATTACATTAGTGATCCTGAGTTACATCCTGTATTATACTCCAGAGCTGCACTCACTATTCTGCTGGTGCAGTCACTGTGTACCTACATTACATTACTGATCCTGTACTGATCCTGAGTTACATCCTGTATTATACCCCAGAGCTGTACTCACTATTCTGCTGGTGCAGTCACTGTGTACATACATTACATTAGTGATCCTGAGTTACATCCTGTATTATACCTTAGAGCTGCACTCACTATTCTGCTGGTGCAGTCACTGTGTACATACATTACATTATTGATCCTGAGTTAAATCCTGTATTATACTCCAGAGCTGCACTCACTATTCTGCTGGTGCAGTCACTGTGTACATACATTACATTACTGATCCTGAGTTACATCCTGTATTATACTCCTGAGCTGCACTCACTATTCTGCTGGTGCAGTCACTGTGTACATACATTACATAACTTATCCTGTCCTGACCCTCAGGGCTGGCATTAGGGGCAGGCAGACCAGGCAGCTGCCTAGGGCCCCTACTCCTCCTCCAGGGGCCCCCAGCCAGTGGCACAGCACGCAGCCGCTATGGGGTCCATGAGTAAGAGGGGTACCTCCCTCACATCGTGCATTCAACTTATCGGCAGCATGGATGCAGATAAAGTTGAAAGCAGTGATGGAGGAGAGCATGTCAGATGACACTTTCTCTCCCATCACTCTTCCTCGGTCTGACTCTGCATGTGCCAGCAGTGGACCTTTTATGAGACACTCTGTAGAAGCCAGAGCAGCGGGTAAATGAGGACTTGTAAGTTTGTGTGTATGCATTATATTGGGGTGTGTGGGGAGACTGCACTATACTGTGTGAGGGGGCTGCATTATACTATGTGGGGGGTTGCGTTACACTCTGGAGGGTACTGCATTATACTGTGTGAGGGGACTGCACTACACTGTGGTGGGGACTGCAGAATACTGTTTATGTGGGGGGCTGCATTATACTGTGGGTGGGGGGCTGCATTATACTGTGGGTGGGGGGCTGCATTATCCTGTGTTAGGGGGCTGCATCATACTGGGTGTGTGGGAGGCTGCATTATACTGGGTGTGTGGGAGGCTGCATTATACTGGGTGTGTGGGAGGCTGCATTATACTGGGTGTGTGGGAGGCTGCATTATACTGGGTGTGTGGGAGGCTGCATTATACTGGGTGTGTGGGAGGCTGCATTATACTGGGTGTGTGGGAGGCTGCATTATACTGGGTGTGTGGGAGGCTGCATTATACTGGGTGTGTGGGAGGCTGCATTATACTGGGTGTGTGGGAGGCTGCATTTTACTGGGTGTGTGGGAGGCTGCATTATACTGGGTGTGTGGGAGGCTGCATTATACTGGGTGTGTGGGAGGCTGCATTATACTGGGTGTGTGGGAGGCTGCATTATACTGGGTGTGTGGGAGGCTGCATTATACTGGGTGTGTGGGAGGCTGCATTATACTGGGTGTGTGGGAGGCTGCATTATACTGGGTGTGTGGGAGGCTGCATTATACTGGGTGTGTGGGAGGCTGCATTATACTGGGTGTGTGGGAGGCTGCATTATACTGGGTGTATGGGGAGGCTGCATTATACTGGGCTTGTGTGGGGGCTGCATTATACTGTGATGGAGGATGCACTATACTCTGTAGGGGCTGCATTAAACTGTGGTGTGGGTGGCTGCATTAAACTGGGCGTGTGTGGGGTGGCTGCATTATACTGGGCATGTGCGTGGGAGCTGCACTATACTGAGTGTGGGGGGGGCTACATTATACTGGGCATGTGTGTGGGGGCTGCACTATACTGGGTGTGGGGGGGTGCTACATTATATTGGGTGTGTGGGGGGGCTGCATTATACTGGGTAGGGGGGCTGCATTATATTCACTATTCTGCTGGTGCAGTCACTGTGTTCATACATTACTTATCCTGTACTGATCCTGAGTTACCTCCTGTACTATACTCCAGAGCTGTACTCACTATTCTGCAGGTGCAGTCACTGTGTACATACATTACATTACTGTTCCTGTCCTGATCCTGAGTTGTATCCTGTATTATACTCCAGAGCTGCACTCACTATTCTGCAGGTGCAGTCACTGTGTACATACATTACTGATCCTGAGTTTCTGCCTGTATTATACCCCAGAGCTAACATCCTCAATAATCAGAACCTCCCACTCCCGTCTCCAAGACTTTTCACGTGCTGCGCCAATTCTTTGGAATGCACTACCCTGGTTAATACGATTAATCCCCACAGCTTTAAGCGTGCCTTAAAAATGCATTTGTTCAGATTGGCCTACTGCCTCAACGCATTAACCCAACTATCCCTGTGTGGCCCATTCAAAAAACATAAAACATAATCCGGTTCCTCGCATCATGTTCTCATACACTTTATGTAGTTAATGGCCCTCTGTGTCTATACTGTTATATACTTAGGCAGTTAACTGGTTCATGCAGCTTTACATGAACACCCGAGCTTTAAGCCCCCGTCAGACAAAGCGAGATCGCTAGCGAGATCGCTGCTGAGTCACAAGTTTTGTGACACAACAGCGACCTCAGTAGCGATCTCGCTATGTGTGACACGTAGCAGCGACCAGGCCCCTGCTGTGAGATCGCTGGTCGTGTCGGAATGGCCTGGGCCATTTTTTGATCGTTGAGGTCCCGCTGGGTAGCACACATCGCTGTGTTTGACACCTTACCAACGACCTCATGACAGGACGTCCCTCACTGAGGTCTGTTAATCGTCATGAAATAGCTGCCATGTGACATCGTTGTACAGGTCGCTACAGGTCGCCGCATCGCTGCTGCGTCGTTGGGGAGATCTCACAGTTTGACATCTCACCAGCGACCACATAGCGACGCAGCAACGATCCCTGACAGGTCGTATCGTTGTCGGGATCGCTGTAGCGTCGCTAAGTGTGACGGGGCCTTTACACTATGGCTGGTCTGAATAACTAAAGCAATTGTTACCATCCACCTCTCGTGTCTCCCTTTTTCCTCATAGATTGTAAGTCTGCGAGCAGGGCCCTCACTCCTCCTGGTATCTGTTTTGCACTGTGATTGTTATGCTGTAATGTCGATTGTCCTCTGTACAAATCCCCTCTATAATTGAAAAGCGCTGCGGAATATGTTGGCGCTGTATAAATACAACTAGATGGTGGCCCGATCGGGTATTCTAGAATATGTATGTAGTTTATTTATGAAGATTTTAGAATAATATATTGAATGCACAGGATTTGGCCGGCCGCGACCAATTAGCGAAGCGTGGTTCAAATCCCGCGCCAATTCATGGCCGGACTGCGCCTGTTGCTGATTGTTCGGCCGGCCACATAGTACATAGCTCGGCCAGCGCAGTGTATAACACGGCCCGCGCAGTGTATAACACGGCCCGCGCAGCCTAGTCCCTTGCACAGCCCGCATCATATCCCTGTTAAAAAAAAGAAATAAAATAAAAAATAGTTATATACTCACCTTCCGTCTGCTCCCGGATCCAAGCGAAGCATTTACCGATGCTCCTCGCCTGCTCCGGTCCCAAGAGTGCATTACGGTCTCGCGAGATGATGACGTAGCAGTCTTGCGAGACCGCTACGTCTTCATCTCACGAGACCGCAATGCATGGACCGGCCACCAGAGCGTCGCGAGGATCAGGAAAGGCCTGGGCTGGATCCGGAAGGTGAGTATATAATGGATTTTTTTTTTTTTTTTATTATTATTATTATTATTTTTAACAGATCTTTTTACTATTGAGGCTGCATAGGCAGCATCAATAGTAAAGAGTTGGTCACACAGGGTTAATAGCAGCGGTAACAAAGTGTTACACCGCGGCATAACGCGGTCCGGTAATGCTGCCATTAACCCTGTGTGAACGCTGACTGGAGGGGATTATAGAGCTGGCACTGACTGCGGGGAGGAAGGAGCGGCCATTTTTCCGCCGGACTGTGCCCGTCGCTGATTGGTCGTGGCTGTTTTGCCGCGACCATTCAGTGACTTGGGATTTCCGTTACAGACAGAAAGACGGAAGTGACCCTTAGACAATTATATAGTAGATTATTATGTTGTTATTGAGGGTTCACAATGTGACCACCTGTGAAGTGCATTACCACAAGTGTCCAGCAGAGGTCGTCTGTGTAGTGTGCCCCTCATTATTGGAGGGGGTGCAGGACAGGACTGGATCAGTCCTAAGGGGGTGGTGGGTTCTGGTCCCTTGAACGTGAAAATCTAATTTTGTCAGACACAATAGACCTTTATTATTAACCCCTCACATGCTGCAGTCCTGTAAATAATTGCTTTTACCTTGTGCCCCCGTTCTGTCCCTATACCCCCACATAAACCGCCATATGGTAACTGTTAGTTGCTCGTCATGCAATATGGTGCCAGCAGCCCCCCAGTTTCACAGACAGGGGTGAACCATTGTCTCATTGAGGCAGATGGAGAACTGGTTGGGACCCCCTTCCCCCGGCCTCCATGCCCCATGACTAGAGGGATTTGTCCCGGGCCTTTATACTGGGAAGAATGGTGTGATTAGCAGATAAGTAGCAGGTTACATAGCGTGGGGTAGGCTCGCCAGGCGCTCTCCTGACTGACGGACGGAGGCATGTCACGCGATTATGCTGACGAGAAGTTGGGGGTCCTGCATGGCTTCTCTTTTTACTCATTAGCCCCAGTGACGTTCCGGCCGCTGAGAACAAGAGCAGCTTCCAGGGCGTGCAGACATGTCACGTTCCACCTCACAAAAGACCATTTACAGGCCCAAAAGAATCATTAAGAGATCATTTAAGGAGATTTCTGGCCAAGTTGTGGTCTCCTCCTGCCGCTCAGGAAATATCCCATTAGACAGTCGCATGAGGGGCAACTCCCTAATCCACTTCTAACACTCAGAAAAGTTACTGGGAGTGTTATGTGGCAACCAAAATGGCCGCCAATTTCCTCAACCGCAAACTGGTTGTGATGCTGCCACATTACCGGACCTGGGAAAGCTGGGTGATCACATTGCAGCGGAGTTCACCGATCTCTCCAGCTGGTGAGGCTGCAGCTACGCTGTGGCATGAAAATCGTCCCGTGGGGTTACGACATGGCATCTACTAATTTTTATTGGGGGTGGATTCCGATCTGATTTTGCCAGCGTCATTTTGGTAGCCACAACGTCACGTTATTAAACAGATGGTTCCTTTTATTTTTGTTCCCGTCGCAGTGTTTGGCGAAACGAGAGCGTATCCGCGACTGTCTGCGTCGTTGTCTCCATCCCCTATAAGCAGGTTAACCGTGAAGGCCAGACCACAATGGCATCAGGTCGGCCCGGCAGCTCCCCCGCAATAAGCGCATTTCATACCCCGTCAGGGCTGAAGGGGGAGCCATTTAATACCCCAATTAAAAAGAGACTTGGGTGTCATAGTGGGGGAGGGGCAGGTAATCCGGACCGTTTCCTAATAATGACTCTGATCTCCAGTCTCTGGGTCCAGAAGGGATTGTGTCCCCATTCTAGCGGCGTGTCCGAGCGCGTTATCGGGTCGCCGGCGTGACATAATCACTATTCAATTAACTGCCTCCCGTGTCAATCATCCACACTTAACCCTATTACTGCTCCATTACAAGCTGTAAACTACAGCTCCCAGCAGGCTTGGCCGACTGTGGGAATAATTGGATATATCAGATTTGCCATTCAGGGCTTTGGAAAAGCTGTGTCAATGTCTTTGGAGGCCCAGCTTTTGCAGAAACTGTATATAATAATTTGGGTAAATTACAGTTCTGGACCATCGGAAAGTCAGGTGATAATACATTTTTCAGAAACAAGTACAAATAGGGCACATTAGGGTGGTGAGCATGGGGTTACAGAGTGGTCCTCCTTTAAAATGGCTTGTGCCTTTTAATTCCCATCCAGCTTTCCTAGACTTCTGAAAGATAAGTCTGCACTATTATGCATCAGTATCCGAGCAAAGGTGTTTTACTGCATAACTAGGCAGATTTGCCATTCAGAGAAATAAGCAGACTTAACCTGACAACTCCTGGGGTGCTATAAAATGACCATTTGGTTGTCACCCCACTTTCCAAGGCTTCTGAAGGGGCACATATGCAGCAGTAATGAAGTGGTGGTCAGTTCTTGCATAATTGGGCAGATTTGTTATTCAGGGTAGTAGGGAAAGTCTGTAATATAACAGTGACCATATCATGGATGTCGGAGAACTGTACAAGTCTCCTGATGGGAAATCAGTATTGTTATTCACTGGTATCGGAGCCAGAAGGATCAGTACACTGAGAATGGACTGACACCCGATAGAAAACTATCACTGAGACTAATATAGGTTGTCACCCAGCTTTCCTAGGGCCAGACGTTAAGAGACCCCAGCATTGAATATTGCACTTTGCAGAAAAGCTAGAAATCTTGACGGTGTTGGAAATTAGGACATTGCTATTTAAGCGTTTTCCTCTTATTCTTTGTCTCACAGGAGCGATGGACACAAGACTTTAAGGACGAAGCAGAGATTCTCCGATCTCCTGACGTCAGAGTTTTCCAGCGGACTCCCTCCCAAACCCAAGAAAATGAAGATGCCTCAGAGTATCGATAAGACGTCTTGAGTTGTGATAGGCGGTCGGAGAACAAACCAAAAATGATTCACCATCACAAAGACTCTGGGGTTCTTGCTTTCTTGGTCCGTGCTCCGTTTCAAGCACTGAAGCCGCTCGACTTTCTCGCCTACGGGTTCATGAATTGAACGCCAGAACTGCAGTGCAGACTGACACTATTCATTCAGATCAATTTGCCTTGCCTCTAGAAGTCAACGGGATTCTCGTTTGTATCAATGGCTGGAGGATAAATTGCAGCACTGCAGGGAGCTTCAGTACCCGATATATAGGCCCTGAGTAATGGATCACTGTATAAACCAGTAAGACTCTGCAGGAAGCTGACACACCAGACTAATTTAGGGAATTATGTATCTATGAATGGAAAAAGGTTTATTTAAAATGTTATAAAGTTTTCTTTTATATACATTTATGACTAGAGAATCTGCTTGTAAACCACACATATGCAACATTAGAGCGGGTCGTCAAGCTGATGTGGCGTGTGAAGACCCCAATAGGAAGCACAAAATCTGGCATCAGTAAAAGAGTTTGTATCTTAAAGCAATGGAATCATTGAATAAGCAGTACGGCCTCGTGTGATGTACTGAGTGACGTCGTCATCCGCGGGGTGTGCTGATCTCGTACCTGGTGACGTCATTATCCGCAGTGTGTGCTGATCTCGTACCTGGTGACGTCGTCATCCGCGGTGTGTGCTGATCTCGTACCTGGTGACGTCGTCATCCGCAGTGTGTGCTGATCTCGTACCTGGTGACGTCATCATCCGCGGTGTGTGCTGATCTCGTACCTGGTGACGTCCTCATCCGCGGCGTGTGCTGATCTCGTACCTGGTGACGTCGTCATCCGCGGTGTGTGCTGATCTCATACCTGGTGACGTCGTCATCCGCAGTGTGTGCTGATCTCTTACCTGGTGACGTCATCATCCGCGGTGTGTGCTGATCTCGTACTTGGTGACGTCATCCGCGGTGTGTGCTGATGTCGTACCTGGTGACGTCGTCATCCTCGATGTGTGCTGATCTCGTACCTGGTGACATCATCCGTGGTGCGTGCTGATCTCGTACCTGGTGACGTCGTCCGCGGTGTGTGCTGATGTCGTACCTGTTTACGTCGTCATCCTCGATGTGTGCTGATCTCGTACCTGGTGACGTCATCCGCGGTGTGTGCTGATCTCGTCCCCTGGTGACGTCCTCATCCGTGGTGCGTGCTGATCTCGTACCTGGTGATGTCATCATGTATGAAGTATGATGATCTTCTGTGTTATGTCATCATCTGTGATTTATACTGATGTTATAGTGTCCTCAGCACAGTCTATTTCTTCTGTACAGGATAATGTCATATTTAGCAGCACATGACCTCTTTAGCAGTTGATAATGGCTGATGATGTCCCATCTCTCCTCTCCCAGGCCCGTCCATCCTCCGTTCCTCTGTTGGAGGTGTAGCCTCCTGTGTAATCCTAGCCCTGACGGCAGCCTCCTCTCTGCTGGGTCCCTTTGTGGCAGGACTGGGAGTCACATCAGACGTCTCCTCAATTGTCTTCTGTCACCAAGAGAATAAAAGACGATCGCTCATAAAGATGTTGCTGTGTCGCGGGGTTCCTGTGTCTCACGTTACTCGCCATTGTTGTGTATTTCCCAGAGCCGCCGAAACCTAAGAAAAGATTGTGAGTGAAACGTACGACTGCTGAGTGCACACAGCCACTTGGTTCAGGAGACCGATCCAACAGGCGCTGCCGTACGTCACGGTACAACCCGGAAATCAAAGTCGTCCGTTCACTTATTTCCCTAAAAATGCATATTTTACGAAATGTAATAGGGTATACTTTAGCCAAATTTTTGTAATGTGACAAACTTTCTAACAGAACAACTGTCCTCCGGTGGCCGCCTTATAGCATCCATATTGCTGGCACATGACCCTGATGAAGGGTTAAGGCCGGCAGACAAGGTCCCAGATTATGCCCACATTTTAAACTGACCTAAGGCTATGTGCACACATTCAGGATTTCTTGCAGAAAATTCCTGAGAAAAACCTGACATTTTCTGCAAGAAATCTGCATGCGTTTTTTGCCGCGGTTTTAATGCGTTTTTTTTCTGGACATTTCCCAATGCATTTTATAGTGGGAAATCCACACAAAAAACGCAAAATTAATGAACATGCTGTGTTTTTTACCGCGATGCGTTTTTTTTTTTTCACGGAAAAAAAGCATGTACACAAAACATGCGGAATTCATTCTAAAAGTTGGGATGCTTTTTTGCGGTTTTATAGCGTTTTTATCACGAAAAAACGCAAAAAAAAGACGTGAAAACAACGTGTGCACACAGCCTAAGGATATGTGCACATGTTGCAGATCTGCAGCTTTTTTTTCCGCGCAGAAACGCTGCAGATCTGCAAGTGATTTACAATACAATGTAAATCAATGGCAAAGAAAACAAAATGCTGTGCTAATGGTGTAGAAAAATCTGCACAGAAAACGCAGCAGATTAAAAAAAGGAGCATGTCACTTCTTTTTGCAGATCTGCTGCATTTCTGCACCCAGTCCATAATCGAAATCTGCAACGTGTGCACATACCAAAAAAAGGCGCAGATTCTGACCTGCGTTTTCTGCCAAGAAATGCAGAATCTGCACACAGTCAAATCTGCAACGTGTGCACGTAGCCTAATACTAAAGAAAGGTTTGGTGCAAGATTTGTCGTCATGGCGGCCATGTATATTGCAGCACGGTCAGGTTATCACCCACTAGCAGCGCCAGCCCGACCCATCTAGTGATGAGCGAACGTGCTCTAATAAGGTGTTATATGAGCATGCTTGGATGTTATCCGAGTATCTTCGGCGTGCACGGATAATATGTTCAGGTCCCCGCGGCTGCATGTTTTACGGCTGTTAGACAGCAGTAACACATGCACGGATTGTCTAACAGCAGCGAATCGGGGATTACTTAACAGGCACAAAACATGCAGCCGCGGGGACCCGAACATATTATTGGTGCACGCCGAAGACACTCAGATAATGCCTTATCCCAGCACGCTTGCTCAACTCTTGTCCCCTTTTAAAAAAAAAATAAAATGCAGCTGAATCCTATGCAAACTGCAAATTATCTAACTGGGGGGTTCTTAATATGGATTTGATGTCGCAGCCCCCCTCCAAGGTGATTTACATGAGACCGGTTTCTTTAACATTCCGTAAAGTGTCTCTCCGAGGTACGAAGGAAATTAAATATTGGTGGATTCTTGTTTTTTTTCTGATTTCCATTTTGTCTGTTTAATGTGCAACGAGCTGCGGGCGTCTCAGATCCGCAGCCCCCACCCACAAGTCGTCTTTGATAGATTTTTAATATGATTTTAAGGAGTTTTGTTTGGCGTCTTTCTTATTCAATGAGATTAATCTAAACCACTTATCCCTCGGGTTTAAGTCGATCCATGTTGGATTTTTTTTTTTTTTTTTTTTTTTCATGAAGTTTTTTTTTTTTTGGCGCGACTGCATATGTTGTACGCCGGCTGCTGTATATATACTTGTCTGTCAGTTCATTAACCCCCGATCCGGAGGACAATCCTCTCTCTCTCTCCCATATCCATGGCAAAGGATTTAGCCCAGGCCCTTTCACATGCAAAAATCGACGCTGATCACAAAGGAATGAGCCTTATCGACTTAATTAGTTGCTGCGCATTTCCCCAAAAAAATAGTAATAATACCCACTAGTCCCATTAATATGAAAGAGGCCCAGGGAAAAAGACCAACGAAAGGTTAATAGAATTGGCAAACAAGATGGAGGGGGGGGGGGGGAAGAAGCAAAAAGTGGCAGAGCAAGTCAGGACTAGGTTGTGCTAGACCAAATCCAGAATGAAGATTGTGGGGGGAAATGGTAAGAAATCCAAACGTTAATTAAAATGTTATATTGGGTTGGTTGATGCTTTAAAATAGCGGGACTTGTTTTTTAATAAATATTTTTAGATGTATGTTTTAAGTTCTAAAATTCATTTTAAGACCAAACTTTCACAGTGCAGATGCTAATAAATATGTAAACATCAATTTCATATTTTTTTTTCTTCCACTCACCCCCACCAAGAATTCTGGAATAAAACTCTTGAAAATATGGTAAGACATCTGGGTTTCTTTTAGCCTGTCTTGGGCCAGCTCTGCTAACTAATTTGAAAATCGGGGGCGAAGCTTAGCCAGGAGGATTGTGGCTGAAAAAATAATCATCATTTATGGCAGGAAAGTGAAGGTCATCAATGTTGTAATTTAGTCTCTGATTGCGGTGGCGCAGGGCAACTAAGGGTGCGCACATTGCGGATTTTGCTGCGGATCTGCAGCAGTTTTCCATGCGTTGTACAGTACCATGTAAACCTATGGGAAACCAAATCCGCAGTGCACATGCTGCAGAAAAAAAACGCGCGGAAACGCAGCGGCGTTTTTTCTGCAGCATGTCAATTCTTTGTGCGGATTCCTCAGCGGTTTACACCTGCTCCTCAATAGGAATCCGCATGAAAACCACGGTAAATCCGGGGGTAATCCACAGTGCAAAAACAGCGGAAAAATCCGCAACGTGGGCACATACCCAAAAAGGTGCGCCAAACTCATTAATAGGCACACTTACTCCAGGCTTGATTAAGCATGCTTGATGAATCGGGACCTTAAGTTATTTTTTTAAATATAAAATATATATATCGGCAAATTGGAAATAATAAATTTAAAATGTTTTGTTTTTTTTTATTGCTAAAGTGGTTTGGGTTTTGTCGCCTTTTTTGGTTTTGCAAAGGTAAAGTCATAAAGATCTGGATGATCGTGGACATTTCCTTTTTACGCATTACTCGTGTGTTGATACCTGCTGATATTCCAGTACAGGTATACTAAGTCATTGCTATGTTATCAGTTTCCTTCTCTTGTAGGAATTGTCCCATGCCCTCTACCCACCAGTCATTGTGGCCATAGTTGTCGTCACCCAGCTTTTCCTGAAACTGATGTGACAGGACTTTTTTTTTTGTAATAGTTGAAATGCAATTTTCTATGCTGCACGATATTTACAAAGTAGGGGCATTTTTTTTTTTTTTTTTTACAGAAGGACGATGTGCGGAGAGGTCTTCACCGTTGTCTTCCTCGCTGACACCGCCACAAGGCCCAATGCGTCCCTCCCAGGAGATTTTGTTCCTCCTTGTCCGAGGCCTGAGAATGGCTCGCCTGTCTGAGAGGTCACTTAGACCTGCGTGGCTCATAGACAAAGCTGATCCTCTCTGCCCTTTATGTGCCAGTGAGGATGGGGGGAAGGGGGTTACCCTGCGTGTGTGAATAGGCCCCGCTGTCCATCTGTTGGCTGCCTGCACTGGCCGCCGCTTCCAGTCTGTCCCAGTCACCAGCTGCTGGTACACTGGCTGTCACTGAGCCAGCCACACTTTAAAGGGATGGAAACCACCCATGGAAACCACCCATCCTGCAAAGTGACCATTTAAATCACTTAAACAATTATACAGGGGGGTGATTAGCATTAATAATTCATCCTGATTTCTGGTAACAATGCAGAGGTGCAAGGGGGCCCCTTCCTGTCTAAAATGGCCACCGGGCAGGGAGGGGGCAGGATGGCCATTGTCCTTGCATACCAGCATGCAGATGTGCAACTATGGTGCTGAAAGGATCAGTTCAGACCATAGTTACAGGAGAGGGGTCCCAAAGACACCGGAACCCCCTAGAGATAGAAAGCCCCAAGGGTTAACTGATGGGACTGGAAACAACTTGAGATGTGGGACCAGGTACAGACTGGGGCTGAAATTCAGAGTCAAAAGAAAGTCAAAACCGCACCCTTTTCTTTATAGATTGAAGGTCTCAGCAGACACAAGGAAGTACGTCCAAACCAGGGAACCCATCCCGGACCGTACCAAGACCACAAAGAACAAAAAGCGCCACAATGGATGGTGAAAAAAATAAGAGCTTACATTTATTCTGCCTCCTGTAGCGACGTTTCGGTCAATAGTGCTTGATAAAGGTCTGTTGACCGAAACGTCGCTACAGGAGGCAGAATAAATACATAGTAACATAGTAACATAGTTAGTAAGGCCGAAAAAAGACATTTGTCCATCCAGTTCAGCCTATATTCCATCATAATAAATACCCAGATCTACGTCCTTCTACAGAACCTAATAATTGTATGATACAATATTGTTCTGCTCCAGGAAGACATCCAGGCCTCTCTTGAACCCCTCGACTGAGTTCGCCATCACCACCTCCTCAGGCAAGCAATTCCAGATTCTCACTGCCCTAACAGTAAAGAATCCTCTTCTATGTTGGTGGAAAAACCTTCTCTCCTCCAGACGCAAAGAATGCCCCCTTGTGCCCGTCACCTTCCTTGGTATAAACAGATCCTCAGCGAGATATTTGTATTGTCCCCTTATATACTTATACATGGATATTAGATCGCCCCTCAGTCGTCTTTTTTCTAGACTAAATAATCCTAATTTCGCTAATCTATCTGGGTATTGTAGTTCTCCCATCCCCTTTATTAATTTTGTTGCCCTCCTTTGTACTCTCTCTAGTTCCATTATATCCTTCCAGAGCACCGGTGCCCAAAACTGGACACAGTACTCCATGTGCGGTCTAACTAGGGATTTGTACAGAGGCAGTATAATGCTCTCATCATGTGTATCCAGACCTCTTTTAATGCACCCCATGATCCTGTTTGCCTTGGCAGCTGCTGCCTGGCACTGGCTGCTCCAGGTAAGTTTATCATTAACTAGGATCCCCAAGTCCTTCTCCCTGTCAGATTTACCCAGTGGTTTCCCGTTCAGTGTGTAATGGTGATATTGATTCCCTCTTCCCATGTGTATAACCTTACATTTATCATTGTTAAACCTCATCTGCCACCTTTCAGCCCAAGTTTCCAACTTATCCAGATCCATCTGTAGCAGAATACTATCTTCTCTTGTATTAACTGCTTTACATAGTTTTGTATCATCTGCAAATATCGATATTTTACTGTGTAAACCTTCTACCAGATCATTAATGAATATGTTGAAGAGAACAGGTCCCAATACTGACCCCTGCGGTACCCCACTGGTCACAGCGACCCAGTTAGAGACTATACCATTTATAACCACCCTCTGCTTTCTATCACTAAGCCAGTTACTAACCCATTTACACACATTTTCCCCCAGACCAAGCATTCTCATTTTGTGTACCAACCTCTTGTGCGGCACGGTATCAAACGCTTTGGAAAAATCGAGATATACCACGTCCAATGACTCACCGTGGTCCAGTCTATAGCTTACCTCTTCATAAAAACTGATTAGATTGGTTTGACAGGAGCGATTTCTCATAAACCCATGCTGATATGGAGTTAAACAGTTATTCTCATTGAGATAATCCAGAATAACATCCCTCAGAAACCCTTCAAATATTTTACCAACAATAGAGGTTAGACTTACTGGCCTATAATTTCCAGGTTCACTTTTAGAGCCCTTTTTGAATATTGGCACCACATTTGCTATGCGCCAGTCCTGCGGAACAGACCCTGTCGCTATAGAGTCACTAAAAATAAGAAATAATGGTTTATCTATTACATTACTTAGTTCTCTTAGTACTCGTGGGTGTATGCCATCCGGACCCGGAGATTTATCTATTTTAATCTTATTTAGCCGGTTTCGCACCTCTTCTTGGGTTAGATTGGTGACCCTTAATATAGGGTTTTCATTGTTTCTTGGGATTTCACCTAGCATTTCATTTTCCACCGTGAATACCGTGGAGAAGAAGGTGTTTAATATGTTAGCTTTTTCCTCGTCATCTACAACCATTCTTTCCTCACTATTTTTTAAGGGGCCTACATTTTCAGTTTTTATTCTTTTACTATTGATATAGTTGAAGAACAGTTTGGGATTAGTTTTACTCTCCTTAGCAATGTGCTTCTCTGTTTCCTTTTTGGCAGCTTTAATTAGTTTTTTAGATAAAGTATTTTTCTCCCTATAGTTTTTTAGAGCTTCAATGGTGCCATCATGTAAGCTCTTATTTTTTCACCATCCATTGTGGCGCTGTCTTTTTGTTCTTTGTGGTCTTGGGTGTTGTGAATTCAGCTTTTGGGCTCCCTCCGGTGGTTGTAGAGGGTAATGCAGTTGTGCCTGGACTGCAGGATTGGACAGGTGTATCTACTAATTGCAAAACTGACTGGGGTATATAGCTTTGCAGGACTCTTTAGTCCCTGCCAGTTGTCCATTGTTTTTGGAGGATTCACTTCCCTGCTGGTCTCTCCAGTTTGCTGTGCTTTTCTACAAAGATAAGTCCTGGCTTTGTTTTTGCTGTCCACCTGCTGTGGACCTTATAGTTCTGTGCATATTCATGTTTCTGTCTTGCCCAGCTTTGTCTGTGAAGGATTTTTTGCAGCCAAGCGGTGTCTCTGGAGATGCATATATACCCCCCATGTCTTTAGTCAGATGTGGTGATTTGTATTTTCTGTGGTGGATATTTTCTAGTGTTTTAATACTGACCGCATAGTACTCTGTTCTATTCTTTCTTTTTAGCTAGTATGGCCTCCTATGCTAAAATCTGATTTCATATCTGCGTATGTTATTTCCCTCTCCTCTCAGTCAATATTTTGGGGGGGCTATCTATCCTTTGGGGATTTTCTCTGAGGCAAGATAGGTTTCCTGTTTCTGTCTTTAGGGGTAGTTAGATCTTAGGCTGTGTCGAGGGGTCTAGGGAGTGTTAGGTACCCCCCTCGGCTACTTCTAGTTGCGCTGCTAGGTTCAGGGTTTGCGGTCAGTACAAGGATCACCTTCTCCAGAGTCAGTCTCATGCTGCTCCTAGGCCACCAGATCATAACACTTGGGGCTGAAATTCAGTCCTGGCATTTGGAATCACACAGGCCCATGTTGTCCCTTTCCCCATGAACCAGATGGGATATATTACTAATATTACTCTGGATGGAGGAAAGCAAGATTTACTACAAGGCCAATATTTCTAATGATACCCGTGACCTGCTGGAGTAAGTGACGGAGTCAGTGACTTTGTGCTCCATCACAACAGTTAACAGTATGGGAGTCTTGAGAACACAGATTATGTTAACAACGTAGCAGACAAGGCGGCCCACGACCAGACAGGCCCTTCTGGCATTTGCCAGACTTGCCAGTCCGGCCCTGTGTGTGACCCAAAACTAAACCGAAGGGACAAGAACCCGCTGGAGTTGGGGGTCCAAATAAGTGTCCAAAACTGAATGGGGCTGGGCGGTTGGGCCCAAAGACAAACCAAGGGGACCAGAACCCACTAGGGCCATGGACCCCAAAGACAAGGGGTTCAGAAACCCCTAAGGATAGCAGGCCACTAACACAAACCAATGGGTCTAGAACCCACAGTGTGTGTGTGTGTGTGTGTGTGTGTGTGTGTATGTGTATATATATATATATATATATATATATATATATATATACTGTACACAGTACAGTATATATATATATATATTATCCCTTGCTGATTTTCTATAATTTTAGGGGTAGTTTAATTTTAACATTGAGATATAGAATATCAAAAATTAAATCCAGAAAAATCACATTGTATAAATTTTACTTGCATTTTGCAGTGATAAATAAATATTTGATCCTTCTATTACGCAATACTTGGTGGCAAAACCCTTGTTGGCAAGCACCGCAGTCAGACGCTTTTTGTAGTTGATGATGAGGTTTGCGCACATGTCAGGAGGAATTTTGGTCCAGTCCTCTTTTCAGATCATCTCTAAATCATTAAAGGGAATCTGTCACCTGAATTTGGCGGGCTATGTAAATGGCCTGTTTTCGGTCCGACAGCCAGTGTTTCGTCTTTTTTCCTCCACCCCATCCTTCCCCGCTGTCCGCAATATTTTCCGGAATTGGAGTAGGTGTCCTCCATAGTTCGCGCGTGCTCAATGCAATCTTATCTCGCGCAGTATGCTTTGCCCATCTGCCTGCAAAGCCGAAAAGCATTACTGTGCATGCGCCTGTGCACTATGTCCCAAAACACAGAGAAATACTTCTGGAACATAGTGCGCCGGCGCATGCGCAGTAATGCTTTTCGGCTTTGCCCACAGATTGGCAAAGCATACTGCGCAAGACAAGATTGTATTGCGTATGCGCGAACTATGGAGGACACCTACTCCAATTCCGGAAAATATTGCGGACAGCGGGGAAGGATGCGGTGGAGGAAAAAAGAAGAAACACCGGCCATCGGACTGAAAACAGGGCATTGACATAGCCCGCCAAATTCAGGTGACCAATTCCCTTTAAGATTCTGAGTCTGTTGCCTGGCAACTCAGAGCTTCAACTCCCTCCATAAGTTTTCTATGGGATTAAGGTCAGGAGACTGGCTAGGCCACTCCATGACCTTAATGTGCTTCTTTTTGAGCCACTCCTTTGTTGCCTTGGCTGTATGTTTTGGGTCATTGGCTTGCTGGAAGACCCAGCCACGACCCATTTTTAATGTCATGGCGGAGGGAAGGAAGTTGTCACACAATAATTCATATACAAGTGCGGGCACTTCTTTGCATGTAGTGCTACCGTTTGCCATGCTTGTTTAACCCTTTTAACACAAGGGTGGTTTGCATGTTAATGACCAGTGTAACTTTATGTGGTTATAACTCTGGAACGCTTCAATGGATCCCGGTGATTCTGACACTGTTTTCTCATGACATATTGCACTTCATGATAGTGGTAAATTAGGTAAATTATATTCGATAAGACTCACATTTATTTGTGAAAAACATATGAAGTCACTTTGAGGGATCTATATGGTAGAAGATACCCAAAAGTGACACCATTCTAAAAACTGCACCCCTCAAGATGCACAAAACCACATTCAATAAGTTTATTAACCCTTCAGGTGCTTCACAGGAATTTTTGGAATTTGGAAAAAACACATTAAACTTTTTTTTTTTTTTTTTAACAAGGGTAAGGAAAAATGGACCCCACATTTTTTGTGCAATTTCTCCTGGTCATGCTGATACCCCATATGAGGGAGGAAACTACTGTTTGAACGCCCGGCAGGGTTCGGAAGGCGCCATTTTACTTTTTGAATGTAAAATTTCCTGGAATCATTGGCGGACGTCATATCCCATTTGAAGAGCCCCTGATGTGCCCAAACAGTCGAAACCTCCCCCACCCCCACAAGTGACCCAATTTTGGAAACTAGACCCCTCACGGAATGCAGTGGTGAGTACCATGAACCCCCTGGTGCTTCACAGAAGTCAACGTTGAGACAAGGAAATAAAATCCATTTTCCTCAAAAAAATTTATTTTTGCCCCAAATTGTGCATTTTCATAAAGGTAACAGGAGAAATTGCATAATACAAATTGATGTGCAATGTCTCCTGAGTACGCCGATACCCCATATGTAGGGGAATACTACTTTTGAGGCACAGTGCAAAGCTCAGAAGGGAAGAGGTGCCATATTGGAGTTCAGATCTTGCTGGAATGGTTTGAGGGTGCCATGTCACATTGCCAGAGCCCCTGAGGTGCCAGAACAACAGAAACCCCCCATATGTGAACTCATTTTACAAACTACACTCCCCAATGAATTCATCTAGTGGTGCAGTGACCATATTGACACCACATGTGCCTCACAATTTTATACCACTAAGTGGTGAAGAAAGAATAAATTACATTTTCACCACTAAAATGTTTTAGTTTTTAATTTTTGTAAGTGCGAATAGGAATTTTTCTTACTACACACTGAGGTCCATTTTTTCCTGAGTGCACCAATACCCTACATGTAATCGGGAAATATTTTTCAGGCACAGTGCAAAGCTCAGAAGGCAAGCAGAGACAGATATTACTGTTATGGTTTGCAGGTGCCAAGACCCACTGGGAGAGCCCATGAGGTGCCAGAACAGCAGAAACCCCCCCCCCCCCCCCCATAAGTTAACCCATTTTACAAATTTCACCTCTCAATGAATTTATCTAGGGGAGCAGTGTTCATATTGACACCATGGGTGTGTCACAGAATTTTATACCATTGGGCATTAAAAACAAAATAACTACATTTTTACCACCAACATTTTGTTTTAGCCCCAGATTTTACGTCTTCGCACAGGAAGTTGGTAAAAATGGACCAAAATGTGTCCCACAATTTCTACTCAACGGCAATACCCCATATGTGGCTATACAGTACTACCTAGCCATACGGAGATACTCGCGAGCAATAGAGGGCTATTTGCCTCCTGGAGCGCAGATTTTCCTACAACAGTTTGAACTCCATATACAGAGCTCCTAATTGCTAGAAAAGCAGGATACCCACCTGAAGTGACCCCATTTGGGAAACTATACTAATTGGGGAATTTATCTACAGGTGTAGTGACTATTTTGACTAAAGGGTATTTTCCAGAAACGAGCAGTAATGAATGTTGTTGAGTGCAGACTGCCGTTGTAGTCACCAGTATGTTATGCCCAGCTTGTGCTTCTGAACACATGCGCCCGTAAGTTTGGCATTTCTTAAGCGAAGAGAGCTCTCCTAACGTGGACGCTATATGTGGTTTAGTTACACTGTGGAGCTCAGAAGGGAGGGAGGGCATTTGGATTTGGAAGTGCACAATTTGCTGAAATTAACTTTTGAGGGTGAGGAGCCATTTTGCTTTTCCAGAGCCCTTGTGCTACCACTAACACAGAAGCCCCCTATATTTCTGTTAACAGATGACGGACCTGAGTGGGGACTTGCTTTTTTTGTGAATGGAGTTGAAGCTTTTATTGGGAATGTTTTACACAACATTAGGGATCACATTTATATGGCGCTCTATGCTGAACACTTACCGTATTTTGGGGTTTCCATCTAAATCTCCGAGTGACGAGATTCAAATTAAACCCCTGAGGGATCCATTCACTATAATGAGGCAGCAGAGTTACTCTGGACTATGTCCAACCTCTGTTCAGCGGTGTCCTCCTAGGTCGGGTAGTTGCGAATGCCGCAATACCAAATATCTGTGCTTTTATTGTTTAGATTTTTTTTTTTTACTCAAATTTTTTTTATATATAATTTTGATTTTTAATATTTTTACAATTATTTAAAAAAAAAAATTTCTTTTAATTAGTCCCATAGTGGACTATCATTTCTTGTAGGCTGATCACTTCTACAGCATGGGGATGCAGCAGCATGCCCATTCTGTATAAACTGTCAGATCTGCACTGATGGAGAGACTTGCTCATCATGCATTGGGCATGATCAGCAAGTTTGCCAGGTCTGGTGATCCGGACCCGGATCATGATGACATCGGGTCACCAAGGCACCGATCTGGACCACTCCTGCCACATAGTCCCATGTGTCAGCTGTCAGAATCAGCTGACACCCGGCAACGACCGCCTGCATACACCCCGTGTGCGAGGGCGACCGTGATGATGTAATATTGCGTCCCTGGTCAAATAGTCCCAGATCACATGGATTGAATATTACGTCTACTGCCAGAAAGGGGTTAATAAAGGTATTTTGATACTTACATTACTCGTCCCACATTTCTTTCCTTTGGACCTCAGGTTTGCTACATCCTTTCTTGGTTCTCAGTGTTCACCCCTCCAGCAAATAAATAAAAAAAAATATATATATATAGATCTCTTATCCCACATCGGGGTCTAACATATTTTTCTTAGTTGATGTATAGTATTTTGCTATGTTCAGTATGTGTTCTCTCTAGACTGGATACAGTAGCTTGCAAAAGTATTCAAG
Organism: Ranitomeya imitator; assembly: GCF_032444005.1. Taxonomy (NCBI): domain Eukaryota; kingdom Metazoa; phylum Chordata; class Amphibia; order Anura; family Dendrobatidae; genus Ranitomeya; species Ranitomeya imitator. Next base: position 157,359,518 of record NC_091283.1, on the reverse strand, counting down.
TCATGATTGGGTTATAAAAAATATCCCAATCTCTGATGATCCCCGGAGCACCATTAAATCCATTATCAAATGGAAAAAATATTGTACCACAACAAAAATGGCAAGAAAGGGCTGCCCACCAAAGCTCTCAACCCACGGCAAGGAGGGCGTTAATAAGAGAGGCAGCACAGAGACCAAAGGTAACCCTGAAGGAGCTGCAGCGTTCCCAAGCAGAGAATGGAGTATCTGTCTATACGACCAAGATAGGCCGTTCACTCCATAGAGGTGGCCTTTATGGAAGAGTGGGCAGAACAAAAAGCCTTTACTTTCAATATGTGTTTGAGTTTGTCAAGACATGTGGGAGACTCCTCATATGTATGGAGGAAGATGTTTTGGTCAGATGAGACCAAAATTTAACTTTTTGTCCACCAAGGTTAACGCTATGTCTGGTGCCAAGCCAACACAGCTCATCACCTGAAGAACACCATCCCCACAGTGAAACATGATGGTGGCAGCATCATGCTGTGGTGATTTTTTTGGCAACAGGGAAAATGGTCTGACTTAAGGGGAAGATGGATATTCTTGAGTTTCAGTCTGTCAGTGATGAGCAGGTACGGACTGGGGCTGAAATTCAGCCCTGGCATTTGAAATCACAAGACCATGTTGTCCCCGTCCCCATGAACCAGATGAGATATATTACTAATATGACCCTGGATGGAGGAAAGGAAGATTTTCTACAGGACCAATATTTCTAATGATATCCGTCACCTGCTGGGGTAAATGACAGTCAGCGACTTTGTGCTCCGTCACAACTCTTAACAGTATGAGTGTCTTGAGAACATCGATTCTGTTAACAGTGTAGCAGACAAGGCAGCCCATGACCAGACAGGCCCTTCTGGCATTTGCCAGAATTGCCAGTCGGGCCCTGGTGATTAGAGACTGGGACAGAGGTTCACCTTCTAGCAAGACTATGGCTATGTGCATACGTTGCGGATTGGGGACCAGAATTTTCTGCACAAAATTTTTTTATGCGGATTTTGTGTGTTTTTTTTACCACTGCGTATGTCTATAATGGAAGGGTACAGAAACGCTGCAGTTCAGCACAAAAGTAGTGACATGCACTTCTTTTCAATCCGCAGCGGATTCAGTGTGGACTTTTCCGCACCATTAGCACAGCTTTTTTCCCGATTGATTCACATTGTACTGTAAATCACTGTGCGGAACTGCAGCGTTTCTGCGCGGAAAAATCCACTGCGGATCCGCACAAATTCCGCATCGTGTGCATACAGCCTATGACCCAAAGCATACTGATACAGCAACACTCAAGTGTTGTCCTCCGTAGTACACGCCTGCGCAAGACAATGTACTACGGAGGACAGAGAATGAACTTCAATCCAATATTGCGGCCAGCATGCAGCCAGCGGGTAAGGAGAAGGTGAATCAAACACCTGAAAACTCCGCCCATATGACCAAAAACCGGTCCCGCCAAATTCAGGTGACAGGTTCCCTTTAAGGCGGAAACGTGTAAATGTTTTCGTAGAGCCTAGTCAAAGCACAGATCTTAGTCCAATTGAGAATCTGTGGTCAAACTTGAAGATTGCTGTTCACCAGAAGAAACCATCTATGTTGGAGGAGCTGGAGCAGTTTTGCCTTGAGGAATGGGCAGAAATCCCAGTGGAAAGCTCATAGAGACTTACCCAAAGTGACTTGCAGCTGTAAATGCTGCAAAAAGGAGGCTCTACACGGTACTGACTTTAAGGGGGTGAATAGTTATGCACACTGAAGTTTCAGTTCTTTGGTCCCATTTGTTGTTTGCTTCCCAATAAAAAAAGAAAACCAAATGTTCACTGTTGTGGACCTGTTCTTTACATGATCTGATGCAAACCTTCAAAAAAACAAACAAAAAAAATGAAATTCCTGGTTGTGAGGTAGCAAAACAAGAAAAATGTCAAAGGGGAGAATACTTTTACAAGCCACTGTACATTGTAACAAACCCTCAGAAGTGAGAAATCTCAGTGTATATTCAAAAGAAGCTGTTTTATTACAAACATCGATTCTACACATATCAGAGGGGTTTGCACAGCAGAGGCAAAGATTTCAGAAAACTGCAGAATTTCATCCTTGTATATATTACATTTACTGACAGCATGCAAATAACCTGAAAAGGGTAATTAATTTAAACACAAATGGGGTCATTTATAAATGACTTTGTGCCAGTTATTTTCATGAGAAAAAAAAAAATAACCATTTTTGTGCCCGCCATATCTGCAGCAAACTGACATCTGCTCCCCGGTTCAGTTAGGACATTCGCTGGAATACGATGCAAATTTGGAGACAGACTTCCTTAAGTAAGATTGCTGTATGTATATATGGAGCGCCCCCATGGGGCCGTGGGGTACTCGGTACCGGGTCCTTCGGTTCACGGGAGGGATGTCACGGTGGCTGACCCGGTCCGTAGCCAGGGGATGTCATGGTGGCTGACCCGGTCCGTAGCCCTGGGACATCCGTGTAAAAAGGGAAAGGTCTTTAAGGGGAATGTTCGTGACCACCTGTGGTATTCGGTCAGGGTGACCGACGCTGCTTTAAGGGGTCCGCTGGGGTGATGTTATGGCAGCTAGATGGTATACCTTCCCACAGGTGAAGTATATCCCCAGGGCTTCCCAGTGTGCAGATGGTGGATGGTGAGAGGGTCAGAGAAGAACAAGAACACGAGGTTGCAGTCTTTTTACCTTTACTGAAGACTTCAGCATCCACAGTCCGGGGCATCAGATCACAGGGCTGGCAGAGTCCGGACGGTTTGGAGGCAAGTCCAGAGTGTCGCAGTTCCTTACTTCTAAGCTTCCTCACAGGTGTTATAGATGTTATGTCTCTCTCTCTGTCCCCCAGATAGGATAGGACAAACCCGTATGACTGGTGGCTAGAGGCAGTTTATAGGGACTCTATCATGCCCCAGCTTCTAAGGGGTGCCACCGTGCCTCCTGGGTGTAGGGCAGAAAATAGCTGTCCTGCCGGTCTCTGGAGCAAGGCATAAAGAACATTACTCCCTCAGTGTTCCGGCTACCGGGATTCTGCGCCTCAGAAGGAGGCAGCCTGTGTAGGGCTAGCCCCCTTCTGATATCCACTCCTTTGCTACAACTTCTTCTGCACGCTCGTTGCAATACAATTCTGCCTTTGATGTCTCTTTCTAGGAGCTGCAGCTCTGAGGGCATGCACAGCTCCATGTCCTTCTCCCTTGATCTCTGACAGGATCCCACCCCTGTCAGGGACCAACTACCTGAGCGAAGCTCAGCCAGCAACTAACTAACTTTCCCTACAGGTCACCAGTTTTACCAATGTGGGGAGTGACCTAATAAATAGGAGCAAGAGCTCCCCCTGGTGGCCTGGAGTGTGAAATGTGCTGCATGTTTGTGATACCTGGATGCAGTTATCCTTCTTTGCCTCCAAACGTAACATCACTCTCCCCTAGAGGAAAATGACATTACTGCAACGACCAGGACCCTGGGGTGCTGCATATATCTGACACGTGCGCCAGAAAGTCCAGTCTGCGGCACGTAGAGTGAACTATAATTCATGCCAATTATTGTAAGTTTGTTTGCTCTTCCCAATAAATCACACCCTCAATTCATCATATTGCACATTTGAGGCACGACTGGATCTACGGTTGTTGCCTATGATTCCGCTAATTTGAGGCACGGCTGTAGGAAATGTTTGCAGAAGTAAATTCCCCCATGCCCCCTCCCAGACATAAGTGCAGATCATTACTGCAGGAGGCTCAGGTGAGGTCACTGCCAGCAGGCTTGGTGCAGAGGAGGGTGAGTGACTATCACTTCATCTATATCATTATGGGCACTGTCTGATTATAATGTGTGCCCATTCCCTGCACCCACTGCGAGGAGCATTATAAAGGGGGTGGTAAAACTTATGCAAAGAACAATAAACTTGCACTGATTTATGAGGGTAATGAAAAAAATAAGGGATTAGAAGCTACCATATAACTAGCTAGCCAGAAATGGCTGATATCAGATAGTAATATTGTACTCACCTGTCCAATAGTCATCTCTTCCCAGTAATGGCTGATAACAGGGATCAATAGATTGTACTCACCTGTCCTACAGTCCCCTCTCCCCAGTAATGGCTGATAACAGGGAGTAATAGATTGAAGTCACCTGTCCTACAGTCACCTCTCCCCAGTAATGGCTGATAACAGGGAGTAATAGATTGTACTCACCTGTCCTACAGTCCCCTCTCCCCAGTAATGGCTGATAACAGGGAGTAATAGATTGAAGTCACCTGTCCTATAGTTACCCTCTCCCAAGCCTGATTTGGCTGATACCAGGGAACACTAGTTCACCTGCAATAGTTAAGCTGGGCTTTGTTTTTTTGCACCTCAACTATTACTGTAGTTACTTTATGTCACCAGAGTCTGGGGTCCGCCATTAATAGAAGCTCCATTTCTGTAACCTTCCATAAATGGTTGTTTTTGGACATATTTGCATAGGTCCGTTCTGACAGTCCCATGTAAAATGGGGTGGTTAGGAAGTACAAAGAATACGTAAGCCCTCATGAGCAATGGAAGTTGTTACATGAGACTGTATTTCTCCCCAATTGTGACTATATTTGGGGCTTCTTTGTATACCCCTCCATAATTAATGGGATCCAATGCTCACTACCATAGAGGGCCATGGAGTTCAATGAGGCAAACGAGTCCAAAATATGAAATTGTGGCCTCCAAGGTTTCTACGTTTTTGTTGTGCAGCTTATGCCTGATTCTAGTAGTGAGCGTGTACAATAAATAATCACAGCTGGTACCAGAACCCGAGGCACTTGGAAAAGTGCTGGGACCCACTATGCCCATGTTGTGACACCTTTCCCCTATTCCAACCTCTTAAATACATTGGTCTTAAAGGGTCACTGTCACCTGAATTTGGAGGGAACAATCTTCAGCCATGGAGGCGGGGTTTTTGGGTGTTTGATTCACCTTTTCCTTACCCGCTGGCTGCATGCTGGCTGCAATATTGGATTGAAGTTCATTCTCTGTCCTCCATAGTACACGCCTGCGCAAGGCAGGCGGGTAAGGAAAAAGTGAATCAAACACCCAAAAAACCCGCCTCCATGGCTGAAGATTGTTCCCTCCAAATTCAGGTGGCATTGTCCCTTTAACTGTTGACAGCAGTAACCTGCTGAGATCAGAGCCATCACCGCAGTTATAGGAGATGGTAATTTCACTGCAAGGTTACCGTACTGCAGTAAATTGTACATGTAATTAAAGTTATGTCCCCTATTGAGACCAATAGAAGATGCGCAAAAAAATACATATTTGAAAAAAATATATAACAACTCAGATCACCCACCTTTTTAAAAACTTACCAAATAAGTGTTTTGTTTTGTTTTTTATTGCTGCTTGCAAAACGGTTCAAACTATTAAAATTTTAGTCTTTATCCCATCGTATGAACTCCAAAATAAAAAAAGAATTAAAAAAACATAGGCCGAAGTGGCAGAATAGCTGTAAGGCTGCGTTCACATGTTGTGTTTTTGCAGCGTTCTTTTTTAAATACTTTTTATATGAAAATTTAGCTGCATTTCACAGTACCAGCAAAGTCTATGAGTTTCCAGAAACCTCATGCACACACCTTGTTTTTTTTTTTTTTTCTCTAACTTTGAAAGAGCTTGTTTTTTTTTTTTGCAAAATGCAGCATGTCACTTCTTTCAGCGTTTTTGCAGTGTTTTTCACCCATTGAAAAAAAAGTTTAATTAGATTTTTTTAAGCAGCAAACTTTATCGGTATGCACAAGAGACAAATGTACCAATGCAAAAATGCAGTAAAAAAGCAAACGCCAAAAACGAAGCAAAATCTAAGCAACAAAAAGAAAGGAAAAAAACGCAATGTGTGAACATAAGCTTATTTAGTTTTATGTAGTCTCTTTGTTTCCCAAAGGAATGAAATAAAAAGAGATCAGAAAGTCACGTGGACCCCACAATGGTGATGAAAAGACTGCAGCTTGTACTGCAAATGAAAAAAAAGGCCCGATACAAGACCGAAAAAATAACAACAGTTTGAGCTCTTGTTGTTCAAGAGGGTGAAAAATCTGAAGGGAAGAGGGGGCACTGGGACCTTGGAAACAACCCTGTATACTGCGTACATACACTCATTGCTATGTTTGCCATCTGTGTTCTCCGGGGTTGTAATGCGGGGGCCATATTGTACCTCCATGTCCCTCTGATTTCAGACATTAGCTGATTGGAAATGGGATACACAGGTGCAGTGCTCGTTACTGTGTGTCAGGGCATACACCTCGTCTATTGGACATGACCAGAACGTATTTCTGGATCTAAACAATGGCGGTGTCGATGGGGTGTGTGGTGTTTTAGGGTATGTGCACACGCTGCGGATTTTGCTGCAGATCCGCAGCGGATTTGACGCTGCGAATCCGCAGCAGTTTTCCCTAAGTTTACAGTACCATGTAAACCTATGGGGAAAAAAACCGCTGTGCACATGCTGCGGAAAAATCCGCGCAGAAAACGCTGCGGATTATTTTCCGCAGCATGTCCATTCTTTGCGCGGATTCCACAGTGGTTTTACAACTGCACCTATAGGAAACTGCAGTTGAAAATCCGCAGTGGAATCCGCAGAAGAAAGCGCAATAAAATCCGCAGTGAAAACCGCAGTGGTTTTGCACTGCGGATTTTCCAAATCCGCTGCGGAAAAATCCACAGCAAAATCCGTAGTGTGGGCACATACCCTTACTCTGACTTGTCACACTTTACAACGTCTTTCTGCAATAGAAACCATGTGGCCGAACTCTGAGGAAATGGGCTGATTGACTCTTATTGGCCATAAGGAGCTGCACTTTACTGGAGCTTTGGTGACATGTTGCTGGTTTTTGTCAAAAATGATAGCAAATAGAAGCACGGTGTGTTTACACAGAGCACTGCTGTGCGGCGCACGGTTTGTGTTTTGGCAGCACACTTTTTACCAGTCAAACATGGTGAATTCTAGAAATAACAGGGATATATATACTGTAATATCTATTTACAGGCCCCATTGCAGGATGTTACCCATAGCAACCAATCAGATTGCGCCTTTCATTTTTCCAGTGCTGGTCAGAAAATAAAAGCTGTGCTATGATAGGTTGTTATGGGCAACTGCTCTACTCCCGGCCTGCACTAAATTATGTAGACCAGGCCCAGAGATGGATGGAGTTGTAGTACAGTTATAAATATAATGGGAGTTGTAGTCACCTGTTGTCTTTCTTTTCAACACTGCAGTGACAGGAGAACGTAAAACGTGTTGGAATATTCATTGACGACCATATCAACGTATTCCGTTGTTTCTAAAAGATCAAGTGGGTGTGGCTAAGTCACACGTCACACCGCTATATGTAGCCATGCTAGCAACAAGTCATTTATTAGCTATTGCATTAATATCAAATCAAAGCTGCCATTTTGTACGGTAATTCAAGGAAAACACCATCTAAAACATCCCAATGTTCCTAGTGATTCCTCAATGATCCCTCCTGATTGGCTTCCATCGTTGCTTCCCATTAATCACGAGACGCTATGGTCATATATATTTCTGAATATTTTTTAATTATTTTTTTATGGCATTTTAATATTACTCATAAAGTTATTGAGCAGAAAATAAATAAGTGATGATGACGTTCAGGTCAACGGATGCTTTAAAAAAAACATGTCACGTACACGTCAGTCTAAAGAGAAAGGGTTAACCTCTGTAGTACCAAGTTATGGAAAAATCTTCTCTGTAGGGATCACTGTGTAACCGTGTGTCATGGACAATCCCTTTAAATGTATTTTATCTATCAGACCCCCACCACCTATACCAAAATAAGCCAGGCATGTCACAGTCCAAAGATGGAACAATGGTGACCCATGAAATGAACCTTCATTTTGGCTTTTTCTGTAGAGACCATTCATTTAATTGACGACCCACGGAGCATACATGGCCGCCTCCTATTGCGTACTGGAATCAGGACTTGCTTGCTCTCAGTATTGGCGGTATATATATATAGATATATAGATATAGATATATATATATATATATATATATATATATCTCTATTTACATACGTAAGTGGTGGCCAGTAGCATCACTTTATATCTTTAAAAGAACACGTCATATTTTTAAAACCCAGGCATTATTTCTATGAAGTCTGTTCAGACTACAAAATGTCCACTATGATCGGAAAAGGATAATGGGATGATACTATTTCAGATTTTTGAGGGTCAAACTTTTCTGTTTGTTTGCTTGAACTCTACAGGAGCAGATTTACCCATTTACCCTAGAATTGAGTATTCCTTCTTTTATCTGAACTGTACAGGCTATAGTGACACACAAGAGGTTAACATAATGCAATTCTCTGTAGTTTATTTTTTGTGTGTGCATGTGTTTTGATTTTTTTTTTTTTGCTGGGAAAATCATATTTAATTATGTAATTTTTTTATTTTTTTTTTATAAATAGGTAGACAGGGTTGGGTTAATATACAAAGGACTATGTACAGGCAGAAGACCGTAAATCCTTATTTCTCAGAGGTAACATAAATCCATTCATGACTATCATGATTTTCAAATTATATTTGATATTCAGCCTGAGGTTCACTGGAAGGATTTTATTTTTGTGTATTTTTTTTTTTTTTTTTACGTAGATTGTGCCCTAACCCTAGACCTATGAACCATCAAGGCTGGATCTTCTAGTTCCTCATCGAGCCAAGAGTTATCCTTAAACGTGAACATATCTATGCTTATAGGGATAGCAGCAATGTATATAACATTAAATATATATATATAACTCCATAGTAATCGGGATCCTTGGGGGTGGTGCTAGATTTCGTTGGCTCATTTAAAACTTCTATCATCATTAAACTATTTCTTTTATCAATTCATTTTAAAAGTCAAATGTTAAATCACAGTGAATTTTTGGCCTCAAACAATTTGAGTAATATTTTTATACTTGGATGACCAACTGACTGTCGATATGCACCCTTGCCAAGGTGCCCAGGAGGGCCCTGTGATATTCTGCAACAGAGGAACTGGACAATTAGTGGGCATACCTCCCCCAACACTACAATTTCCAATAATTTACCTATTTTTTTTAGTAATAAGGACAATAAAGAGCATCACCCACCCCCACCCCTCTCCTTAAAAAAAGGGTGTGTATATATATATATATATATATATATATATATATATATATATATATTTTGGATTTGACCAATTCTAGGTCTGCTTGACAACTGACCGTGAAGGCAGCCATGTTTAAAGAACAGCAAAGCTGCCAGGATTGATTCAAGAGTTTAGTTTAATGGTGATATTTTTTAATTTTTGGGTTTGTTTGCTGTTGTTTTTTTTTTTTACTGCTCTTCCATCATGCTAAGTAAGCCGTTGATGTTAAATTTTTCAAAAGGAATTTCTGGATTCTGAGAAATAAGTTATCAAAATCGATCATATCACACACAGATTTTTTACATCTTCTCATAGTTTTTGAACTTTCCAAGTTTCAAAAGGTCACTTTTTTTTGCCTTAGTTTTCGTAGGGCTGTTCCACAGACAAGTCCGTATGTACAGTCCCATCGCTGATGAGGTCACCCGTTCTCTGGTGCATTGGTGAAGTCTATGACTTTGGCACCTGTTTGAGCTTCTATAGACCTCTTCACCGGGGCTGTGCCGACCTTGGTAGGACTCCTGTCAGAGGGGGCAAGGCCGGTGGGGGCTCAGCACCACCTTGAAGTCCGTGAATAAGGATTCGGGGGACCAAAGGTCTTTGTAAAGCTGGGGGAGGTGCAGTAGGACCTCTATAGAGGTAAAGTGCAGCACCTGGGTCCAGATTGGACACAAGGCTTTGCGGGTAGAAGTACGGAGAAGGGAACATTCTTTGAAGAGCAGAGTAATTTCCAGCTTCTGCTAGTAATTCCAGTCCAACTGCGGTCTGTCTCTTCCACTTTGTCCTGCATGAAAAAAAAACACAAAATAAGATTGGTTTTCCTAAAATATCAAGGCCCTTATTTCATTATATTTTTTAGGACAATCACATGAATTAAGGGACCGTAAGTTAGGTGAACAGATGACCCAGGAAGCTAATCAGTAGGGATGTGGGGGTTGGTTGGTGATAATTTGGATGAAGTTTCCCTTAAGGGTATGTGCACACATTGCGGATTTTGCTGCGGATCTGCAGCGGATTGGCCGCAGCGGATTTGCAGCAGTTTTCCATGAGTTTACAGTACCGTGTAAACCTATGGAAAACAAAATCCGCAGTGCACATGCTGCGTAAAAGCACGGAAGCGTAGCGTTGTTTATTCCGGAGCATGTCAATTCCTTGTGCGGATTACGCAGCGGTTTACACCTGCTCAATAATAGGAATCCGCAGGTGTAAAACCGCAGGTGGAATCCACAAAAAAATCGTGGTAAATCCGTTGTAACTCCACAGGAAATCTGCAGTGCGGATTACCTGTGGATTTACCAAAATCAGTCCGGAAAAATCCACACCACTTTCTGCAACGTGTGCACGTGGCAGAGTGTTTGACCCTAAAAATTACATTTTATATAACTTTCTCTAACCTCCTAGCATTAGTATTTGGTGAAAGGATAAAGTGACAGAACTATTCCATTTTTTCTTCTGTATGACTTTAATTGTACTCAGCTTTTTGCTATACATATACATATATGTATATATACACACACACACACACACACACACACACACACACACACACACACACACACACACACTAGTATTTTCATTTTTTTCTCTAACCTATTGCATTTTTTATTCTTTTTTTTTTTTTTTTTACTACGTAAAGTATGTAAAAGTTCTGGAAATTATTTTAGGTTAGCAGATTATAACTGTTGAATTTGATTATTAAAAAAAATACAACATAATTTTTGCTATTAATTTTTTTTTTCTGCAGGTATTTCCAGAAAAAAAAAATAAGTGCAGAAAAGTATCAGCATAGCTAGATAAAATAAATACAAAAAAAAAATAAAAACTGTAAATCTTATTGTTCAATAAAGATGGTTTAAAAAAAAATAATAATAGAAAAATGTAAAACAGATAATGTAAAAAAAATGTTTAAGGGACAGCTTCTACGACAGTGCAGTCCCCGTAGGACACCTCGCTAGGAATGTCAAAATCTATTGTATATACCGGTATTCTATAATTCAATTTCATAAGTTACGGAGTCTAACTCGCATCATCTCAGGTTCTGCCTTTATGCTTCCCTACTCCCCCCCCCCCCCTCCCCAAAAATAAATAAATAAATAAATAAAACTCTGATTTCCAGGGCTGAATTATTCATTAATCATAATTATAATAATTGTGTAATTACAGAAACGTCCTGTTAATTATTGATGCCTAAAGTAGAAATCGTTAATTTATTATTGATGTGTCAATGTGTTTATATACGGGTGTTTTTACTGATGCCAATAAAAAGATGTAAATGTAAACAAATAGAGTAAAATTTATTCTGGGTTTGAAAATATTAATTATATCTATTTATTTTATTTATTTATTTTTATTCCCCCGGATTTTTTTTATTTTTATTTTTTTATTTTTATAAAGTAAAAAGAAATAAAATTAAATTAAATTAAAAAGGAAAGTTAAGGAACACAAATTCTAGAACTAAAAACAAAAATACACAAAAGAACGAAGAACAAAAACGAACATAACCAGATAAAACTGCTAATCCTGTAAATAATATTATACACTTAAATAAAGCAAAGACTAATAGAAATAAGAGTAAAGAATATAATAAAAAAATTAAATATAATGTAAAAGCTAAGAAAGTATAAAGTTGGCAATATTTTTTATTACATAATTTGTAATCTTATTATCAGCTTTCTATTAGCTATTCATCTTCTCTGAGCACATGGATCAGTGACACGTATAAAGTTAGTATAATTTGTATAATTTCTATATGAAAAAAAAAAACACTGAAATATATATTTTTTTACCTTCTTTTTATACATTTTTCTGATTTGTGATTTTTTTCCTTTAGTACCAATTAAATAATAATAATAATAATAGAATATGATGAATTCTGTATATTTCTAATTGTGACTGTGAACATAGGGGAATCTGACTCTGTAACCTGAGCAATTAATTACAATCTATCAGCTCCAGCCCTGATTGTTATAAAAAAAAAATATGCCACCCCAGATATAGATAAATATGTGTGTATGCATAAGTGTACATGTGTGTGTGTGTGTGTATATATGTGTGTGTGTGTGTGTGTGTGTGTGTGTGTGTGTGTGTGTGTGTGTGTGTGTGTGTGTGTGTGTGTGTGTGTGTGTGTATATATATATGTATATATTTATACACACATTTCTGTACAGTAAAGGGAAGAAATGATATAATGCAGGGACAGTGCGACAAGTCAGGTGTCGGGTTGTGAGCACAAATGTTGCACAAGATAACAATTGCAATTATTTTTTCTATTATTACTTTGTGTTCACACCACATGATGGGTGACCAATAACTCTGCTACCTGCATGGGATAGCTGACACTTCATTGTTGATGTCCGATCTATGGGGGATTATTGGGGTGTAGCGCAGATCGGTGGGATGTCTGCGCCCTTTGCAGGCTATGGTGTGCGCTCGGGTTAGGATTTGGCGCTATTCTTGCGCCGACTACCGGCATCACTTTTGTAGTCGGGCACACACTGAGAGGCCTGATCTGTGTCCTGCTGCCTGTGCGATGTGACTTGCACCCAATAGCGGTCGCATGACTATCTTTGCACTGACCTGCGGTTCTGATACCAGGTCTTCACCTGGGTGTCGGTGAGGTTGAGTGAAGCCGCCAGCTCCATCCGGTCCTGCACGCTCAGGTATTTCTGCCTCTCGAAGCTGCGCTCCAGCTGCGCCAACTGGTGGTCGGTGAAGGCGGTGCGGGCTTTGCGGGGCTTCTTCAGCCGAACAGGGGGGCTCTCCCTGGAGCTGGAGATTTCCCGCTCTCCCTCCTCCTTTACTGCAACCATCAATCATCACAAATAAAAGCTGTTACTTACAATTATTAGTCACTAATAACTATAACAGTGGCACAATCGCTGCGACATTTAGCAAAACCATCGCAGCTCATTGTTTGTAAGCGCTTCTCTATATTAGCTGCGTTTTCTAGATGACCTACAGATTATATAATCTGTATGTTATACCTGATTTATAAAGTGCAGGTTATAAAAGTTCTGTGTTTTATAATTATATTGTCATAGATTCTAACACAATTGTATAGAATAGAAATAAACCCTGATAGAATGTATGAAG